>NC_042516.1:10818824-11418824 GCF_900963305.1 Echeneis naucrates | reverse complement strand
GACTTTAAAATAAAAGAGACGTCCGATGCGAAAACAAGAAAGAAAAAGAAAGTGACACGATGGCAAAGTACCAGCTACGGACGGGCTGCTAAACCAGCCTGTAGGTGTTTGTGCCCAGCTGATGCTTTCAGAGGGCTGCGTTACCTACGGCAAAGTATTTTACATCGCTGCAGTCGGCGATTATTAAAGCTGCAGCTTATCACCTCTGCTCATCTACACCTGTGCCCAATTATTGTTAAGTAATTGCATTACCCAGGTAGCGGTGCTTCCGGTAATGGAATTTGGTGAGGTAATGTGGCATCCTCCTGGTATACCCGGAGGTTGTGTATGCATAAGAACAGTGAAATCGGTGGTAATATAATAGCACAAAATGACACGCTACCTAGCTAAAGGATGGATAACCAAGAATCAAAGCATTTCTCCTGTGGAATCACTTGCTGCTCTCAAAGGCCTTCAACTGTTTCGCTGTGTGAAGAAATAGAGAAGTGTTGTGTGTGAAAGCGATAATGAAAGGACTAAGCCAGAAGAGGAAAAGGATAGAAAATGAAAGATGAATGAGGTAGCACATTGTTGACTTTGAGTAGCTCCAGCTAATTGCAGCATCGATAGCTGTAAGTAAAGCTTGTGAGTAATTCACTTTTTCAGGCCTCCTTTGTTTGCAGAGAATCAAAAGAGAGGGATGCAAACATACATAATTTCCAAATAGTTACACTGCCAGCTGAATGCTTTCATCCAACAATCCCTTTCACTGCATAAATACCCTTTCAAGGGTTGTGAGCCCAGACAATGTGAACTGCCCTACACTGTCCACCACAGCATTTGTAATAACAAATATTCATTAACACCATTCACTGCTGACTGCGAATACTAATGCGGGCAGCTAGTGGAAAGCTCGTGTTGGCTGATCTGCTTATCCACTGGCACTTGACAATCACTCACCCCTCTGAAGTTGCTCATAGCTTGGAAGTAGACAAGATAGCTCTTGCGTGGATCCAAAGGACTGTTCCAGTAGCCGTTATAAGTGTGATTGTCACCCACGGTGAAGGGACTGGCCTCCGGCAGACTGCTGGGTGGCAGCTCGGCTGTGTAGTAGTGTGGTGTGCCTCGGGCCTGGGCTTCGCCATGAGACATAGGTAAGGGGAAACACTCCTGAAGACCCAGCTCCCTTTTCACTTTCTTCACAGTTTCTTCCTCAACAACAACCTGGTATGTGCTGGACAGAGCGGATGTGTACCTTTAATAAGTTATATTTTATATATAAAAATGTAAAAAAAATGTATCAAGGGATGCATTTGAGATCATTTCCTCACCTGACAGGAGCCCCTCTACCTTGGGCAGGGCGCAGCAGGACAGTAATTGTGCTCTCTGTCTCACTCAGGGGAGATGGCATGTCCCCGTAATCAAATGTAGGAGCTGAGCACATGCAGAAACGCATCAAGTTTACATGTCAAAAATAGACAAACACACTGCTGCTATTTCAGGCCACTTTAATTCAGTTTTGTCCCTCTATTCGTTCCGCATAAATGCACTCAGCCCCTCAATGTCTCATGAAACAGACAGACCGTTTAATTTTAGCAAAGAGCAAACCCTCTCTACGCATAAATGGCAAAGAGTGCTAATATACCCAATACCCATATTCTAGTATTCATTGTACTGTTTGAATTTCCCTTCCAGTTGTCTTGGATAGAAGCCCAATTAAAAATCAGGGGAGTGAGCCTAAATTGAATGGGTTCCTCATTTGAAAGTATTTGGCTAAAGTCGTGCTTCTCCCTGGAGCTGCGGCGGCGCATTTCTCTTTAATATCAGTCATCAATTAGTGAGGGGGGAAAGTGGAGCACGGTATTCATGAAAAATCGATGATTATCATATTAAATGGGGCTCGCTAATACTGCACCAGAAAAGAGTTTACATCAATTAAGGCAAGCCAATAAGGAAAACTGGACCTGCATTTGTTGACATTAAAGGTCTGTTGGGGTTTGTAGAGAGTTTAAACAGAATTTGATGCCTGCTGCCAGATAGAATCTGTTTGAAGGATGATTGTTTATCAGCCACGGTGGAGCACATGTCCATATGCATATGCATATGCATTTGTGTGTGTGTGTGTGTGTGTGTGTGTGTGTGCATGTGTGTGTGTGTATTGCTTGATACGCTGCGGTGGGTAATGCTTGAAGATGTTGACAGTAGTAGCAGCTGAAGGTGTTCAGTGTTTGCTAGCTGTCAATGCAGATTTGAGAGAGGCTCAGTGAAAGTGAATGTTCAGCACCGCAGGCCAATAGAGGTGGTTGAGGATGATCTGCAAAGACTTTTTGACTCTATCTGTGGTCTGGCTTTGTGCCAGCGCTCTGTCTGAAATATAGCCAGTAAGCACTGATTGTGTGCTAAATCTATGATCAAACAAGCCAAGCCTATCTGTGCGGAGAGAGGGGCAGAAGGACTGAGAGAGAGAGAGCAAGTGTTTGAACATAACACAGAGGGCGTCACTGCATTGTGTGCTCCTAAGAGGTGTAATCCCATCCCTTAACAAATGTAAATGCATCATTAAAAGGAAACAGAAACACACAGGCTGGATTTCTATCACCACTAATAAGCGTTGAGACTTTCCAAAGTGACATTCCGGTCCCAAGATTGCACTGCATCTTTCTTTATACATAACACACAGTAGTGCCCCCTTTGTGGTGTTTCTCAACTCCCTACCACTTAATTTATGTCTTGAGAACTCAAAGATGACAATGTGCCACTATTCTAGAGAGCCGATGGAAAATAAGTCTTATACACTGGGAGCAGTAGTTTTGCCTCTGCGAGAGACAAATGATCCTGAGGTCAAGTGGGAGAAATCTCAGGTTCCAATTATAGCACACGGTGGGTGAAGTTGAGTGCTAGTACCTGTATGTGGCGTAAGAGGCGGCATAGAGAGCAGCCACTACACCGAGAAGCTGCCATTTCTGTTTTACAGACTACCTCTTCACTTGGTTTGGCAGTCAGTGTCTCTACCTGAGATGTTAGTGGTGATTTCAGTGAGGGCTGTCTGGCCAAAGCCCTTGGCTGTACGTGCTCTCACGGAGATTAGGTATGTTGTTCCAGGGTGGAGGTTGGAGAACATGTGGTAGGTCTCGTTCTTCAGCTTTGACACTGTTCTACGAGGTCCTGGCACGTTGATGCTTGGATCAGATGACTCAATGCTTTGGTAACTGATCTGAAAGAAAAAAAAATAAAAATAAAAAATGGTCACCTTTTATACTAATCAGCAGAAGTCCAAAGGACTCATCCATAAATTGTGACTTCGGTGTTATAACACTTCACTTTAAGTCTCTGTGCTAGTTGTTTCTGGAGGTTCATAGTTTTAGATCAATAGGACTTTGTATCAGCGACATCAAGGTAAAGTCAAACTTGGAAAGTGTCAAAACATTCTGAGAGGTAAATACTTGTTCAACTACTATTTTCTGACAAGTGCATTCAAGTGTTATAATCAATACCCCTAAGTGTTCATAAGTTCTCTCCACTCTTGTTAATACAAAAATTACACTGCATGAGTGTCCTTTAAAAGTGTAATCTTTTGTAAGTTTTTCCTCGAAAGGTGATTTTCTTGCCTGCACAGTGCTCTCATGAGAATTTCCACTTATACTCTTTAAAAGAGTAGAGCGCTAACAGGAAATAACCTTACTGCAATCACACAAGGGTGACTATATTAGAATGTACATTAGAGATCCACTTCTTTCAAGGAATGAGTGTATATACACACACATCTACCACACACACTGAAGAAATCACTCAAGCCAAACCAAAGGGTGTCCTGATTATCATAAGAAAAGCTGCTCATGCCTCCTTCGAGTGAAGATGGAATTATTAGCCATCCAGAGACTAAACACAGACAGACCTCTCTGTTTCCTTTACAAAGGCAGACATAAAAGATGCCTGACGGAGCTCAGAGCAGCAAGGAGAACGGGCAGGAATACATGGCGGTCGATGGGCTCAGGCTGAGTGGTCAATGGTTTAGTATGAGAGAAATGAAAAGGATTTCTACAGCTCTGTGTAATTCTTTCTCTGTCAATAGAGGGTGATCAGCACACTACAGAGCAAAAAAAAAAATCCTGAGCAGCCTCCACTTACATGTCAAAACACAAATCCTATATAATAAAATCCTTCAGACAACATTGGAAGAGCAGAGAGAAAACTTCAGCACAGGCGGTGGCACCTGCTGATGCCTAACCACAGACACATGCTGGGAACTGAACCCACGACCTTCTTATTGTGGGGCGACAGCACTAACCACTACGCCGCCGCTGTAGTATACAGTGGCTATAAAATCATTGTCCACAGAACGGAGCACCAATAACACAATGCACAGGTGAGTTATCACACAGGCTCCTGTCATAATGGGACAAACCCAGCGTTAAGTTCAGGGCCATATACACAGGGTCAGTGTCATTTGTCTTGCTGGTATTTTTTTTCTAGTGCTGTGCACCTTGTGTCAACGGCTCAGTTGATGGATTGGAATAAAAAGCGGAGCGGTTTGGCGACTAAGCACATTAAAGCAAAGAGTTGCAGAAGGACTTGAAATGACTCAACAAATGGAGAGAATTTGCAAAAGGCATGAAAAAAAAAAAAATAAATAAAAAAACCTGGAACATTTCAGTTCCAGGATGATCCTCAAATGTTGGATTGTTACTCGAGATTAAATCCAAAGTGGTTGGGGATGTACTGATTATGTGCTGTTTGATTATTAGAATTTGGGCATTGGTTACAAAAATAAATGTGTAACACCAAATCAAGCCCCTAAACAACGCACTGCATTGAAAACCCCAAATTATCCGCTTGACCTAACCATCTGCCAACAAATAGCTCAACATCATATCACTCATCCTTGTCATCTCTTAAGTTCCTCAGTAGATGAAGTTTGCCCAGTTGGTATGATGCTCAAATTTAAATTTGTTCCCAATAAAAACATTTTATCCAAGCTAGCTTTAAAGTTGAGATGTTCTGTTATGTTTTGTTGTTGTTTTGTATGAAAAAAAAAAATAATAATTGACCTGCAGTGATAGTGAGCTGGTAATTTGATGCAGGCATGAATTTGCTCTATTGATAACAGGAAAATTCACCAACTACAGATGGATGACGATTCCAAGGAAAAACCTAAAAATGAGTGAACCATGGGAAATACGAGTCACTAAAAAATGAGTATTTGAATGACGCCACTCAAATACTTTATATCTATAATGACACCTTTACATTCACCAGGTCGTAACACAATTGAAAATCTATGGAAGAGTTTGGTCCGCTACATTTCACTGCACCCTCCTCCACCATCGTCTAGACAGAACTTATTTCAGGAGAATGGCATTCCTCTCATTGGCAGAGCTCAAAAGACTTGTTTGACTCTATACCAAGGCACTTCGTACTGGTTATTCCTTTTACTCATCACCTGTCATATATTGAGCAAGGTCACAGCAATACAGCAGAGCAGCTCTCTGGACTCACCTCGTATTGGGTGATTAGGCCATTGGGCTCAACAGGCTCCTCCCACTTCAGGAAGATCATGTCATCCAGCGGGGTGAAAGTGAGCGACTCTGGTGCTATGCCTCCAGGAACTATGGGAAATTGTCAGAACAAACATTTGCTGTGGAAATTGAAGTGCTAATCCCAGAGTGAGCCTCTCCTGTCAATATAAGAGAAATGATTGTCACAGTGACTCAGAACGCTGTACCACACGAGGCACTCAGGCAGCCAGAGAGCAGCAGGCTGAGAACATCAGATAAGGACACAGTTTATTTATGAGCTGTATCAATTAGGAAAACCACAATACAGACAAAAGGCAGAAAAGGATATTATAATTTTATAACGATCCTCTGTCAGAGTTAAAATATGTTGAGCATGTCAGACACTTGCTGGTAAACTTGTTTCTGAACGGCACCATGAGTGTCTCCACATTCAACTACATACAGTGTTAACAATTTTTGGGGACATTCAGCAGCAGTCCTCACAGTCTGTGTGAGCGCTGTACAGAGGTAGACTGCTGTGTGAGTTTCAGGCCTGAGGCTGAAGCAAAAGCCAAACAGCCGAGTCAGCTGTTATTTCTGATTTGAGTTAGTCTGGAGGACAGAGTTGCTTTTTAAGGCTTTTGGCAAAAGCATTTATAATTGACGTGTACTGTGTCTCTATATACATATATGAATCTTTTCTCATTTCGGAAAAACTCCTGCTTTCTCTTTTTTTCCCCCATCTCTCTCTGTATATATATCTTCTTCTGAACAATCTTGTTTGTTTTGATTTTTTTTTTTCTTTTTTCACAGAAGAATTGATTTCTCCCCCAGTCACTGTGCAGAAGCTGTGCTATGGCACAAAAGAATAATAGCAGATAATAAATAAGCACAAAATCCTGTCTTAAGGTTGCCAGAAACTCAGATATAATGTTTTCTCTTCTATGTTATTTTCATCTGATAAATGAAAAGGATATTTTGTAATGCTGACAGACTTAGCCAGACGGTCACCATAAATCTAATAACATGTTTGTGGAAGACGTGTTGGTAAAAGTGCTAACCATTTTGAAATATTAAGCCAATTTAACAGAAATAAACCAAAACCGATATAAATAGATATTTTAGCCACCAATGGTGCAGTGGAGTCCAAAAAAAAAAAAATAATAAAATCTACTCACGGTATTATCACTACACAAGATAATGCCCACATATAGGTCAGATTTGAGGATATCTCAGTTCTGGACAGTCTCTACTCTGACATTTACTATGGTAATATTAAACAAATTGATGTTTTCCAGTGCAGTAGCTATTACAAATGACAAACCAATTTTAGATGTGACAGTAATGTCTCTTTCTCAGTTTACAAAGGACAATAGCATGCACATGAAGCTGGATGGCTGTTGTTTTGTCAGCATCTTGACTGCATTGTAAATGAAATTAAATAAAATCAGTGCACAGGCATGTTCAGAATGAAAAGTAACAGCAGTTGTTCTGCACCATGCCCCTGTGGCTAATAATAATAATAATAACGATGATGATATTGTTAGAACTGACGCATCGATGCTTCAGTGGGCTTTTGACATACTTTAGTCCAGTGCTTTTAAACCTGGGAGGCAAGACCCACTCAAAGGGTTGCACAATCAATCTGAGGGGTGGTGAGATGATTAATTGGGTGGGAGGGAAGGGAAAAATAAGTTTTGTTAGACTAATTCATATTCATAAAATTCTTGTTTTTTTGTAATAATAGATGCAGAGTTTAATCTCACGAGCCAGCTATCTAAATAAAACCAGCCATGCTTCAAAGAACAAACCATGAAAGGTTTACAGGGGAAATCACTCTGGCAGAAATGTTAACAAGTCATGGACATTTGACAAGAGGCCCAGAGTGAGCAGTTTGGGGGTTTTTTTAGGGGTCAGATGCCCCACCCAAAAGAGGAAAATGTCATGGAAAAACCCAGGAAATTTGGTCAAAAGTTGTTTAGCCTTCAAAAAATGTGTTGCATTTTATGACATAATCATATATCTTTATTTGTTTAACTTCTAGTCTAAAGTAACTATAGCAGTCAAATAAATTTTGTGTGAAAATATTCTGCACTGATATTTAACTACCAAAAAATTTTACTAAAGCACACAGTTTTAAGAAATATAGTTAGTTAAACTGCTCTCATACAAAATGTCATTCTCAGGTTTTTCGCCATGTGTTTCAGTGTCGACTTTTCTATAACTTCCTCTGGGACTTACTGTCCTCCTCAGTCTGGAAGGTGACCTCTCTGCCCTCTTTCTTCCCCTCCGGATTGGCCAGTGACAGGCGGACGTGGATGCCATGGTAGGGTGGCAGATCACGCAGCATGAAGCGTGAAGCATTGTGTTCCACTGCCAGGCACTCGCGCACGGTCGTGTTGTGCCCTCCGCCACCTCCTGCCGTGGTGTAACGGTAGCAAAGGGACACTGAGTAGGTGTGGCAGCGTGTCAGGTTAAACGCCAAATTCTCCCACTGCAGGGACAGTTGCCTGGCCTGGATATCTGTTGCTGTGAGGCCCCGCAGTGCACGCATGGGCTCTGGGCATGAGTAAGATTGGAGAGAGAGAGAAGGGGAGAGTGGGGGGGTGGGAGATTGAGTCACAAAGAAAGCAGAAATTAAATTAAATTGAGTAATATCACAGGAAAACTCCGGAAGGCTTAATGCTGACTTTTACAATGCGAAAGCACAGGTAATGAATTTTTAGAAAGAATGACCAGCAAATTACAGTATCACTTACATCCCAGGACTACCAGGAATGGCAGTTATAACTGGCTTCTCTCTAATGTGCATCCATGCTGCCCCAGCACAACATGGAGGTCAACCGTTTGCTGCCAGCACAACACACCCACATCCCCCATGGCAGAGCAGGAACTCATGCCAATTGCGCTAATTAATCGGACAGGCTGCGGGTTGCCACTGCACTCCCACCAGTCTCCGCCTCCACATCTACGAGCAAATGGACTATCCAGCGGTTATATATCGTTGCCCTGTGGTTTAATCCTCGCACACACACACACACACACAAACTTTAAAAAAATAATAATGCCAGTGCTATACAAGGGCATTCACTTCCACTGGTGACTTTTACATCTGGGTCATTGCAATGTCCATATTTTTAGAAGGTTAATTCTAGTCATTGCCACGTTAACCCTGACTTTGTCCGACTCACACTGAAGTAAACAACAGTTCTGTCTTTCATAAATGGCACACAAATGTAATGGCAAGCTGAAAGACACAGAGAGCCTCTTTAACACAGAGGCACAGACTAGCCAGTGTTAAGGAGGATGTCGGAAACTGAAGAGAGGCAGAGTTAAGCCAAGGACATCCTCTGTATCAATGGGGGCATTTATCAGCAGCCATTATTAATACAATCAACGCCTTTTTGTCAAGCAATATGCTACATAATGTAGTGTATGGCTTTGTTCTTTAATAGGGTGTGGTGAGTAATGGCACAGGGAGCCAGGGGATGACAGCAGAGATATGGGGTACATGGAGGGAGCAGCAGAGTTTGAGGTTACTGGCCAAGGTCTTCATTCCTTTACTGACTCGCACACTCAGTGGAATTCTCACTGCAGCACAGATTAGTGCAGGGGACTTAAAAAAGGGAGCTAATACATCACTGATGAGGGCTACAACAACAAACATCTATTTCTTTATACAATATTATTATTCAGCCCTGTTTCTGTATTATTTTAATTGTTTATTAATTCAAATCTCGGCTCCCTCCTTGTTTTTCCCTTTGTTGCACACATTCTCAAATTCACACAGAAACACAGCCATGTAAATAACGGCCAGTGTCTAATACACTTATTACTGCCTACAGTACAGCAATTCTTTGAAAGTACAATTTTATGAGACTCCCAATCTATACTGAAGGCCTCCACAGTCAACAGCTTTCTCTTTTAATTTGCTGTCTGGCATCTCATACTAGATGGAAATATGACCACAGCATTGATCTAAACCTCATCCACACAAATGTGACAGCAGATAAATGGGTGGGCTCAGTAATCACAAAGTAGTGTACTGCACCCAGAAAGAAATTTTAATGTTCCATTGTTCCAGTGTGATTGAGGATTGTCTTAATGGTGCAATTGATAGTCTGCACAGTCTGAGAGCTAAATAAAGAGAGGCATTTAACTGCTGAGTTAATGAAAGCATCGCCAAAAAGGCCACAGTGTGCCCATTGTGGATTTTCTCAAAGTGGACATTTGTGCCAGCCCCTTCCCCTTGCCTCGTCTTATCTGTCCACATGCAATGGGGACCCATTCTCTGGCTCCCTGTAGTGTGAAAGCTGCAGTCGCCCCAACATGGCCAAAAGCCCTGAGCACTATGTTGATCCTTGGAGATAGAAAGTCAGAGTGGATGTGACAGATTCTGGTTTATTAACTCCCTAAAAATGGCAACATGGGACAAAAGCACAACAGAGCAGAGCTGCCTTTGATTGCGTGTATCCATGGAGGGGATCTGGGCTAACTGCATCAGGCAGGAACACCAAATCTGTATGGACATGCACGGCTTTTGTCGCGTGCAAGGAAAAAATAAAAATACAAGCATGTATAACTCCAAATACCCCGAATATGCACACACTGGGAATTCTGGCACTAAAAGGAAGACATGATGAACGACATGCCAAGAAAGGCAAAGCACTTGTGTTCCTAATGTGCCTAATTTTAGTCAAACTCCAATGCTGGCTTCCTGTAAGAGACCAAAATAAGGGGCTCACCAGAAGCCTTAGTGACCCAACAGCAGGTGGAAGCCCATTAACGTAGTTTGGAGACCACCTGCAGTACAAATGCTCGTCTCTCCTCTCTGATTTACTTGAGTTGCTTCAAGCTGTGCTAATGCACCGTGCTGATAATCACAGCAATGGCTCATCAAGCACACCTGGATGGCCATCAGAGCCAGGCAGAGACCATGTTCACATTCACGGACATTAGTTTTACAGCACCCGCATGGGTACAGCTCAGTTCAGTGAGGGAGGGAATGTGCATGCCAAAGCCAGCTAGCCAACATGTTGAGGAGGGAGGGAAGTATTCAGCATGACCACCAAAGAGTGAAAATAGTCAGAGTTACAAGACACAGCTTTTAAAAGGGGGAAATTCGCTTTCCTTCTAAACACAAATAGGGTCCAAGAATCCCTTTGGTGCACATGATCATTACCACTTCCCCGAAAGCACTGCATCCGTCCAACAATCTTTTTCTTCATTCTTAAACCCAACAACGCCAACTGCAAGAGGTGAGCTGAGCGGGCAGCAGGGGTGCATAAGGATTCAGCTGAGGCATATGGGGTCAGCAGGTGTAGTGTAGACCAGATGGCATGGAAGTTGGGTCAGGGGAGCTCTGGGAACCAGGTGGTGATTACAGTCTCTTGGAGGTACAAGAAGGTGACATACAGCAGTTGTAGGAGGTCGCATCTTATTGTAAAGTGTACAATACATCAACACGCCGAAGGTAAGAAGTATAAACACTGATCAAGCTATGCAGGGGTCAGTCAAATGCAAATGTGGCTGAAATAAAAAAATAAAAATAAACAAAATTCAACCATCAGTTGCCTGCAGCTTCACAGATACCTGGGGAAAATTACACAATAAAGCACGACTGGAAAATTAATTTCACCTGTATTTCCTCTGTATTGAACTAGTACTGCATCTAAACGACCTGTTTAACAGCTCAGCAAACACAGCAGTATTACTTATCCCACACATGGTTGAACAAGCTAATGTCACAGTGGTTGAAATGTAAATACATCATTAAAGGCTGAGTTTGGTGACTTTCACAAAAACCGATACCAGTAACCGTGAAAGCAATTTCCGTATGTTGTGAATCCTCTCTCACTTCACCTCTCCCACATTCGCTCGTCTCATTTTTACCATTTCACTCTCTCACTTTTAAAAACTACCCTCTCCCACATACGCACTCCCACACCTCAGCCTCTTCTTCCTCTTGCTGATGTAGGGTTTTGTTTTGTTTTGGTTTTTTTTTTTTTTACTTTTTTACTGTGAATCTGCTGTGTCTCTTGAGCTGGGGAAGGATTGGAAAGAGGGGGCTGTGAGCTCATTCAGAGCGCGTGAAGAATGAGCGGTGTCTTTGGCTGTTGGGAGAGGAGAGTAGCTTTAATATGTCATTGGAGAGGGGGCCAGGGAAGCTTGACTGAAGCAGAGTAGGGAGGTATATGAGGGATGGTGTGTGGCAGGAGGAGACCGTTGGGCATAGAAAAGAGTGATGACCATGGAAGTTATGAATCCACAGACTGCCTTCGGGTAACACAAAGCTCTCTATTTCGTTTGTCTGTGACTGTGACGCACACATTGCAGATGCAGCCAGCAGTAATGACTGTCTGTGCATCTGCATTAAGATAATAGTCTTTGTGCTCTTTGAGTATGCATAAATTTAAAAGTGAGGATGGGTGTGGCCTGTCGGTGGCTCACCTCCCTGCCTGTTGTGGCTCTGCACTACAACAGATGACAGTCATCAGATAGAAGAATATACTCAATTAAAAAAAAAATAAAAAAAAAAAGCCTGGTGTGGAAAACATTCACTTGATGGAGATAAAAAATTATTCATTTTAAAAACTCTAAAGACAGAAAATCAGCTTTTTGTGAATCAATAGAAAACACAAACACAGGAGGCCTAAAGCAAACTAGTAGAACTAAAACAATCACTCTATTTTCAAACTGACTGATTGACAGAAAATTCACTTTTTTATAATCAATTAAACATTTCCATCATTTCAACATGTCAAGTATGCACTAGTTACAGGTTGTCATATGTGACAGTGTGCATTTTCACATTTTATAATTTAATGAAGAAAATCATTTTTCATTTCTCAAAAAAAATATATATATGAATTTGTAGTTAAGTTAATAATCTAGATATTGTGTGCCATAATAATGGCAACAAAAATACTTTCCTTTCTTTCTCCTTATCCCCAGAGTTCAGAGAATGTCAGTGGTAGCAAGCACAGTTTGTTTGTTGTTGTTTTTTTCTTATGAGATAAGTTTAGTGTCTGAGTCAGAAGTCGTCTCTCGGTTTCACTTGTAATTGAATTTGCAGAACATTGGAATGGTTGCAGTCCCATGATGTCAGCACTTTAAACTGAGGAGCTTTTATAAAGTGACCTCCCGAAGTATAAACAAGGCAAATTTTGGGGTATAATTGCTTATCTAGACAAAATATCTCAGGCACAATAAAAGATGCAATTTATAAAGTCAGAGAGCAGCATGGCACAGGTTGTAACAAGGACCCTGCTGCCCTGTACTTGGGGGATCTTGTGAAGACCCAGGTGTTCAACACATTATATTCCCCTTTTCACATTTTGGGGGCGATGCATCACTTAAACAGTGCTCACTGTGATTCCCCTCGGTGCTCCCTGTGGCATAATGGCTCCTCTCAGAGCAACATCCCAACGAAAAGACCGTTATCACTAAAAAGAAGTCAACACACTACAAGATTCAGCTGTGGCAGTGGGAAAGATGTAAGTGATATGGCAAATAACCCCTCTGCTATTCAGCGTAAAACAAATAACATATTGATGGTGGCTAGGAGGTTGGTGGTGTGCTTTCAGCTTGAAAGGCAGCAGCCGCCCCTGGCCAGTGTATAGCAGTGCCAATAGCACTTCTATGTCTGGTGTCAGGCATTATTAACCTCTGCACCATATAAAAGTCTGTTGAATGGCTGACTTTCACTGCAGGTCTATTTCATACTGAGCTTCAAAGATCTGCTTTAACTTTTCAGCTCTGACTATGAAATTCTTCTGCACTCAGGCAATTTAAATTCAAGATGAAAAAAACTTTCATCTTCTGTTTCAAATGGATTTGCCTTTTTAATCTGCATCTTGTATGTTAATGATTTGTATTTGTATATAGTGTCGTTAAACTCATTTTATTGTTGCCATCTGCCTGGACATAAGCTGTGAGAGCTCCTATCTTCAGTAACAAAGCCTGGAATCTGCTGCTATATGGGACAAGGGGACAACGCCAGACATAGGCTGCAAACAAGGAACTCATAAGATCTCTAAAGGCTAAAGAAGCAATATACATGTTTCTGATACAAAAAAAAAAAGAGAGATGACAGTGGACTAACCCTAACCCTGAAGTGGACCTCCCATATCGACTCTGTCAGGAAGAAGGCCCAGCAGACGTTGTACTTTCTGCGTTAGCAGAGGAAGTTCAACCTGCCTCGGGAGCTGCTGTTCATCTTCTACACCGCCATCATCCAGTCTGTTCTCTTCCCCCAAGGCTGTCCCCCAGATCTCCCCATAAGCCAACTGACAACCCCACGAACAAATTTGCACATTACTGCACTATTACACCATTTTGTCATATCCCACTACAAATATTTCTAATTTCAAGGTATATATGTATATTTATTTCCTTTTTTACTTTTGATTTGTTTTTCTTTTTCCCTTGTCCCAGATTGAAACACTGGAGTCAAATGCCTCGTATGTTTATGCATACCTGGCAATAAAACTATTTCTGATTCCAATTCTGAAAAACTTTTGGTAAATATTTTAAATCTTTGTTGTAAGAGGTTCTTGGACCTAAAATGATCTTTGAATGAACCTAAGTAGGAAACATCACACTTTCGTAAAAAAAAAAAAAATTGTCACAAGCCAAAAACATGGAAACTTCTTAATAGATGAATGGCACACCTGCACACTTGGTCCTGCTAACAAGTGGCGGCCCTGGAGGGCCAGTTCCTCCCTCGCCAGGTCGTGTCAACAGCACACTGATGTGGTACTCTGTGTCCGGATCTAGGTGCCACAGCTTGTAGGTGACCATGTTCACCCCGTGTACTTCTGACCATGGAGACTGACTGGCACGGTACTCAATCTCCTTCCTGATAATGGGGCCATCTCCCAGGATAGAGTTAGTGTTGAGTTGGATGATCAGGTAAGTGGAGCCGGCGCGAAGCAGCTGAGGTGGTGCGATAGGGGATGGTGGTACTGTTTGAGGAAATAAAAAGAGGTTCACTTTTTTGTTTTCGCTTTTTAAATACACACTTGTATTGCTATAAGCATTTGCTGGCATATCCATAGCACTTACACACTGGACACACACACAAAGGACTTCATATTGTGGTATTAATATTACAAATCGGTTGAATGCAAACAGATTTCTACCCAGAGTCTTAAATGAGTCCCCCAGGAGGTGCTGGGCGAGAGCGGGTCAAACTGTGGTCAGATATTAGTCACACCTTTTAACAAATTGTTTCCAGCCTTGCATACATCTTAGCAAAGTGGTGAGGTTAAATACAGCTGTGCATGCAGCACATTGAATGTATATGATCTTTTTACCTAAAGGATTAAGTGCTGTACATATTTTCACAGAATGAGTGTTCTGTCCTTGCAGCTGGTCATGGTGATGAAAGAGGAGACTACATCACTGTCGGTAAAGATCGCCAAACTGAGGATTAAATCCAGACCCCACTGGTCAAAATGTCACTTCCTGGCAGGTCCATGTCACTGAACAATTACACTGACAACAGTGTGAGAGAGTGGAAGGAATGCAGAAGAAATGAGGACAAGCCATAAGAAAAGATCAGAGTTTGATCTGTGGCTGTGACTAATCCTTCACTCTTGCAGAGGCGCCTCTCTTTTATGGTCTTCTTCTATGTGGGCTTTCAACGATACCAGCAGCTTACTTCTACTCTGCTCTGCCCTGCGTTGCCTTGATTTAGCCAGAAGCAACTCATCTTAGGGCTGTCAGCGAAAGGGCAAATTTAGGGCACAAGTAAATAGCAAGAGGAGACGACTTTAAAACAACTCACTCATGTCCTCTGCGGTTAAAGTTCAGCATTTTAGTCAATATGCTCCAGCTTCTCTTTCCTTATTTTTTTGTTCATTTACTTTGTTTTTGTTTTTTTACACTGTTTCCTTCTGCATAAAGAGCTATTCTGATATCAAGAATCGTTCTCAGTTTCCGTTTAATTAAGGATCTCTCTGCACTGAGATTTATGCTTTAACAGGCTGAAAATCCCTGGAAACACATCCCCAAATGTGCGCAGGATCAGAAAATAACAACTATGAGGCCCAGCAAAAGGCAGAGACATCCAGCCCCTTTAAAAGAAGAATGGAAATGTGTTCATTAGGTGGACATGTTTCTGTCGTCTACGGGGCAATAAGAGAGCTTCATCTTGATTTCTGTATGCAACCTAAGGTCCTGAAATGACTGGAGCCAACTCATTAAGGGGATGATTAGGCCCATCTCAGCAAGGCAGTGTGGGTAAAGGGATTTATGAAAGTCTCTTTAGGACTCAGTCTCAGTTCCTGTGTAATAGATTATAGAGTTACAGCCAGTTGACTTGAACGTGACTATTTGTGAGGCAGAGTGAGCAGAATAGCAGAAATAACGTCTTTGTCCTGGCTACAAATTAAAGACAGAAAGCAACCACCACATGGTCACAATAGTACTCATTTTTGGGGTGTGAACACATTAAATGGGATTTCATGGCTTTCTATCAGCATGTTCACTGACTCCTGGTTTAGTAGTAGCTGCTGGTGGGAGGGTTTAGCAGCATCTTGGCCAAAACGGCTCAATTTTGAACTGTAGCGATCAGTCCGTAACACTAAACATAAGCTGTGCTAGCTTATCAATCAAAAGGACTTATTTAATGCTTCAACAACAACAGACTTTGAAAAAACTGTATTAATGTTGGTGGTGGGGGGATGACAGAGCATAAGGAGGATAAGCATCTTTCTCATTGTTATTTCCTTCTCACATCTTCCCTTTTCTGGAGTCCGTTATGCCAACAAGCCATCTCACACCCATGTCATTACTATGCTGAAAAGTGGTGTCAGGCTGTGAGGTTGGAGTGAGTAATGGGAGTGAGGTCACCATCTGTGGTACATGATATGACAGGGGCTGTGGGAGTCCCAGTCAAAAGAACAGCTTTTTGACAGAGAGCTGAAGAGTGGAGTGTGGCAGCCTATTTGACAACTTCAACTCAGAAAAAAATGCAGTCAGGCAGATTGTATTCACCGTGTAAAGATGCCATCATGTGAGTCAAGTACCACACGCTTTGTGATTATGGAGCTTTGTAGAAATGAATTTGAAATAGTTGTCTATAATTTACACCGTCAGGCATAAATGATAGGTGATTTTTAATATCGTCAGATTAAAGGATACAGCTTGTTTTTTAGGGATGAGTTAGATTTTTTAAATTGGTCTTTGAATCCCAGGCAGTGATCATTAACAGCAGATAATCATATGCTGTCACAAACACGGCAAGGAAAATGGTGCTTGGCTTGTGAGAAACAGAGAAGGAACAAAAAGCAAAAGAGAACAACGAGAAACATCAAAGTGAGAGTGTTTACCTTTGACAACGAGTTCAGCAAAGTTTGAGACCCCCGAACCCCTGGGGGACTGAGTGACACAGCGGTATAGGTCTTGATCTGCTCGCTGGACGCTGTCTAGCTGGAAGGACACCACAAAGCGCCGGTGACTCAGGTGCTTGACTGACGCGGCTGTTAAAATGTCACCATTGTGCCTCTGGAAAGAAGAAAAACACACAGTGAGAGAGGACAGAGTGGTTCATTTTGTCGGGCTCACACACCTCACCTCATACATACTGTATAGCATTGGTATTGCTGTCACAGCTGTGAGAATTGGCAGATCTGTACGTACAGTATCAGGGAGTCGAGCTACTGTAGACCATGAGTCCTACACTTCCCGTAAGACAAATCAGTATAGCCTCCTCATTAGATCCTGCCTGCATCCAACATCCTTCAAAACTTAATGCCACAAATTAGTTATACAGGTCTCCAGAGGCACAGAAGTCAAAACACAATCGTTGTTAAAAGCTGAGGAGCTCTCTCCATGACAGCAGCGGAAAACTAGCGTTAGTGTGCATAATTATGAAGTGTCCCTTTTAGCCATGAAGACCTCCGACCAGCCTCAACAAATGACTACATTCATCAACTCAAGCTTTGTGTTAAACATTAAGTGTCTAAAGACAGTGAGAACAGAGGTGTTTGTGTCCTATTTCTCCTGTATATCTGCATATAGCCAGTGGATTTTTATTTCTTTTCTTCTCTATATCTATTGCATAATACCTACATTAACATTAGTTATTAGTCATTTTGCGTGTTGTGCAGAGCCATGTGCTATGTACTAAAAACATTTACACACACACACACACCACAATCCAAACGCCCCAGTTAGTAGACAATACACAAACACTGTCATATCACCATACCTCGCCCTCGAATGCCCAGTGAACTCCAGGGACACTCAGCTAATAATGCAACAAAACACTTAAATGATTGCTATCTGGGTCGGCTTTTATTAGAATTATGTGATTAAAAAAAGAAGGGGATTCAATTGTATTCAATTTAATTACAATGGTTGGACCATCTATCTGATTTAATCACAAAATATGACAATCAGACATGCTTTAATAAAACAAATGAAATCTTGTTAAAATAATGATGATGATGGGGGTAATACATGTCATGAGTGTCATCCCTTAATGGAGCCCATCTTCTGCCTCAGTCACACAGCGTTACTGAACCAAAACATTTAACCAAACAGCAGCTGGGAGTAGGAAACAGAGGGGCTTTAATGCATTAAGCTTTAATCAGTTTAGAATATAGACTGAACGGATAAAAAGCAGCTCGTAGGCTTGTGTTTTGGTTTGAAACTGTAGAATTTACTTTGAGACAACTGTTCGCTTTGGTATAACGCAGCAATAGAACCTAAACAAAAATGAGGGTGGGAGAGACCAAACGAAAAACAACAAGGAATATGACACAGAAAGAGAGGAAAAACACAGAGAGAAGCTGATTCAAATGAATGTTGCATGATGAATCTCGCTGTTGCACTGCGAGAGGCATTTCTCACATTGTTCCACACCATTAAAACCGCTAGCATCCATCAAGTCCACGTAGCCTCAACAAAACACATTCAATCTGACAGTTTTTCTCATGTTTTCAGGCTATTCTCCATTTCATTGTGTGAAACGCTGGACCTGAATCTTGATACTCATCCTTTTGATTTGGCAGTTTTTATAGAATCAAGTATGTGTGCACGCTGGCATTAACAAGGAGACCTTTGGGCTTTGCTTCACTATCCCTACTTCTACTGAATTTCTGATCGGGGCCCATCAAAATCCCACAGACCACACAAACCTCAGGTCAAGTATTCGAAAACAAATGCATAAACCAACACCCAGTGATTAGGGTTAAGAAGGCAATGAAACCTGTGACTTCGGGAACAGGAAAAAAAAAACCCTCAACCACATACTCCTTCCTGCATCTTTTATATTTTCTTTTCGCTAGTGTGGTTTACAGGGTTGAGGCGGGAGAAACTATAGGAAATCAAATGTTCATTCATTCATTCCTCTTCCACCTCTTATCTGTTACCGGGTCGCGGGGGTGCTTCATCCAATCCCAGCACACATTGGGTGAGGGCAACCACTCACACTCACACTCAGACCTACAGACGATTTAGTCACCAAGTAACCCAAATATGTACGTCTTTGGACAGTGGATGAAAACCCACGCAAGCAGTGGGAGAACATTCCATCTCTAGACAGAAAAGAACGGGAACTGAACCTGTGACTTTCTTGTTGCGTGTCAACAGCGCTAATCACTATGCTGCTGTGCTGCCCGGAAATCAAATGTGCACCCTGTAACTTCCTGTTACATAATAAAATCTGCCTTTGGTGAGGAAACAACAAAACAATCGAGTAATCGGGTAGGCTAGCACTGCAAAGACTGTGCTGTAACCAGTGTTAATTTTGGTCATGAAAATGTTTCCATCAAAATGTGACCTGCATGATGTTGACTAAAACTAAATAAAATGTCACTGAAATTTTCATCAGCAAATAAGAACCAGTCAACGAGTTTGAATGAAAGCCAACCAAAGCGTTTTTTCATTTTCATGGAAATGGAGTGAATCTCTTTGCGGTGGTGGCCGGAGTTTCGAACACTTTGACTTTGGGGAAGTCGACGGTGGCCAGTCTCTGCTAAAATGTCTTCCTGGCCATTGAAACCAACGGTTGGTCATAAGAGACGAGCGGACGTCTGATTTTCGGATTTATTTTTTGTAGTTGACCTTACGATTTGCTGAAATAAAGGCTAGTTTCAAGCCATTACACTTAAAGTCATGTATCTGGGGAGCCAGTGCCTTAGCGAGTAAAGCGTGCACCCCATAAACAGGAAGCTACAAGGTGCTCGTTGATGACGCTGGTTTGGTTCCGGCCAGTGTATTTGGTGCATGTCATTCCCCAATTCCTCACCTCCATTTCCTGCCCGTCTTCAAGCTGTTCTATCTTAAAAAGCCGGATAGAAAGTCATGTGATGCATTTTTTAACGTTAATACCATTTCATTTTAACAGGCTAATAGATTCTCCCAATAAGTGCAGAGCCGAGCACTTCAACTCAACCTTTCAGATTTTAGTCCACTAAAGCTACTGTATATTTTGTTTGAGTAAAATCATAATGGCATTTTGTCAACTACACTAGAACACAATTAATGCATTTCGGATGACTAAAACTAAAATCGCCTGTCAAAATTAAACTGGCTACAACAAGTAATTGTGATACGAGTTCATATGGTAAAAACAGGTCTCAAAGATGTGCATGAGGCAGAGAGAGGCGAAGAGGACAGTAACTGGTACAGGACAGGCAGGAGAATAGCATCAGTTGCCTAGAGATCTCATTATATGGAGCACCTGTATGGATATGCCAACTAATTACCTAAAGCATTTGTCTTCAACCTTACTGTGTTGTGTCCAAACGAGCGGTTTGATAGTGTTCAGAAAGACGTAGGAATGAAGACACTTCAATTACATAAATCACACATCTCCTAGTTATAAACAATACCGTAGGTTTGCCTAAGGTCAACACGATTAGCACTGGGTGTATTTGCAGCAGTAGATAAAAAGAAACTTCTACAGCACCCTGCTTCTTTTAATCAGAACGAGGAGGGGGGGGCGGTAAGACCACAGAACTATTCTTGCCAGACTTAAGGACTTCTCTGACCGTCACTGAGAAAGCTGTTCTACATGAAAAGATTAATATCTAAAACACAGCGTATTGAAGAAAAACTGGTGGAACTGAAAGAAAAAAGGAAACGAGAACACTATGATCCTATAAGCAATGTAACTTTTCCCAAGGCAGTCACAGGAAGAGGCTTCACAGCCTTAACGACCTTCACAGCATCCAAGCTCTGGTCAGCATCTATTTGACACAAGCATGTCTGAGACATATCATGAATCAAAATCAGATGAAATTTTGTTCAGTGTTTGCTTAGAGAAGCAGCCTCAGCTCAGATATGTATTCATGTACCAACGCAATTTGTGATTTGAGGTGAAGTCTTTAAAATGTATGAATGGATTACTAAACTGACCTAACAGATAAGGGGCTGCGCTGCTCCAAACTGTCAGAAGACTACAAAGAGAGACTCAAAATGACCCCAAAATATGGTAAATCCTACAGTAAGGTGCTAAGCACCAAAGAGGCAGTAAATTAATGTCAAAGCAACAACAAATCATACAGCACAACCAAACACTACAGTACATAAAATATTACCATAAATAGATGTAGTAAGCAGCCATATAAGCCCTGCTCAGAGATGGGATTAATATGCATTTTTAGTGATCCCACCACAAGCAGGCTAGTGTATGGCAAGTATGGCAAGTATGGCAACCTAAAAGGCTGAAAGGGATAACTATGAAAAACATGAAAACAAACAAAAAATGACAGATCAGTTTATTGTAGTTCAGTGTCTCTTTCAGTCTGGGTGTTCTGTTCCCATCTGGAGCCTTCAACATTTCTATGCCAGAAAACCCGCTGTCTAATAATCCATCCATGACCTCAAGTTTTTCTAAACTATAAGGCATTTATCAGTGCGTGAAAGTGTGAAAAACACCAGAACTAGTTTTTCCTTCTGAGCTGCTGACTAAATCTTTATTTTATTCTTTTATTATTTTTTTTGTACGAACTCCTTGTTGTCTGAGTCGGATGCACAGGTTACTTAAGCAACCATTAAACCACTGACCTCCAACAGGAACTTGTCTGCCTCTGCTGCCCTTCCAGCAGCAACACACTGGAAGGTGGCATTTTGCCCAGCATTGACCTCCTCATCTCCCAGCCTGGAGAAGTGCGGCGCCTTATCTGGTGAGACAGACAGACAGAGTGAGATCAAAAGACTCCATTACCTTTCAGCCACTCACAGTATCAGTCAGCTGCGCAGGGCATGTTTTTATCAGGGCGCTTTGTTTTTTGTTTTCCAATTATATTAAGGAGATATCTCAGTAACTTCTGCTGGGGAGGGAAAAAAAAAACATCTTTGTCAAATGTTTTATCATAATTAATTTTAATTCAGCAATATTCACAAGGGACGTAACTCAGCCACAGAAATTTTTAAGATGAAAGTTTGAAACAATATTCAACTTTCGTTCTGACATTTTTTTTCTCCCAGTTTATATCCACTTCATGTTGTTTTAGTTCATGAATTTTGAAAGTAAAGGAAATAGGCAAAAACAAGCAAAATGGGGAATGAATGGATGCATTTAGAAATTTTCTTTAAAAAGAAAGTTTCTATTTCTTTTGATTTATTTGCGTATTTGTGTTGACATTGGGTGATAGACATTTTTGTGCACTTGTTTTACCAGATTCTGCACAGAACAGACAGGATGCATATGTCAATCATCACACTATAACACTAACCTTGTTAAAGGAAACAAAAATATGGCACTATGTAGCTTTAAATAAAAAAGTATGTATTACGGGCTCCCAGAGGCGTCCCATAACCTCCCGCAACCCTAACCTTACCCAGATTGGGTGTAATGTGTGGACGAGCATAATATGAGAATGAATCTGCAGAGGAAAAGCCCCTGAGTGTGTATCAGTCCTCCACATTTTGACTAATAATGCCCAAGCATGCTGCGTGGAGCGGATGATGAGTCAGTGTGTGGGAGTAGCCCCCTCACCTAACTCCATCATTAACAAGAACGGTGCGAACGAACCATCATGGAGCGAAATCACTGGGTAAACAGCAGCAGCAGTGCCTGCCATATCTGACGAACGGGTTAGGACAAACTGACATGTCAGCTCCGTATAACTGACAGGAAGAGATGGCAGAGCAACGGTGAGGCTGAAGCATTGGGGAGAAGCACATGCTCAGCTCTGGCTCCTTCCCCTGCTTGGTATCACATAACACTTCCTTGCTATCTCGTAGAGGAAGGTGACGGCAATTTGTGGATCTTGTTTGTGTAGAGTAAAGAGTGAGGGGGAAAAAGGGTCTGCATTTGTTGTCCCACAGGTGGCCGTGTTTTCTTTTAGAGACTCTCCCTCCTAAGGTTAATTCATAATTCATGCCTGAGAGCAAAACATAAACAAACAGTTGGCAAGAATTACAGTGTTATACAGCTAAATGTGTCAGATCTTATCCCCAGGAATGTTTAGCGAGATGAATATTTCATTCCACTGTGACACTGGTTTCGGAGTCAAAGATTGGGACACAGAAGCGCACTAAAGAAATGCCAACCAAGCTTTAACAGCAATTCAGAAAAGATACTTGTCAAGCTTTTATTTTCATTTTTCTTCATTTCATTTCACTTTTAACTCCGGAAAACTTTTTTTATTCTGCAATTTTTCAATTTGTCTTCTCGACTCCCACTGTTTGCAACCAAATAATTCAGGCTGGCCTTGTGCCACGTCATAAGGCACGCTCAGGTCTTAATGAGAGTCTTAATTATTTAATGGCCACAGTGTGAGCATTCACAAAATGCCATCTGCTGTCTCTGGGAGAAACAGGGTAGCTGACTGGGCGGTATGCATACAGTTGGGGTGCGAACCGATCTCACTGCCAGTGTTTGTTTTGTAAAATCACTGGATGTATCCTCTGTAGCATGGCAAATTCTGAAAAAAATCTCTAATCTCTAAAATCTCCAAACATTTCGCTGGTAGCAATCACTGATGTATAATTGTTAACAAGCAAATAACACTGAATCCCCTGAGAGCTAAATATCCTTCAGCCTTGTGTCAGTTACATAAGTCACTTGAAAGCAATGTGGAAAGTTGGAGCTAAATGTCCAGTGAGCTGTCATGAGCACTTCAGCGGTGGGTTCAACAGGCAGTGTGTGATTTACACCGCAACACTTTGTCTGGCTATCAAGCTCAGGGGTCTTAAAGGATATGTTTTACCAAACATCCTGAGGGGGCTGAAACACGCCCTTACTTTTTCTATGGTTGACACAAAAAGGCCTCTAATGGCAGGCAGCCCATGGTGCACGCATTTCCAAAAGAAAAAAAAAACCCTGAGGAGATGACATTTTTGCAAAGCTTTTAAATGTTGTTCTTGATGGTAAAAAAAAAAAGGAAAAAAAAAAAGAAAACATGCCATACAAAGTGACTCATGACAAAAAGCTACAGCACACTTCCAGTCAGGCTAGAGCACATGAAAGTGTAGAAGTTTTCAAAGAGAGGATTTAAGATTGCTTTTGATTAACAAAACAGTTTGCCTGTCAAACAAGGCCAGAGGCAGAGCGGTGCATGTGTTCAGGAAAAGCTGGAGCATTGGCAAATGGGTGTCACAGTTTTTCAGTAGCACTGCTGTTGTAGGACACCTCAGGACAACACACACACGAATCTAAAAGGTCAATCAGCCATTACACTTCTGCTCATCCTATTTATTTCATGCTGCTTTGAAATACATTTTCTCCCTCCGGCCCCTTCTATAATTGCAATCCATTGTCAGAAGTGGTACTTACAGCAGGGGTAATTGAGCACCATGATGTCATCTATGGCAATGTAGCCTCGCCGCTCCCTGGAAACTGTTGCCTCAATCAGAACCTGCAGACGCAAAAATTGAAGTGAATGTGAATAGATGATGAACAGATTTAATTTAAAACCACAGCGGCAGAAGCATATGTGACTCAAGTAATGCTCTCCAAGCTGAAGTACAATCATAAATTCCCAAAGAGGATCGAAGGCTGTGTGTGAATTCTCCTGCTCTTGTTCTGCTTTGGTGACAGATGCATTAATTACAAACTGGCCCATCAAGAGAACATTTCACATCTGCTGGCCTGAAACAACAAGACAGACAATGAGAGAATTTGGAGATAGACAGACGCGTGAGAAATAAAGAGATGAATAACTTCTTCTTGAGTCCACAGGCCCATGAGAAGTAATAGCTTTATCAGGAAGCATGCAATGTGCCACCTGAGTCATGAGTCCCATTGGACATTCAGGGCGCAAGTTACAACAGAACATAATACAACTTTCAGAGGGCCACAAGACCCAAGGGAGGACAAACATCAATATCATCCTATAGACCAATAAGCTGGATGAGCAGTGGGCTCTCATGAAACCTAATCAATATCAAATCACCATCCGAGGTAATCGTGAGAGAGTTATGAGACACACGGGTGATGTTTGTTTTTCGCTGAAGCAAGGACAGTCCTCCATCCACACGTTTGACCGAAAGCCAGCTGTGAGTTATTGTTTCTCATAATCTTCTGACCAAATGATTAAAACATGGTTCCTATCACTGGCTTTTGATTTTTACTGAACTCATCACACTCATACACGAAACCTACATCCTACATTTTTTGACTTTTCCTGCCTATACAAATATCTTTTATTTTCCCCTTTCATCATCAAAGTCTCTTAACTTTAAAGGCCAGAAGGAGCTTGGCCAAAGATTCTCATGGTCAACAAAGAGAGTTTTTAAAATTATCTTTCATGCCACAATGTGTTTGAGAGCATTAGAAAAAAGGTTGTACACAGACTTTGAGTAAAGTTCTCTCATGATACTCTTAAAGGGGTTCAAGCATCTGTCCAGTCTTCCACATTAGAGTGTTTTTGTCATTCAAATGTATTTAACATTTTAACGGTGGTTGAATCACGCAGGGTCACAGGGTCTACATACAGAGATGAACCACCTCTAACTGAGTTAACACTGCATGTCTTGGACTGTGAGAGGATGCAGGAGTGGCAGATGAGGAAGCAGGAGTTTGCGTACTGAGAACATGCAATAGTATCCAAGGCCTTGCCTGGCTCCCCAAAACGCCTCCAGACAACACTGCGGTGGGATGTGAGGAGACTGGCGCCATCTGAAAAACTCAAGAGAGCAAGACACAGAGGGCCGGGCTTGCGGGCTATAAGCTTACAAGAGGAGAGGTCAAAGGGAAAGCAGAAGGAAAAGGTTGGAGCTGGCTGCTGGAGAGTGACCCCGCTGTGTCTGTAGTTGGCTGGGCTCCTCTGGCTCAGGGAGGAACAATGAGACTAATCTCCTTCTGCCAGAGTCAATTTCCCTGTTTGTTTCCAGACACTGTTGGAACCTGAGCTGGAAGATGCCGCCACCAAAATGGATATTAACATTTCCCATTTCAATTATTTTCACTTTTGGTATATTTCTTTATAAGCCTATGCAAGATCATCCACTGTGTCTCATTTCTTCTGTGGTTCCTTTTTTCATTGTCTTTCTTGATTTATTTCACCTCCCATTTTTTTTTCCTTTCATTCTATGCACTTCCTTTAAAGCAATGATTAAACCTACAGTATGCTTCAATATATTGACAATAATTACCTCCTGCGAGCACCATTGCCATGACATTAGACTAACATTAAATTAGCTAGAAAGCACCGATGAGGCTTAATGGCACACAAATAGGAGAAAAAATGTCTTGAAAGTCTAATTGAAGGTATTATTACTCTCTGCTGAACTAAAGCACTCAATAAGAGATTGATTGCTGGTTAATCCTCAGTCCTCTTAGCCATTAAGATTGGTGGCTATTCAGAGCAAGGCATCCTGAGCATTTGTTTCAATAAATAACCTTCCCAGATTTTTATTGAAAGCCACTTTCCCAATGAAATTTTCCATCTGCCTGTGCTTTAGCCAAATGAGTGTTATGAAGAATTATGAAAATGTATAAATGCAGGAATCAGTTTGAGAGAAAAATAAACGCGCGAGACACCATGATATACAACAAATATGAACTGCTTCTTCGGACAGCATATTACATTACCCTGTAATGTTGGCTTTTAAAATCAGCTGAAATGTATAAATATCAAAGGATGATTTATCTGGCTCGATAAACCAGCTCCCACCTTTTCCACTCTGGTCAGAAGTCACCATTAGGCAAACGGGGCTTTCACTCAGTGTTATGTGCAGTTCAGGATAAATAAACCCTTTAACTACTCACAGAGAAAAGGTTACATGTTGAAGTAAATAAGAGTCTGTGTCTGAGTGTTAGGAATCTCAATAAGCACTCTCTGGCATTTCACAAAATCCCTTTGCCGAAGTTATGGGCTCAGCTTGGAGGACTCTCAGTATTGGGAAAAAAAGATGCTATCAGACACAGCGGAGACATAAAGATTCTTATTTACAATTCTTTGATGTGTCTCCTCTCCTGCTGCTAACTTGCTCATTTAAAAAATATAAAATAAAATAATGACTCTAATAAGTAAACAAGATGGCATCATGGGGAAAGTCTTGATGTGGGCTCATCTGGTGTGAAAGGTGAAGTAAAAACAAGTTGATGTGTACAAAATATTCCAATCCTTTAGATGAAAAGGCTTTAAATAATTCATCTTTTGGTGAAATATACTTATTTGTATTCTTTCTACTGCCGGGAGAAGATCAATTCCAATTAGCCTATCCTAGTTAAGGGGTAGGGTGAGACAGCTTAGTTCTGGCTCTGCCTGGAGGTAAAAGTACCTCCAGAGTTCGATGATTACCACATCATATCACAAAAGATAAAGGAAGCTATAACAAGACTGGCGCCTGGCTCTAACTGCATATTTCGCTGGGAGGAATCTGGTTTGTTTAACTTTGTGGTTTTCAGTGAAGTTGATTTGGTGAAGCATTTAAGCTGTTGTGCAGCTCTTTTAGTTGTTAGAAACAGACAGTAAGCACGGGATTAGTGAAGGTCTCTGCAAAGGCATGATGATGCCAAATCTGGCAACCTGAGATGTGGGAGAGGAGTAGGCCTTCTTCTTGAGGTTTGCTGCAGCATGTAGTTTTGAAACCTACGTAAAGCATCCGGCCAAAGATACCCACTCAGTTTGACTGACTCAGACTGCTTAAGCCTAACATCAGCTTAGGTTCACCAATACATGCGTGCAGAAAAGTAGTCTGTAACATCATACACTGTAGTCATGCTGGGTCAGAGTGATTTAATGACTAGAATGGACAGCAGCAATGATTGCACTGCAGAAATAATTCTCAGCGTGTACCTGGCATGAAGTGTGAGAATTGTGCAACTGAAAACACTGAAAACGCTCCTCTCTTACCATTTGAGCAGCAAGCCCTGGGGCAGGGCGTAGAGAAATAGGAGATCAATAATCGGCATGATATAATAATATCATTATAAAAGTAGGGAAAGGGAAACGCAACGGCACACTTTAGAGAAGCAAGTTTTGGAGAATATTCTGACATTTTGAAAGAGACGAAGAGAGGGAAAAAAAAAGTGGAGGGTGGCATGTCTCTGGCTCTAGTTGGTACATAGTCCTGCAGGGCTGGATAACATTTTCAATATTTTATAAAAAGGATCTCCAGGTACTTAAAACACTTCTATAAATAAGGCAATGTACAATACACATACACAACATTTTCAATGAAAACATTTCAACTTGATGTTTCTCTTTGAAGATTTCCACCTCAAGATTTGTTAATTCCTGACATTAATGTAAAAAGCAACAAAAGAGCTTATAGGCATTCAAAGTCCCGTACAAATGTAAAAAGAACATCATACCAAAGATGTCAAACAAGAAAATCTTGCTTAGAAGTTACAATGCAGGTGAACAAATACGACCTGAGTGATTTTGGTTAGTATATGAAGCCTCCTTGTTTTGGTTATTATCAGAATCAAGAAATGCTCTGACTGTTTTAATTACATGTCATTTTCAAGACATAAACTGTGACTGTGAGTGCTGTAACAATATATTACATTACATTAAAATCATGTAATAACTTTCTGGATAGTAACATCTGTATCTGTGCAGTGGAAGGACTGCACTGCACTGATTTGGTATCGTTGTGCTCTAGGAAGAGAACTGGGAGCTGTAATACGCAATGAAATCTAATAAGTAGAGAAAAAAAAAACAAACAAAAAAAAAAAAAACAACGGCAGATTTGAAAACCATCTCCAAAATGATGTGTATCATCCTGGGATTGATTTTACTTAGAGACTATGATAAGAGGTGCCTATTCTCCACCTCTGCTTTAATAGAGTGCTTTGCGGGTTTAATGAAAGGGTAAATCTGACTGCCTATCATTTAAAATCAAAAGTGATTGTATTAAGCTTGCTATGGAGCTGAAATGGCCAAACCCCTGGTGAATATAAAGTCACACAAGCTGCAGCTAACACCCCCTTTTACTAAAACTGTGGGTGAATAACAAGGGAACTGCAGAAGTGCATCAGGCTTTAACAGACTCCATTGTTCACCTTTTTTTCAGTTCGCCTTTCTGTTTTCATTGCACTGTTGATGTTTAACAAAGGAGATTAGTGGGCAGTAAGATGCCACTAAAGAAAACCAGCCTTACGTGTCCCCAGTCTCCCTTTTCTGGCTGTTCTGTGTGGCGACGTGTTACAAGACAGGACGAGGGTTTTTGACTGCTTAAGGATTATCCATATAAGCTGTTGTGCATGTGACTTTGTGTGGGCAGTTTCTTTAGCTTTTATTGTAGTGAGAAACACAAGTGAAATGTAGAAAAGAGGGAGAATTAAGTAACAAAGTATTGTTTTATTTCCCCACATCCTGTGCTTTAATATGTATTCCTTGATGGTACCAATACCTGGTGAACAAAACCTCAACATTAACAAATTCAATCCAATATATTGCCCAATATTGCCCTCCCCTATATCAGATAAACGTTAAGCTGATATCAGTTTAAGCTTTTTATTAAAAGGCTGCACCGTCAATGTTAATTTAAGTGTTAGGTCCATCTCCTTATCTTGTCCAGCCTGTCCTGTGAGTCCTCCACTCCTCCTCATAAGTCCATTATCAACCTACCTCTTCTAACAAGAGCTACTCATTGGCAGCTACGGGACATTCCTGACTCACCTATGAGCCATCGCTGTTTATTGGGATGCCTGCAGGAATGTAAGACAAGAAAGCACTCCACTGAGGAAGCAAAAGATAGGACATGGAGAACAGAGCAGCTGAGTGCACAGGCAAATTCAACAGCACCGCAAGCGAGGACAGAAATAGACAAAGCAGGATATTACGTGTCATTATATTCGTGACTTGCCTGTCCTAATGTGGTGATCGGGCAGAGGAGTGGTTTGATGGCATGTATTATAACAGTCCTCAGTGTATTGAGCAGCAGTGACGCCCTCTTTAGCACAACACTCAACCATTGTCAGCTCACTCGTTAAACATTCAACATAGTAGCAATAAATATTTCGTGCATTTAATAGGGGTATTGTAAAATATAGAATTAACACTACACTACCATCTGTGGCTTAACAGTTTTTCCTTGTAGATTTCCAAGTTATGTTTTGTTGATTTATGCTTTCAATTTAAATACACATCAATGACTGCAGAGATTACTACACTTTAACATATTTACAGAGAAAAGGACATCTATTTTGTTGGCATTGGCATAAGAAATAGGAAGATTTGGGAACTACGCCTCTTTGGTTTTATGCCTAAAAGCAGTGAAGAGCCATACCAGTCCTGACATTCTATCCAAAAAATGAAGTTCAAGCCAGAAAATTTGTAATTCACTTAAGCAGAACGCTTAAGACCCAAGGGATACTTTATCTTTTCAAATGACACAAAACAATTATAACCTTGGCCAAAGCAGCAAGTTGTTGAATTTGTATTATCACGTAGCAGCAAACAACATACATCCTCTGCATACGTCAATAAAACATTCTCACAGATGTTTGTTGCTGGTAACCCAACATACCTTATTTTCAGATCAGATTTGTTGGGTCTCTTTAAATAATTCTATAAAGAGTTTGGTCTAGACCTGCTCTATATGTAAAGTGCCTTGATGTGACTGATGTGACTATACAAATAAATCTGATTTGATTTGATCATGTTGTGTTGGTAAAACAGCGTCACTCTACATCTAGACATGTGAGACTATTATTTACATAGTGAAGGTCGGCTCTTTCAGGGCCAAATAGAATCTAATTAAGTTGGGGGGGGGGTTGATAAAAGGTACACTACTCAACTTAATTGCTTTTTGACACCTTAGCAGAGTTTGCTGACAGAAGAAATTTGATTAATAGATGGATATCCAACATGCTTACCTGACTGCTCCATAGCCCACAGCATAAAGAAACCACAGGTATGAGCCTATGTCAGTTTGATACTCATTTACAATGGCATGTAAACTGGTGAAGTCCACAAGACAGTTTGTACAGGATGAACACCATGAATACCATTTGAAACCTACTAAGGACCCTAGAGTGCTATCATTACCTCTATTCATAAGGGACACGATGCTAATTAACCTGCAACTGCAAGTAATTAACACTACATCCACTATAACAGGCTAAAATTAGTATAACATGTCAGTCAATGAGGTTTGCAGATCTTAATTACGAAAAAAGGAACCACTTGACAGTTCACGTTCTCTGGATCATGTTTCATTAACACATCCTGAAATAAAGGTCAAATCACTGCAGGCCATGATGGTTAACAGGAAGTCAGATACATACATTTTTTGTGCAATCACCAGCTTAGAATGAACAAGTCCGTACCTGGTACTCGTTGGGCCAGAAGGTGCTGACAGCCAGCTCAACCTGATGCCACTGCTTTCCATGAGTACCGGATGTGTTCCACACTGGATTTCCGAGCGGGCCACCATTAACTCGCACATATGCCCTTAGGGCTCCAGGACTGTGGCCGTCACGACTGTACAGGAAATAGCTGAACTGGACGCAGTGGGTGTCATTTTCACTCAGTGACTGCAGCAGCAGCTGAGCACGGTGACCCACTGCATGCTGGGAGGAGTTCACCAACATATAAGATCCTGGAAGAAGCAGAAAAAATGCAAATCATTCACAATGTTCCACGTATGTAGTGGTAGGCAGGTGATTTGATGTGAAGTCAGTCTACGTATATCAATGAAATCATAACATTATGAACGCCTTACTAGCGTTGTACAGTTCCCCTTTTTCAACATAGTAGCCCTGATGCATGGAGGTATGGGATCCACTAGATCTCTGAGGGGGAGGGGGACCTCCATGTGGCTGTGGGACCACAGAAAGCAAGTATGAACCTTCTTTCTTTTACGTACCTAAAAATTCTTTCTTTTATGTACATCAGCATTTTTTCTTTTATGTACATGAAAAATCTTTCTTTTATGTACCGGAAAATTCTTTCTTTTAAACTTATTGTTGTGTTCCTCAAACCATTCTCATGAAGCGTTCTGGTAATACACCTAAGCAAAGTATATGCATCCAACAATCCATATGATGGAAAAGAAAACATGATTCACTAAAACAAAAAAGCTTCTTTTCTTGCTCCATTGTTGGAGCAGTGGGAATTGCGCAGTATTGTTTTTGATGTGGGCTGATTAAAAAGTTAGTGCACGATGTGAATACATTTGAAATTTTTATTTCATTATTTACTTTGGTCATACAACTATTTATCCCTTCATCACTGCAACATATATATATTATGAAAGGTTGCTCTGAAAAATGTTTGTTGTTTAAAGTTAGAGAAGGAAAATTGGACAAGAAAACTAGATGAGCCAAGGGGAGGAAAACTTATTTACACAACAGCTCTTTGAATGATCTCAGTGAGATGTCCCACTATGGGAGAAAGCCTTACTGCCACCCTCAGAGGCACAAATCATTTCGCCAATCCTGATGGGCTGGTGAACGTATTCATCGGCACCTAGGAGTGATACCCACTATAGATGTGTTCGGATGGCTCAACCTCATTCATGAAAAGCAAAACTCGCCGAGCAGGAAGGCAGACCCGCATAAGCCAAAGCAATCACCTCCAATGCCTATTGGAAGAAGCATTGCTTCGTGACAGGCTTCTGGAGAAAGGGGATTAGCACTCAAAACGAACAGCTGATCACTCCTCCTAAAACCCCTTGTTCTATCTATGGAAGCACACACAGGACATAACACAGGTGACCGCTTCTCTAAGGTAGAGACAGCAAAAGATACCAGGGTGAAAATAAACCAACTACCTAAGGCTATGGTGGTTAGGATTGGGCTGAAATGTCATCTTCACATTGCCTGGAGCGAACTGTGAGCATGATGGCTTCATCGAAAGTGCATGGATATCGCAGCAAACTGTCTTATGGGACAGATGCTTCAAATTCAGGGGCACCAGAGGTTTCGAAACAGGGAGAAGTCCAGCCCTCCATCGCCTCACAGTCTAGGGAATGCCAGGTAATGGTGCTGTGGTACAGATGGTCTCTCCAAGGGCATGCTATCTTGATTAGCAGTTCTGGGAAGGCAGAATGCTTTGTTGCGCTCTTAGCCAGCAGCAACTGGCCGGACAGGGGATATCCTGTTTTTCTGCCACACATTCGCACACGTTGAGCAGGTGTATGGTGAAAGGAAAAGCTGGTGTGCTCCTCTCGTCTCCATCTTCATTAGGGATTTGCCAGTCCACAGGTGGAAAAATCTTAATCATCATCCTCTAAAATCCAAGATATCGTCATGATACTCTGGCTGGGTGGCCCAGTCGATGTTTGCCTCTGTTGTTCCATTCAACGTGATTTCCTCTTCCTCTGTGTGTTCACCAATCTGGTCACCAGTAGGGATGTAAGGACCATGGACACACAACCTAGCTTGGCATGCTAGCCTTCTGCAGAGACTCTTGAAAGCAAACACAGCGCAGTGCCGGCAAGTTCATGGATCATCTGCCAGACATGTTCCAAACCTAAGCAGGTCGATGAGATCTGGTGTATATCTTTGTTAGGGATTTTATTCCCACAGCAGCACTGACAGGATCCTTAACCTGAACAGCTGTGGAGGAGTGTCAAGGTGTTAGAGAATCCAAGCCAAGGTGAGGAGAGGAAAAAAGCACATCGAAGCCAAACTAATTCGACCAAGGGCAAAGTCTGCTAGTGTTAGCTAGCTTCCATCGACAGATGCTGATTAAGATTTGTCTATGGGCACTTAAGCTAGAAAATGCCAATGGATTATAGGCTCTGGGCGGGAAGAGGTTTTGAATGAAGTCGTGCCAGTCACACACATTATTTCTACCTTCACCAGCCAATCAGGATTGGTGTAATCAGAATAATACTTCTCAGGATGGCTATGAGGCTTGCTCCCATAGTGAGACATTGGACGGATTTTTTTAGAACATGTAAAAAAGAACATGTTTTAGCTCTGAGAACATTAATATTTAATGTATGTCTGTCTACATATTAAATAATTCACAGTTTAAAAAATACATACTGCCACACAACGAACAGAAGGCTTCAAATAGACCCAGTAATCAGTGTATCATGCAAAACAGTTTCAGGCAATCAGAGATTAACCCCAAAAACTGTGATCAGAGCTCCCTTAGTCACAAAGGAACAAATTTGTTTTTAACTAGTAGCCTATGAGCAAGGTTAAACCACAAGGAGGAATAAAAAAAAAATACAAGTATTATTCAGCAACCCACTGCTGTGAGTGGGTGGGTGATAACAGGAAAATAAATGCACCTGGTCAAATTAAACAAGACAAAGTCAGGGCTGGCTTAGACACAAGCTACCAGAGAGGGACTGGTGAGGAAGCTGACAGGCCAAGCAAAAGAAAAAAGAAAAAAAAAAACAGCAGCAGTTTTACCTCTGGAAGGTGACACTGAGGTAGGAAATAAGATTCACAAAGCCTCCCCTAATCAGGAGAACATAACCCCGTTGCCCTCTGCCTAGCATCTGTCCTGTTTTGAGTCTGTGCCCACTAACATGATTAGCACAACAATGTTGGGAGACCTTCCTGTGTACTCACATAATCAAGCCTGTTGTCTTTGTACTCCAAGGTCTTTCTCTTTTCGGTCAGAAATTAGCCCAGGAGATCAGACAGTCACAAGCTTGGTGCAAGGTGTCCTGAAGACATTTGTTCTCCACTCAGATGTAATGGCATGTGAATGCTGAATAGCCATACTGAGAGGGAATTCTTAACAACCAAACCGTCTGCACCTCTAAAGTAAGAAACATCCCCTCTAAAAGAGAGCACACAATGTACCCCACTACCTTCTATACCGCCCGCCGTTAAAACAGTGACTGACATGAATGATGAGAAAAGAACTCCTTTAGACAAAACTGCATACCTGATGGGGTCATCTTGCTCTCCAACAGTACAATAAACCACTTCTGAGGGAACAACCAGTACAACAAAACACTTCAAATAATTTTTTAAAAATAATGACAATTAGATTCACAACCTCTAACCTCAGGCTATAAACAAAGTTCAACTGAGGACCACAGAGAAGTTGGGATGGTCATTATCTGGAGGCTAGTGTGTAGCCCCTTACTGTAAAGGCCCCATCGCCCTGCAGCCCACAGTCCACATCCTCTGATTTGTGTCTTGTCCTATTCTGGGGATCTCAGCACTCTCATTATGCTTTGCTTAATTAGATCTTTCAGACTCCGTCTCCTCTGCTGCACCTTCAACAGCCGCAGGGGACTCATAAAATAATAGCAAAAGGATGAGGAGCTGCAGCTGTGCTGTCGATACTGCTGGTTATATCCTCAATGGGTAGCTGTCGTCTTTCATATTTGGACTTTATTAACACCTTTGTGTTGACTGAAGTTATTAGAAGGTCACACAAGGACATACAAACTGGTCATTCTGCTGCCCTTTAACCCTCCGTGAAGATTCAGATCAAACATTGCTGAAGTCCAGTCTTTAATAAAAAAAATCTGAGCGCAACTGATGTATGACAATATCTATGAATTAAACAATGTGATGAATTGAAATGAGGTCCTGGATACAACACTTAATGAACCTATGCCAATGCCTAAAACACATGTATCATAAAATCACTGTGAAAGCATGGCAAAGAGTTAGCCTTGGATAGGATACAAATTCGTACAGACATAGGGGAGGACAGGAAATAAAACCTCCAGGTACTTATTTCAACATGTTCTCCTCTGACAGGGTGACATAGCAGTGTAGTTAAGAGGATGATGGTGCAAGAAAAGTTGTTCAGCACTGGCACTCTGCCCAAACCCTCTCAACTCTCACTACAGAGTACAGCCCAGAACAATGGCAGTGGCGTGTTGAGCATAAAAATGATAAAAGGGGGGAATAAAGCCCACTGAATTTCCTGACAGCAAATGGCATGTCAAGGCAAACATGGATATTTGGTAAAACAGCAAGAAAAAAAAAAGAAGCCCCACTTGAGGTCAAAGGTTCATTGTGAAGTAGACACAGACGAAACATACTTGCCCAAGTTGAGGTTTACCTTGAAATAGTGAATTGCACCCTCAGAAGAAGCAGGGGAGTTGGAGAAGCTGTTACTTTTCACCATGTCATTATCAAAAGTAAAGAATAGGTCAGAGTGAGAGTCACTGCCACTCAGAGAAATCCTCGGATTTATCAGGAAAGTACTTTGTGATGAGACATTGTCAGGCTCTGTATGTGCTCTATGACTATTACAATGCCTGATTTAGCCATAACCCAATGGTACTTCAGTCATCAGCACTTAGGTTTGTTTAGCACAGATCTGACAGACTTTATTTTTCAGCCATTATCAGCTCCAGCCTGAATCATGTTTCATTAAACTCATGTATAGCAGCTCCTTTGTTTAAAAAACAAAATAGAATTGGCAGACTGATTTACCCTCACTCATTTCTAAACTCAACATTTCCTCTTCTTACAAGGTTTTGATATAAATTGATAGCTGCATTCAGAATGTGATTAAAAATCTAAGGATTCATGTAAACGTGAACACTAAGTATAAAAAGGATGCTTTGCTGCTACTAAAATCAACAGCCACTTAAATCAAATACGAGATACTTTCTGTCACTTAAATCCTCTTTCGGTTATGTGAGACTTACATTATGCAACTGCAGAATGTAAATCTCATATTGTTCAACGTATAAATGTGTTTTTATCATATTTGTTGTTGGAAAACCATTGCTTCACACAATGTGGCCACGGTGTTCCTCGTGAATCATTATTAGAGCTGCTGTTGTTTTTTATTTATCGTCTATATGCTCCCAAATGGCCATATTATCATTTCAGAGGCTGTGGCTTTCATATATTACATGTGAAAAGTAGTTCTTGCCCAAAAATCCAAAAGTTTGGAAATACATGTATCAGCATCTCAAATGATTTGACTAGCATTTTAAAACCAGGGTGAAGTAATGGTCTTCTTCGGTGCATTTCCTTCATTTTACTCTGTTTCCTCATCTGTTTCTCATGTTTATATTTTTATACAAGCAATATTAAATTAAAATAATCAAACTGTAGTGTTACAATGCTTGCTGCCCCTCAACCACACACACACACACACACACACACCACACAGGACACCATCTTCCATGAATTACTGTGAAATCTGATAAAGTTCTATCCATCCATTGATGCCCCTCCCAAGGGCAAAAGAACATCCATAACAAGATTAGGAGTGATCCAGCACATCATAATTCATACAGAGCATTGTTGGATGACGAGGTGGTCACAGGCTGGAGGTGACACTAGCTTTGGCAAACCACCACAGACAAACAAAAGAAAGGAGCACGATAAACAGAGAGTGAGGGTTGTGTCTTGCAACATTGATACACTGAGGTTAGGTCATAAACACGGAATCAGGAAAATACAGGAGGGTGCAAATAAGACGTGGAATTGTTCACATGGGAGAGGGTAAAAAAAAAAGGGGGGGGAAACAACATCAAAGTAGAACAGAAGCCTAGGGCATACTTTCAGTGTTTTCTATTCTTGCTTAAAATGCACTAAGTCTTTCTCTCTGTGACCCATTCAGCATAGCTTTGTTCCTCTGACATCCAAGGCCAGAGTCCAAGTAATTTCAAATACTAGAGAGACCAGAGGTCTGAACATAATGGGATCAATGGCTGTGTTAGGTTTTAAGATCTGTCCTTGATGCTGCTTGCTGTGCAATTGCTGCTTGCCTGAACCCCCGACAAGCTCTCAGCACATCAGCTTTGACGTTCGTCTTTTCACTCGGTGCCGTCATTTTGCCCTGTGCATTCATCTGAAAAGGTTGTGTGGGATTTCAGACTCAGTTTCTGAGGGTGCAATATCTCCCAACTGTATATTTGCTTCCATCCACAATAACCTTCAGCACAAATAAATAAATAAATGAAGTGCTAAGTTGTGGGAAGAGAGGCGCTCTGGCCATTGGCCTTAAAGACATATTAGTGTTGTAATTTTTCTGCTGTCTGCTCTTTCTGAGGAAACCAGCTCACAAATGTGAAATTGCCTCCCCATCAAGCAGTAAAATTGTTAGCAGAGCAATGAGAGCTTCTAGGAGAAGACTCTGCAATCACAGACATAAATGTCCTGTCGCAAACACTGGACATTAATGTGTTTATTACAAATAAAAAATAAATAAATAAATAAACAGTTGCAATTCTTCAATGCATTTATTTGTTTTTTGCGTCTCTGACCTTGGAGCCTTGAGTTGTATAGTAAAAATAGAGACAGGGATATTAGTAAACCCATTAAGGGGAGGGACATGACTCTCTCTCTCTCTCTCTCTCTCAGTGGAAAATGCATTTGCTCTGTTTTATCTTCTTTTACAATGCTGGTGGTCTCTGAGAATTAACAAGCATAGTTTTGTTGGATGTCCACAATGACAATTAAGACATCTCTTAAAAGGGGACAAAGCAGTAATAAGATATTATAGAGACTTAATCAACTTATGGCAATGACATACAATGACAGTGTTCTTCACAGCAGGCTGAGAGTGGATTCAAATCCCAAAAGAAAAAAGAGAAAAACAACGGCACAGTTTCCGTGAAATATGCAGCAGTAATTTCATCACAATATTGAAGGAGTTCTCACTTCACATGCCTGACTGTGTTGAAGGAATATTAAGGCTGCTATAAGAAAATTCAATCAGCAAAGGATTAAATCACAGAGTGAAATCAGTCTTCTCCCCTAACTCTCTATAACAAAGCAAGTAAGCATAGTCCCAAATGTTATAGTGAAAATTAAATAAAAATGAAACAACTCAATATTAGTCTGTGCTGTGTTCTCGGCTTGCTTGTGCTGCCCTCAACAGGCCATAAAATCAGCAGTTAAAGCAAACTTTCAATCCATTTCCTTTTGCAGAGAAACACATCAGGATGTCACAAAAGCAGTAAATATAATCTCACTCAGATTGTGCGTTTTTTGGTTGTTTTTTTTTTGTAAATATAGACATACAGTATTTCAAACAGAAATGGCATATTTACTTGCTTATGTAATTTTAATTGCAATCCAACATTTATGACAACCAGATCACATTTACCTCACCACTCATCACCTACACTGATACTGTGATGTTAGACAAGTGAAAACATCAGCTTTGGCTGCCTAAGAGCTTTCTCCATTTGCAGCTGGATCAATAGAGCAGCCGACTAGCTTTGTATCAGGTTTTGAAAGACTGGCAGGTTTTCCATTTCCAAGGTTGACACGCCACCTCAAGTGCGAAACCTAATCTCAATTTTACCCCCTACTCAGTCTATCATTCATTCACTTATTCTCTCTCATTCATATCATTTTTCATTATCACTGCTGTGATCTGTCAAGCAGTATCTCTCTCTCTCTCTCCCCTATCTCTCTCAAACAACCTTAAAATATTCAGAGTGCACAGTAAGATATTGACATTTTCTGTTCTTTGAAACAATCTGAACCCTCTAGCTGTGGCATTTTCATTGACCAAAGATCAATATCAAATGACATCTCTTCTGTCATTCACTTTTAAATGTTAATAATGGAACAGTATTCACTTCATCAACTTATTGCTTTCATCTGCTTGCAGTCTATCCAATTTGGAGAACTTTAAAATATTCTCAGTCAACTGTGCCCTCTGTCCTCATTTTACAGCTTCATTGTTCTCCAAAGTCCTGATTTAAAATGCAAAAACAGACTAAAAAGTGACAGAAGGTAAAGTATTGAATTAGTCTGTGAGACGCCACAGGGCACTTTTAACCTTTTTCCCCACTGCTTTCCTTTGTCTACATTCCTAACAATTCATCCTCAATTTCTCCTCCTAACTCCATCACATCTCCTCATTTTGATCAGTGACTGGTTTCTCTGCAGGGCGTTATCGCCGCAAGTGGAAGGTGAGTGGACCATTTTTGTCACCTCTCAGGGACAGCTGTGTGAACACAGGGTAGAAATGGCGAGTGAGAAATTAGGGGGACCTGACTTGAAATACCAGTGGTGCTATTGTGGAAGAAGCTTGTGTCTTTTGGGCCTTGAGAAAGATAAGGCAATGTCAGCAAGCATGGTTGTCTTCTTTCTGCGGAGAAAGAAGAGGAGGAAAGGTACATTTTCTCAGTAGTCTGCTTGCGCTGACCTTTACAATTGTCCTCCAGGCAGTTTGGAATCAACTGCCAGATTTGTCCAGGAGAGAGGCAGCTAAGCCAACACATGAGAAAAAAAGAGGAAGGAAAGAAGACGAACAACTCTTATATGTCTCAGCCTACTTGTCTTGGAAAATTACAACTCCAAAAACAAGGTTTCAGGACATTTTCAATGACGACCAAGATCATATGATCATTTGAAACACCAGTATGTCCCCATGTGTGGACGTCTGGTTTAAATTAGTGAAATAACTCTACACTGGCTATCTCTTCAGTCATCCCTCAATTGCTTAGTTAACTGTGGAAAAATTGAATTGCAAGAAGGTTGTTGCATAAATAGAATGCATCATCGTTATCATCACTATTAATTTATAATCTGACTTTCTTTCTCATAAATTAACCACTGCTGCCTATAAAATGCCACTTTGTAGTTCTCAATGACAGACTAAAGTTTACATCTTAAATCTGTAAGAATATTTGCCACGGCCGGGGCAGTGTATGACACTTTAGCTTCTCTGCATATGGGAGGTAAAGCCTTTCACAAGGTTACTCACTCACTGTGACCTACAGATAAAAAGGTTCAGCATTTCATGTCATCTTTCGGTTAGTTTTCACTTGTTTCTAATCCCTTTGTGATTTCCTCGACAGGACAACAGGTCACAGTTTTTGTCATCTAAACAATTGTTATTGTTTAATAGTTAATAATGGTTAACGCTGTTGCCCCACTACAAGAAGTTCTCGGGTTTGGTTCCCGGCCTGGGGGTTCTTTCTGTGCGGAGTTAGGGTGCATGTGCTTCCCGTGGGTTTCCTCAAGGTGCTCCTGTTTCCTCCCACCGTTCAAAGATGTGCATGTTTGGGTTACTTGGTGACTCTAAATTGTCTGTAGGTCTGAGTGGTTGTTGGTCTCTCTCTGTCTCTGTGTGTTGGCCCTTTGATGGACTGTCGACTTGTCCAGTGTGTACCCCACCCTCACCCAGTGGGAGCTGGGATTGGCTCTAACACCCTCCCCAACCCGGAAACAGATGTATTAGATGAGTGAATGCATGAATGATGTTGTTTTGCGCCATCATTGATAGCTATAAAGTGTATATCTATGATGAGCAATAAGGATACAGTGCTAATCCTGAGTAGAGTAAACAGTAAAATCACACTCTCCAGTCCTGTTTACTTTCCGCACTGCAATGACCATGACTCGCCCTTCATGTTGTCAACTACACCACACGCAACTCTTAAAAATAATAAACATGATTATTATTTTTTGGAAATACAGGAACTAACTTGATTCTGAGGACAAACCAACTCAGAAATATATTTAGCTTTGGGCGACTGTCATACCAGCTGTCCTCTCAAACCATAGCCAGACACACAGAGGTGGTGTCTCATGTAGTCCTGAAAAAAAAAAAGGCAGTAGAAAATCCCTCACACACTGGACCAGATCTTGACCATATGACTCAAATTAGTAAGTCATTAAAAAGGATTAGTTCAGCTTTAACTGCCAGAAATGCAAATTAATAGAATAATTGCAAATTAGTCTTTTAATGTATTCTGCACTGTTAAAATTCATAAGATTCCCCAAAAACTGAGCTGAGACACTGATAAACTTTGCAGTTTGGAGTTATTTGTAGCAGGAGAAGTTCTCCACCCACAGATGCACAAAAGCATTGTGCAGCAAACAATGGGCAACTTGTAATAATTGGCTAAATTGAGAACATCCTACAGAGTGAAATATAGTCAAATATGACCTGAATACATCACAGAGTTAATTCTTCATTTCCACATCCTTGCTGATTTTAGAGGAGCGTGCTGCCTGGAGCTCACACAGCAGCTTTTTGTCACACGACGTGTTCCGTATCAGTGTGTGTGCTCTCCTGGCTACAAGGATAAGATCGCCCCTGGGGCTCCAAAGGTAGGTCAGGGATATAGTCAACCATGTGGTCAGGCTATAACCTCCCTCACAGACAGACAAACTCGATAACCAAGAGGGCCCAAATTAATTTTGTCTCCACTTGATCTGGAAGAAAGAAATATATTTATTTATCTCTCACCAATGAGCCATGTATCACCATTAGCAGACTGGTCAAAGTGCAAGCCCACATTGCCATTCTGCAGAATGAACGTGTCAGATGGCCCTTCAGATAAGCAAGGAACTACTTGAGAATGGCATCATAAATGAACCACAAGATCATCATAAGGGGAAGTGTTGCTGAGATATTGGAAGGCTATCTACAGAAGAACCATCATTTTGATGCGTTTGTTCATTGCACCGATGGCACTTTGCAGGACAGCAATCGCCTGCTAATAGTTCTTGTATTTGCATGTGTGCCACACTACAGTAAAGGAATTTGATTTACTGTTGTGCGCAGCTGATGGACAGCTGGCTGTGATATGCGGGACAAGGCATCTGCCTCCCTGTGGAACGTGCCAGAGGCCAAGAAGCTGAGAAAGGACATATTCTGAATATGTGCAGAAGGAAGCTGGCACCTTGTTGTCATCCCGCTCAAGCTATGGCTGCATCGTGTCGCAGTGCCCCAAAACAGTGGCCCTGGAGCACTCAGCAGCACTTCATCAGCCAGTCATCACCCTCAGAGAACACACTGCATGGCTCTGAAAGACATCCTTTCTGTCTACAACACAATTACCCCAAGGCTTTCATAACAAAACATACAATACTGTTAAGTGCTGCATGTCACTCTGGGTTTGTAGGCCTTTTTTATATCACCATCCACCACAAATAATAGACACAGTGTTATCTTTAATCCATGGATTGATCATTGAAATGCAATCTGTTAAATTGCTCAAATATAGCTGTTGCCAGTTTAGGTTTGAACAATATCAAGGCACAATTTGTAGTTAAGAAGCTCCATAACCTTTTTGTGAAGTGTGTCAACTCAGATCCACTTAAATAAACTTGAATCGCCTTCCCTGCTCGTTGCATTGTCTCCCTCACAAAACTCCCAGGAAGAAGCAAACGGGAATGCCAAAATGTTTACTGGGACATTTGGAACTGAGTATTTGTGTAGTATGAAATTTATCTGCACGTTAGTCTAATCGCTGAGCATATGTTCATATGTAACTCAGGTGCAACATTACCGTTCAAAACAACAGACAGATGGGTCTGCATGGCTGTCCTACATTTAACGCCTACAGGGCATTCACACATTCCTCTGGAAAGCTTGATTGTTTAGTTTCAGTGCAGCATCCAGGCCTTGAGGGCTTCATCCCAGTTAGTTTTTCCTCTGAGTCACACTGCCTGGCCATGGAGAGAAAACACACTTGGTCCTCTGTCACAGCAGTGGAACTATATGCTAACTATAATCTATGTTCCCTTAATTGTTGAGGGATTATATGTTTAATGGACAGATCTGTCATGTCTGCTCTCCTTGGATAGTTAAATTATTATCTTGGCCTGAGCCCTGACCTCCTCTTTGTCCTGCCTCTCAGGTGGAGGATAAAATAGAATGAATTAATGGGGCTCCAATAACTCATCACCTGCATGCTGCTTCAAAATGTGGAGCTAAATTTAACACTGCTGCAATGGAAAGCCCAATCTGTCTGATGCGTTTCCTCCTCCATTTCTGATATAACTTTTTCATCTCCCAGGGGACAAGATGTATAGAAAATTAATGCGTGAGTGAATAAATAAATCAATCAATTAATGAATGGGCATTTTGCCTTTCTCTCAGGATGGCTCAACAAATCAGAGCAGGTAATGAGACCTGAGACAGTTATTTTCTCTCAGGACGCAGGGGAGAAACTCAACAGCTTCGTGTCAGCGACATTCAGAGCAGGAGAAGATGACCAAGCCATCCGGGCTAGTTTTCTGATTAGATTTTCATTAGCTCCCTGTCATCAATGGCTGATCCCATTAACATGTCAGCATGGGCGACACGGCCGTGTGTTAAACCATGAGGCTTTCAGGGAACCTTGGGGGGGGGGGACTGTGTAATAACATACACCATGGTTTGGTCGTCTGTTGTGACAGAAGCTAATGAGCTAGTCACGAGAGGAAATGAATGGCAGTTGGCTAATGCTGACATGCATAAGAATTATTAATTGCATGACAGGCAAACTGAACTGTCACACTGCGCACATTTGAAAGATATTTGTCGTTGTCAAAGCTGCGCTCAAAGTCAACATTGTACTGATTTAATTGAATGGCTGTAGGCACACTATATCCCAGGATATTAGAGTCAACAGTGCTACAGTAAATCAACATAATAAGCCATTCAAGCAACACAACCATACATAGGATCTGCTTGTTTCCTCTCTTCACAAAAACACACACACACACACACACACAAATACACCTATTCTCGAAATTCGTGTCAGTGTTGTCAACAGCTGCAGCCTAAATGGCCTTCAGCATGCTTTTTAGTAAGTACTCTGCTTGTTTTAATCTGCCTTAACCAGTTCCATCAGCAAAGTTGTCCACCCACACTATCCCTTTCCTTGGTGAATGTTTGGTGAGTTTGGTGAACACTTATATAAAGCGCTCTGCAGCTTTATATTATAGGGGCAGATCGCCACACGCGCAAATTCTATATCACTTTTATTCAGTTGTAGCAACTAAATGAACCATCATATTGCCACATGGCAGCAAAGGAGCTGCATAGAAAGAGAAACTGTGTCCACTGCGCCTGAGGAAAACTTTAGAAAAAGATGGATGGACAGGTGCCAAGCTGAGCCCAAGATGAGGCCACAGCATAGCGCTGGATAGATAAATCTGAGGGAGACACTGATAGGCTGCAGAGCCACCATAATGATGGTCAGGCAGAAGCTGAAGGCAGGAGGCTGCAGTTCCGCCCATCCCTGAGGTGTAATGTGCTTGTGATTAACTGTCAATCCGCGCCTGTTTGGTGCGCAGTAACAACCATTCATCATGGTGACAGCTACAGTAGCCCTGACCTTGGCCTCTGGTGAGAATGGAACAGACATTTTCAAAGGAATTCACAAAATTTAAGCAATTAATACAGAATAACGACACATTAGTTTTATTCTCTCTTTTTTTATATCAGAAACCTGTCCACATTTCAGTTTGTTGAATGACTATCAAGGTTTCATGCTTTGTGTACTGTGCTTCCCACTTTGCAAATTTTGAAGTGGCACATTCGGCTTTTGTGACTTTTTTTTTTTTTTTGTACGTTTTCTTTTTGCAATATTATGACTTTTTTTTTTTGTTTTTTGTCCTTTTTTTTTTCAAATTGCCAAATTTTCTACTTCAACATTCAAAGTTAAAATGTACCTAAAAAAAAAAGGTAGCTGTAAATACACAGGACAGCACATCATGTCTAACTGTGACTGTGAAAATTCCTATTGTCGATGCCAGCCATCCATGTGCTTTAACCACCGAGTTAAAATGATGTTGAGGTTACGCTTGACAATCCACAAACCTTTTTTACTGGAACTAGTTTCTATTGATCGTCGCCCTTCAGTCGGTGCCACACCATAATCTATTCCCCTGTATTGTTTGGGAGTGAAGGCAGTTGGTGTATGAAATACATGTGTAAATTACAGGTTTACTTGTTTGTATAAAAAAAAAATAAAAAATACTGTGAATTCTACTTCCAATTTTTTAAAAAACTATTGAATTTTACATCAAAATATTGCTTCAAGAATTGATGGTTTTCCATTATCAAAGTGCAAGATTAAATATCAGCATCTTCCTATATGAGGATATGAAATGGAAACATGCTGGTGAGCCAGCGTCCCACCTTATAACTGAGATCATCTGAGCTGAAACGCAATACAGCTAACCACGAAAGGTATTTGGAGCCAGCAGAGAACAACTGGTTAGAAAATACGTGGCTGCATATGCAAAAAGTGAGGAATTCACTGGAGTGTTCATTTGAGATGTTTTATGCAAATTAAAGGATGCAGCATCATAAGTGCTTCACAGTGAGTGTGCTTGATGAGAAATGCCTGTTACACCTTCTGTGAGTCTGCATGCAGCAGCATAATGACACACTATAGAAACTGTGACAACTAACTACCAAGTACACAACTATTTTTAAAACAAAGGCCGCTAGTCATACAAAACTAAATATATATATATATATACATATATGTATGTATATAGACCCACACCTACAGAAAGGCAAAGTAAAATTCTTCCACGTTTGTTGTTTGTACTGACACAAATGGCCGTCATCTGTGTCAACTCTCGCTGTTGTCCACTGCTTTAAAAGAAAAAAAAAAAATCACATTTGAATATAACAGAAAAGCTGAGCCAGTACAGGCACACTTTTTCTTTTTCCTTTTTTTGTGGTTCCTGTTTTCCAAAGCTTGGCAGAAAGTGTGCTTTTCTTCCTCTGTTTTTGTTTAACCTCCCATCGATTACCACCTCTGCTGGCTGAGAGCAGAGGGATTTTTTTTTTTTTTTTTTTTCTGGCCCTCTTTGTGGTGTCTTGTCTATGGTGTGACATCCTTCTCTTGACAAAGAGACTAGGAGAGGGGAAGAAAAACCTTCAGAGGAAGAAAAAAAAAAAAAGAAAAAGAAAAAGAAAAATGCAGCAAGGCTGCAAAGCCAAATACTCATTGAGCCTATGTTTTCAAACACCGCCTTAGTAACACAACTATGCACAGTAAATACAATGAAGAGTGACGCAGGGAAAACAAATTTGGACTCTCTTGCTTTCTCCTTTTACTGCATGTAATCTGCTGTCCTTCTGTTTTCTTCCCAGTTTTGCCTTTAATATTCCTCTACCTAGATGGAATTCTGTTTTGCAGTCTTATTCTCTTATTCCTCTCTATTCTATGTGCATTACTTGAGGAAATTATCTAGAGCTAGTTACAGATGACAGGCTAGGCAGGGGCCAGTTTTTGGATGTTTGTCCTCGTGCATGGTCTGGAGCAAGGCTGAGGTAAAAAAATAAATAAATAAATAAAAATGAAGTTATTTTGTGAATGTCCATTTTGATGATGCAGTATGTCCTTGTAAGTGGTCCACTGAGAAATAAGACAGTCACATGTGAACATATTGCCTTCCTCAGGTATTGTCAGTATTCAGAGGATCCATTTTCTGGTATCAGAACAAAGCTAACTTTAAAGTAATCAATAAATCATGGCAGACAAAACCTTTTTTTTTTCCTCCTCAACTCTCCTAGTTTTTAAATCTCTACAGACAACTCAGACTTCACTTCTCCTTGTTGCCTGCCAGGGCTTTTATCTGCACCTCTTGCTTAAATAGGATGAGAAACTGTCAACTGCCAAACTCTGAAGAGCAGCAGTATGGCCATTAGGCAACCGTGGAGACTACTGTGCTCGCTTTCAGAGGGTGCTGGAGAGAGCGGCTCTGAAAAGGCCTGCCAAGCTCCAGCCTAAGGGGGCTCCTGTGAGCTTGGGGCTGCATTTCTGCCTCTACGTCCAGGCTACGCTCATCAGCCAGTCTGTCTGCAGTTAACAATGGAGCCAGATGGACAGAGACTGAAGGATTCACTGGCTGGTTTTCCAGTATATGAATCCCAGCCAAGAATTATGGTGCTCAGAAATTACTTTGTTATGAAGACCTTAGTTTACCAGGTCTGGACAGGTGCAAGCAGAGATTTACTCAAAGAGTCTGTTTGCTATCCCCTTCTCGCCAGAGGAGTTTTGCTGAGCAGGCATGTCCGTCTCTACCCCCCAGAACTTGAAAGCACACATGTTTTTCCTTAGTTTCACACCATGCCCACTATTCACACATGGAGGGTGTGAAGTACAACTACTATCCTCTGTGGTCTGAATTCCCACCAGCCATCCAGACTGTCTCTTGGCTCGTCTTCGAGACAAGGACATTTCCGGGACTTGTCCAAGACATTGATCAAACTATCAACACAAAATGCTGTCCAGATTGCGAAGTCCCCGGAGGCAGATGTGCGACATTAATAAAACTGACTTGTTTTGACTGTCTGCTGTACTTGTGTCATGCAGATGCAGACACAGAGCTGAGGATAAGCCAACATATTGTCGCGCAAACAGGAGTATTTGAAAAGCTCAATGTGGTTACTGTCAGATGAGTGAGGTGGAGACTCAGCACACGTCGTAACAACAGATTTGTATTTCCTCAAGGGTTTTGTACCATATGCTCAGGTACCGCTTTACTTCAGCTCAGTGCATAATAACCTATAAGTATACACAGCCCTGACAGACCTTCAGTTAAACTGCTCCAATCACAATTATACTACAGATTCCATAGGATTCTCCGCCCACATAGTGTGCCTGCAAGTGATCCATCTTGACTTTTACTTGACATTGTACTCAAAAAATAGCACCAGTCCCAGAGCGGATGGTTTAATTATAACTAAAACAAAGTTTCTCAACCATCTGTTTGCTGGTCTGTATTGTGTTTAAAGAGCCAAAGGTCTAGTGAGCCCAAAGGCCAAGCAGTCCCGAAACAAAGAGAGCAGAGTGCACACTCGTATAGGGCCTCGATCTGCCGAGCCTCTCGGGGCGCAATGCCTCCATGAGATGAAGCCTAGCACAGCCACGGGGGTAAAAGATAAAAAAGAAAAAGAGTGGGAACCCGAAAGCCAACAGCATTAGAGACAAGCCTTTGAACTGAGGAGTGGGCTAAACCTTCACGCTTAAGACGTCAGAGGGTGGATTTGCAGCTGCACCGTAAACAAGCAAGCCTGGCCTGTACATGTGTCCATCCAGTGCCAATATATACAATAATAATAACTGCTGCAGGGTATTATCCTCACACACACTGTATATGCACCGTCACATGCACTCACAAACTCAAGCAACAGACAAAGTAATTATACTGTATCAACACATGCGCTTACATGTGGGTGCTGATTTAAGCCTTCCCTTATTTGCTTTGTCTTTGAAGTGTTCTTCTGCTCCTCTTGGTAGTGTAAGCAGGTTCGACCCGCTAAAGCCTGTGGAAACAGGATTAGTCTAGCCCCACTTCCTAATTAATTGTCGGGATGTTTGGCTAATAAATCTTGCTTATCTGGCTCTCTAATCGTAGCAGAAGATAGCACGACTCTGACCCCACCGCTGGAATTTTTAATAGTCTGTGCTTTTTGTAATCAAGCTCAGAGAAATGTGGAGGGAATATCTGCTTTATTTGTACTCCTCTCCTAATTCAATTAATAAAAAGATAGGCAAGTACATTGTGGAAATTGTTGTGCATCATTAGATTAGTCTCAAATTGGCAGGCTGTACTCTGCAGCGAGCTTGACTGTGTGTATTTGTTTAAGAACTTTTCCTGACAGAGTAAGGGAGGTCAGGATTATGATTATGAGGACAGACAGTACCTCAACAAAAAACAAAAAAAAAGAAATAGAGAAAAGTGGGGGAGTGTCTAACTGCAGACCGCCTCAACTTCAACTGTGTGGGTAATTTCAGTACCCCTACTCTGGGTACTCCATCTTCACTATTCTACATTAGTAGTGAAGATGGAGTGTCTTGACATACCAGCAGACATTTCAGTAAAAAAAAAACAAAAAAACAAAACAACAGATGCAGATGCAGATGCCCTCACACCCAGAGGCATATATGCCTACAGCAATGAGCACAGGCTAGAATAGCAGTATTCGGCTGCTGCTGCCATGCCACAAAGAGCTTGCCTCTCCAGGGAATCGCTGTTGATATCTTAGTCTAGCTCTGCAAGTCTGTTGCAGCAAGCTTGCGTGAGTATAGGCATTTATAATGCCCCAAGTACAGCTCAGGAAGGGAACTGCCATTTGAGCGCATTCTCAATATCATGCAATATAATGCTACAGCTGGCTGTGGAGTTAAACTCAAGACTTTGGGAGCGATAGAATATTTTGAAGAATCAATAAAGAGAAAGGAAGCGAGTGAGCCAATGAGTTAGAGATAAGGTGTGGAAGAGGTGAGATGTTGGTGTAAATGCAGTCGGAGGACTGCTTTAAAAATGGAAGTATGTGTGACAGGACTTGGTGCTGGCTCTGATTTCCAGATATCCTCCGATTCACAAAGCCCTGATTCAGTGAGATTTCATATTCTATTCATTAGCACTAGCTCAGTTGATGTGTTTTTATTTAACAACAGCGACAGTTTAGTCTTACACTGACATTATTTAAGTAATGTGCATTGCTAATGCACCTCAGTACAACAGTTATTACGTGCACCAACAGGTACACACATCTTGTTGAACATCTTGCATCTCTCTTCATTTTTGTCCAGCTCTTGACTGTCATGGCTAAATGTTTTTAAATCTGAAGTGCAACTATACATCTGCTTTTAGATTTGCCGGTGCCTTCAGAGTAGCCATGCCAGCCATGTTTTTGTGTCTCACGTGTCCATATTTTTTTGAGAAGGCACCTTTTTCTGTGTCCTTGCCACCAGAGCTGGATAGGGGCAGCATTGCCTCCATACAGAAATAAGGCCCATTGGAAAGCCTTTGAAATAGTTTGCATCCCACAAAATGAATTTTCAAATTCCATGTTTTCTCTGCATTGAAAAAATTACAAGCAAAGCATATAAAAGAATATGAGTTTCCCCTGAAGTTACGATTATGGCTTTTTCTATTGCTCCCTTTAGAGAGTGGCCCTTAGCAAGGTGACAAGGAAGCAACCCACATAACAGTGGGAGCTGGAACTTCATAATTGTACTGTCACAATAAAACTGATGCAGAGCATCCAGATTTCAGTTTATGGCATCGCCTCAAAACTCACATTAACTGACAAGAAGGCAAAGCAGCTGATTCTCCAAGCACGCCTGCCTCATGTTTTTTTTTTTGCATAAATCAATTACTGTATATAGAAAATAAGAGTCAGCATACTGTGTGCATGCATGATGCTGTGCTTCCAAGTTCCCATGCCAAGTTTATTTAGACGTGTTTCGCTTGTGTTTGCGACAGCACAGCGCTTGCCATCGTCCCCGTTCCCATTGTCTGATATTACTATCTGGGCAAATGCTGTCAGACAGCTCCTTGTGGACCCCAGCAATCATTAGCTGTAACAACCTGGGAATGTTCCTCGGAGGGACATGCTATTTACTGCAATTACAAACAACACAGAGAGTGGGACCACGAATCGAGCTACCTCACCACCATCTCTGATATTTTTTTGTGAGGCTTGAAATACTCTGACTGTAGGGATTTTTTTTTTTTTACCCAAAACAATTGAAAGGCTTGAAGCTGCAACCAGCACAAGCCACATTTTGATCATGATCGCAAAAGACAGCCGCGGTTTTATGCCATTCACACTCTATAATTGCAGTCAATATTTCTGAAGGTGGGAGGTACTGAACAGATTTGATGGAGGCAGTAAAAACAGTAATGACTGGGACTGTGAGAGAGGAATCGAATGCAGTAATCCTACAGATGCCATAAAAGCACACAAGGCACTTCTCAAAACGAATATCTGTCATTTCAGTGGCTGCTGTAACCTCTATTCTCTTTATTTCCACGCTCTCCGTCTGCCCTGACATTTACAGTTGGAGCAGCAAAAATGTTCTATCTCCACCACGTCCAGCTTTAGGGAAGCTCTTTTGTCTCTCACGCATATAATCTTCTCAGACACATAATCATCCCTCATTCTCCAATGACAGTGAAGAATCCCCATGTAAATCATTCCTTCCTCTTCTAATCCTTATGTTCCACATTTTAAAGCGAGGGTGAAGATGACAAGTATGTTCTATGTGTCAAGAACAGTCTGTCGAAAATTGTCATTAGAAATCGCATTCTCTCCAATTTGATCAATTTAGTTATATGATGAAACTGGACACAGGAATTCTCCAAGTACCAGTCGTTATTTGCTCACTGCTTCCTGTTGGCTCTTTACCATAGTGGTCAAGATGGAAGCTGCATTATTTAAGAATGACATACAAATCTTTATGAAGATTCATTAAGTATGCAAACTTCCCTTCCAATAACAATTCTGATAAATCATTCCCACATTTAACTAGAAAAGTAAGCAGAATTAAAATATACATAAAAGGATGTACAGGACAGGATCAAACTTAACACAAAACTTTTTAAATCAAAAAACGTATTATAATTTAAACTGTCAGTGACTTATCTGCAGCTAATTTATCTTTGTTTTAAGCCGAATTTTGTGTCACCATCTTCATCCAAGCCCTTCACACAGTAATAACTTGTCTGAAAGCCAATAAGCTTTTCATATGTGTTAATGGAGAATAATAAAGTTTGGTGAAGCTTGAGGAGCTAATTATCAACAGTCAGGCTAAAAGTACGGAGACGGACCGCATACCAAACAGACTTGTACAAAAGACACTGCAGGCATTTTGCCACTTATTTTATTTTATTTTTTATTATGATTATTCTTTTTTTTGTTTCGTTTTTTTTTAGATAGGACCATTTTATTAATATGCCACCAACCAACCACCTCAGTGTCGTAATCTCAGTACTGAAAATTAATTTGCACATTTTTATTTATGTTTTTTTTACTTCTCTTTTCATTAGATATTAAGAACGGTTGGATGAAACATGATAGCTGATGGGAGACTGAAAAAGGAGATGCCCGAGGAGTCAAGAATATATCCAAGAAGCCAAAGCTGAGCTGAGCAAAAGACAGGCAACAAATGCGAGAAGAGCTGTGGACTCCTGAGACTTGATATAATATATTACTTATTGTGTATAATTCAAATGGCCATCCATCTCCTGTTAGTCATTCTGCTTGCATCAGGCCTTTCACATTCATTATCATATCAGTTAACACAATATAATGCAAATGGCTCCACCCAGAAGCAGTGCCTACATATCAATTACTGACAGGGTGTTGTGCACGACAAGAGTTATTATAGTAACACTGCTGAATTAATTGCACCTGAGAGGAAGTCCGTGAAAGAGAATGGCAGGAAAGGAGGAGAGATGAAAAGGGAACATGAGGAAGTGGAATAAAATGCTTCGTCCCTCCTACTTTTTTGTGTGAAGGACCCTCTTGGCACTTCATGAGTCTTCAAACCAGTTGCCGACTCAAGAGGATCCTACATCTCAAATCAATGTTATTCCAATAAGTGGAGATGAAATAACCTATACTCAGAAGCCCTCCTGGCAACTGGCGTGCCACCCACTGTGTCTATGGACGGAATCTGCTGAAATCATTAGGTCTCGCAGCAGAGAATCAATGGCTGCATACAATTTCTGATTCTCATGGCATTTGCAGGGATGTTTATCCCCGGCATTATCTAACACTATTTATCCCTGTCGAGGATATTTCAAGCATATGCCGCAGTTTCAGCCTTAAATGATGCATTCATCACCTACTCAGCCAAAGTGGGGACAGATATAAATATGGAACAGATACTTAATTTTAAGTGGATTGACAATTGAAATGTGTGTGTTGTTCTACAAAGTCATATAAATATTAGTGCTAGTCAGACAGAAAAGATCTTCTACGGTTATGAGTCTTATAACGCGGGGCCTGTGCATTGCTGAACGGCTGATTTGTTAGTGCTGTGGGGCCGGAGGACCTGCTTTGCAAATGCTTAGAGCCACTACCAGTTTTCCCAGAGGGACATCCAAAGCATAAAGTTGGCTCCCAGAGTGACACGGGGCACTACATTTATAAGCAGATGGTGGAGGCTTCGCACTCCCACAGGAGATCACTGCAGAGTTTTATTTCCCAATAGAAAAGCAGTCAACCTCAAAATGTAAATAAAGCGTACAGTGGAGAATAATGCCATTCAAATAGCATCATCAGCAAAACGACAGTAACAAGTGCAACAGTGTGATCCCGTAGGAAGATGACTTTAGTGTTCCTGTCTTGAATTTTAACACAACTAATTTATAAAGTTTTAAACTTTTCATTTCAGAGCTGTAACATAGTTTAAATTAACATTTGCAGTGCTCTAAGCAGAATTTACTGTGGAGGTCACCAGTCATCACAAACTGCTGATAAAGCTTCTGCTGTATATGGGCAGGCAATCGGTTGCAGCTGCTCTTCACTTCTTCCCTGTACCTTTTTTTTTTTTCTGTTTTCTTCTTCTGCACCGTAAGGGTGTTTGTCTTTTGGTTCTGCACCAACTGGTGTACTAAACCAGTCCTGGAGCATGATTACTGTAGCTCTTCCATTTATTTCTATAGTTTATTTTGCTCCCTTGAATCACTGACTTCTTCATTTCCTGACTGGAAGGGCTTTGATTATTAGGATGTTTTTCCTGTGTGTGATTATGTATAAATGTAAAATACACAACTTAATCTATGAGTTCCTATTAGCATATAAACCTATTTTAAAATAATATTGATTGTAACTGATAGTGATGTTCAAGAGGAATTAGATGGAACACTTGACTGAAGTCCATGAAAATGTCCCTTTCAATTTACTAAAATAAATTTGAATCTGCATGGACACTATAGACAATCTACTGCATCCTGCACTTGACCTTGATGGTAAATTGTGAATTATGCAATATAAACAGACCTCCTGGGAGTGCACCAAGCTGGGGCAGTTACCTGTACTGTTAAGTGTAAGTCTTAAGTTATTGGGAAATTTACCCAGCTCATTTTTTGTGAATACTTTATTTTACTGGTAAGCATCCAGTGGCAAACCTTTAATTGCAGATCTGCATGCGAAAGATGTCTCTTTTATGTCCTATGGTGTCACAAGTGAAGCTTTTAAACTGATAAGAATGATAGCACATGACAATTACAGCAATAAAATATTTTTAGCATTATTGAAATTCTGACTATTCGATGACACCATTTCTATCTTTTATTCTAAATGATTTCCTCTGACGTGATATTGATCTTATGGCCACCGAGCAACTCCAGCATTATTCTCCACTGAAAATATGTTTTTACCCAGAGGCTGAATTGCGTCGAGCACATTCAGGAAAATGCTTGATGGTCAAGGTCTGCTGATGTTTTGCGGGAAAGTGTTTTTAGTTGCAAGTTCTCCCCTGTTTTTCTTAACTCGTACGCTTGGAGCAACGATGGGCCTTGAAAGCTGTCAAGACTTTCAACCTTTTTAAATTAATGACACTATCAAAGTGGCAAATCCGCATTCATCTTGTTCTGACACCCCACTTGCTTGTGTTCAAGCAGTCCCAAAGGTTTGAAATATTTCTCCCTCTATTGCAATTGCTACAGCTCAGAATGGCATATCAATGACTTTCCCTGGATAGGGACTTCAAACTGTATTAGAATTTTTCACTCCCCGGCCTAACTTGTGTACTGAAGGAGCAAAATGCTGGCCTTTTTAGAAATACTTTCTGTTCTGGTTTCAAAGTGCCAAGGCCCCCAAGTCTGTGATGGGAGAACATTCATAGACAGCTGGAGCAAAGGTTGGACACAGAGGAGTGCACAGAGGCTGGGAGATATCTAAATGCACATACTGAAACTATCCACTTCAGGTACACATACAACGCTTAATCCAATCACCAGATCACCACAGAGGGAATGTGTGATTAGCAAAAAAGAGGACAAGGATAAGAGACCGAAAACTTTAAATATTTAAAGACCATTCAAAGTCAGTGGGCAGGAAAAGGATTGTGAGTGAAGTTTTTCATCTTCAGTTTCATCTTTTTTTCTTTTTTTTTTCTTTTTTTATACGAAGTACAGAGGGCCTAACATTGAGTGATGGAAAATCTTGAATAGTTTTGAGAGCATCCATGTTTTCAACCCCCAAACTCTGAGCTCCAAGCCTCCATTTCCCAGATCAATGTAGGATCTCCAAATATTAATAGCTGTCAGAGATATTCATTTTTTTCAAAATCAATATTCTATAATGGTGACAGTTCACCCTAAAATTCAGATTGGATCATCTGAAGTAGAGTTTTTGTTTTACTATCATAACATAAAAAAAGCTTTGGATACCTTTATGAATCCAAGCTTAGTACTGCTACTGTTACGGTTACTCAGCTGGCACTACTGTCCACCTGGTAATGTTTTAACTATCAAGTTATATATATCCACAGTGTAAAACCAACAATGGGCATTTAACAAATATTAGTATGCTACCATACTAACATGTATATTACTATGATTATCATATGTACTGTCAATGTGACCAGACATTAGAATTTAGCTCAATACACCTCTCCACTGCAGAGAGCCACAGTGTGGCTATACACTGTGCCTAATTCAGTTATATTCTAAGGTTGGCAGCATTTCCTGAGTCCACGGTGATGAAAATGTTCCAGTGAAATGCTATATTAGATTTTTTGTTTTGCTAAACAAAACAAGAAATGCTTCGATTGCACTGCCTATGTGCTAATGCTACAGCCGTCCAGTTCAGCTTGTTGTACTATTCATTCCATAATAAACTGAGAAGAAAGTCTTTCAAACGCTAACCATGTTGCCGCCGCATTAAAGCTAGAGGCCTGAGCATGAAAAAGCGACAGTTGAGCCAAAATTCAAAATTCCCTAAATTTATACAAATGTGTACTATTGTTGGTGTTACACATCTGGTTTTTCATGAGCTGATCCATTACACGCCAAGTGACCTGCCACTTCAACTCATCCTGAGTTAAGGCCATTTGGCAATGATCCCAAATGCGCTCCCTGAGCGTCAATTATGTTGTTAAACCAGCGACCTTACACTTTAAAAGCCCTGTATCTGTGTCTGTCCCTCTGAAGCGACTCTAATTAGACGAAAACTACAGCAAAAAAGGGGTTGTATTACCATGCCTACCTATCACCTCATTTTGTGAGTACGAGTTTGAAAAAATGAGAATAGAACTAACTGCAGATTATATTCCAGTTAAACTGCAAGCTTCTGCATTTGGCACAATGATGCCTCTTTACCCTGTTGAGAAGGCATAAAGGGATCCTGCACTGGCTTGCCAGAAAAAGAATTTGAATGATTTGTTATCTTTTAAAATGTTTTGTCTCGACAAGACAGCTATTTTTGAGAAACTTTGAAGGGGACACAGATTTCAGTTATTTATATGGCACATCCGCATCGGTGATCAATAAAATGTGAACTTCCATGCCTTCAGGTAATGAGTCGTAAGCCATTTTCCCTTTCAGCCAAGGCTGTCCAGTACACCAGCCATGGAAGACTGCAGGTTTTCATTCTCACCAAATAGTACAACTGCTGACTCCACTAATTGTTCCTTCTCTGACTGAAGGTTTGTTAATTAGTGAAATCAGATAGTGGAACATTTGGCTGAAATGAAACCCTTCAGACTCTTAAACGGCGCATAGCCAGACACAACTCTCTTCAAGGGAAAATTGTTCTCTGTAACCATCTGTAAGCTAAATGACAAATATAGCTCCTCGGCAGGATGATGTTCCCCAGAAATAAACAACAGGCCACTTTATCTCATCTCTAATTTCATTCATCATCGCAGATTTTTATCCTTGAAGCTGAGCTTTCCTGTAAAGCTTATGCACTGCTTAGGCCATTACATGACGTTTATAAAGATTTACTCAACCATGACTTCAAGCTCCATATATCTGCTCACCCGTTTCAAGTCCAGAGTCATTTTCTTTTTCTTTTTTATTTATTTATTTTTTTACCCTAACAAGAGAAAAATGTTTCAACACTGCAAAGGGAAGCTCTTCTTTCTCTGAATATGTAAATAGAGTTCAAGCTTTCTGAACACTCAGTATTTTGGATATTTTCCAATGAAACAGAAATGAGGTATGGCTGGATAATTGATCACTTTAATATTTAAACTGTTGTTTGAAAACGGGCAATATCGAAACCACAAGACCAAGACAGTTTTTTATTTAACTTTTTATGTACCTGTGCTTTAAATGCTCTAGTAAGTAAGACATTGCTTTTTTTTTCCAGTGGCTGTAAAGTTGCCAGTTAACTATAGCTGATTGATTCTGAATTACTGTTTACCTGGTTCACATATTTTCTGTGAATCATCTGTCCCTGTCATTTACCCCCCAACAACTGCTTAAAAGAAACAACGTTGACAGATGAGAAGTAAATCTCGAGTTTGTCGTGATATACAACATCACCTGTACATCAGATGTCAATATCCATCACATAGCTTAAAGACCTAAAATTGTCATTTTGGGACATTTGCTGAAAAAAATATTTTCTCTAAATGAATGGTCCAAGAACACACACTGAAAATCTGAACAGCAATTATGCTATTCATTAATAACCTGATACATAATCACACTCTTAGATAGTTCTCTTCACTAATGCAGGCCTCTGGTTTAGTTTGAAGACATCAAACATAGTTTAAACCACAATTGAAATATTGGTAAACGAATCAGAGTCTTTCTTACGATTACTTACTACAGAAATCTCAAAAATTTTTAAAATATGACATTAGTAGTTAGAGAAAGGGAAGTCTGGGGCTCCCTGTTGAAGCTGCTACCCCCTGCGGCCCGACCCCAGATAAGCGGATGAAGATGGATGGATGGATGGACGACATTAGTAACAGAGAGATCGTCACAACCTTTAGGATTTCAATGCATTCATGTTGTTCAATGCCATAAAAACAGCTCCAGCAATCGCCTTCGCTTCAAAATGTAACAAAGCGCCTTCAGGATAGCTATACCTACAGTGTAGCTGTACAACATATTAACTTTCCAGCCATGTACCTGGTCATATCAGTAAAACTAACCGAATTTTAAATCTTAGAATAAATGGGAAAATTTGAAATGGGATGATATGGGCAGGATATATATGGTAAATGCAGCCTGCCAGAGGGCAAAGGTAGCAGAGAGCAGTGTAATAGAGTATTAAGCCAGCGAGGACGGCTGGTCAGTTCAGATAACAACACCTCTCCTGCAGCAGATGTATCTGTCTCGTCGCTCTACTTCCTCCTTTCACAGATGCAGATGAATCTCGGGTCACTGTCAATGACACGCGTGCACACTAATGCGCAGCCAATCTGCAGCGTGTGGCTGAGGCCAGGCAGGGGTGAGAGGTGACAGATAGCGTGGGCCATAAGATATGACACCGTCCTCCATGGCTGACTGGTAGACGATGCTGGAGATACAGATGGAGGATTGTCCGTGTGTTTTATTGTATGAATTAAATCCGTTAAGGTCATTATACCGGGCCTGCTGCTACAGCATGCGCCGATTGACCAGGCTCTAACCCCATGACCATGCTGAAAAACCATACGTCACGTGAGTCTTAACCTTTGTTGAACTCCAGGTCCCATCAAACATGAGAGTCCATTCAGAATGTCTTAGGGTATGCGTTTAATGATCTGTTGTGCTCATAGCTGCTAAAAAAGTCAGTTGATTGACATTGTAGCTTTTAGCATTGTGATGTAAAATACACACATGGAGCTGGAGTCTCTTCTGCTGTAGAGCCTATTTTTAAAAGTTGCCTCTACTGTCTGAGTGCCATCAGACAGCATAGCAGACACACTATAAAAAAAAAAAAGGGAGGGGGGGTGATATGCTGAATTAGCATGCAGCACAAGGTGAGGAAAAAGAAGCAGCAGCGTATTTCAGCACTATATCAGTGGTGTCAGAGAATTTCTGTTTGACTCGACTGGAAACTAAAGCTCCAATTTCTGAACATCTAAGAGACACTGCTGCTGAGGTGGAAAAACCGAGTGAGGATTTTGTTCTCAATGGCACTTGAACAAGAACAAACACCTGTCAGAACAGAGGGTTGAATTGGGAACTTTCTGTCTCTAATATCCAATTTAAAGGACAAATTCATCCTCGTATACATTATCGAGTTGTGATATTCAAAGGAGTGTTGGAAGTCTTGAAGACATTTTGGATATCAGCCAATTTATCTTTTGTAGTGACTTCAATCAGTCAAACTCCAGTTTTCATGCTTCCTGGCCGCTGCTGCAAAAATCATTGCCACAGCTGCAATGTCATGAATTTATAACTACACAATAAGCTGCATGCTTTATGATTTGTAACTGGTGACAGGTGGTAACACCTGACAGGGATAACAGGAAAAGAGAGAGATCAGTTATGATATGAGAGAGATGCGTAGATTTAGCTTGTTAGCATCATCCCCTGATAGTCCCTCCAACCACTGGCATACTACAGGTGCACAACACAAAGGTATATCAAAAGCCTTCACAGTTGGACTGGCCACTGGGCATGCCAAGACAAATCCCAGAAGGCCATTGCTCTGAGGTGGTGATACAACCACCCACTCAGTCCCCTTAATGGTTCTCTCTGTGTTCCTGTCATTCGCTGTCCACACAAAAGCGTGATGTGTGTCTGTTCCTGTCTGGGCTTTAAATTCACCATCCCGACCAAACAATGAGCTAAAGAGGTTCTGCGCAACCTTCTTTCTTGTTTTGCTGTAAATATATAGACATTGTGTCTCCCACATATCTTATCTTTGGGCCATAAGGATAAAATAGTGAGAACACTTGACAACATGAGCTGAAAGAGCAAAATAATTGCCATTAACAGTTTTTTTTCCCTTCACATTTAATGTATTTCCCGTTTAAGCAAGCCTGCTACATTATACTAGACACTATAATGGATTTTGCAGCAGACATAACTTTGGAACTAATGAATTTCCCTCTCAAACAACAAGGTGTACTTGTAACGCAGACCTATTCTTCTTTACAAGGTCATCATCCTGCAAGCCCAACTTGTTCATTAAAGCAGAAAGGCTGAAGATGATCAATAGAAGCCTGACGTCTCCAAACTGACCCAAAACAAAGGGGAATGCGAGGAAAAGGGGCCATTCTTATTAAGATCTCACATTTTATCATCTTTCTTCCTTTTTTTTTTCAAGATGATTTTCTCTTTCATGGGAACGGTAGTCTCTAATTTCTCCTGGGAGCCACAAGCTGCTGCTATCTCAGCTGTGTTTACTAATCTTCCCTCGACACCAATTTCTCAGCCCCACAAAGTTAATGCTGGTCCAATGTAAATAGCCTTATCTCATAAACTCTTGTTATCCCTCTACTATGGCTGCCCAATGTGATACATGGTTAGAAGTCAACACAGGGGGATTAAGTCAGAGAGAAAGAAAAAGAAAAATGAAAACATCTTCTCTGCCTGTATCTGTGGGAAGGTTATCTACCTTAAATAATACAGGGAAAATGTCCTGGTGCATACATGGAATAGACACTACTCTGTGTGCAATAGAGCATGGGTGACACACCGCTTCTTCTTCATGGAGATGAAGGAATAAATTATGCTGAATTTGTCTCCTTGTGCTCAGAGTTGGTTGATCAAGAGCTGATGGTCAGAAGGTCCCATAGCATCTCATCATGTGCACAGTGCACCACCTGCATCAATCTACCTGCACCAGCCCGTTTCACTGTAAGCCCTGGATCGCTGTAAATGCCATGGCACAAAATTTTAATTAAACCTAAAGGGAAAAGTATTAATTATCCCATCGCCTGCCTTCAATTGGATTATGGGTGCATGCAGAACCTCACGTGAATGCTGATGACGTGGAGGTGAACTAAATGCGATTTAAGAGGTTGGGATTAAATTTCCGATTCATAAAACCCTGAGTTCCATTTGAATCGACACCGGTAGACAAGAAAGTATGTTAATAGTGTAAACCAGAATTTAAATATAACTGCATTTATTCCTGAATGGAACTTGAGAGCATTTTTGAAACGCTGCTAAAGTGAAAATTTTTGGATTAATTATTGAGGCCCTGGGGCCTAAAATTTTTTTTGGAAATGATCTACAATATCTGAATCTGTCCTTCCTTATCTTTTTTTTTTTTTTTTTTTAATCTTTCCTTATCTTGTTCCCCTTCATGTATGATGTTGGTTCTTTGCTTTCAGGCTTCTGAAATTGCTGCAGCTATTCAGCATGCACCTCTTTCTGCTGCTGCCTCTCATGTAGAAGGAACACTTAAATCCATGGTTTTGTCATACTTTGGCTGAATTTTCATCATCCCATCATCGATTGATTGATTGCTTAAAGGGAGTTCAGCATTTTGCAAAGCTTCCACTGTAGATGCATCTCAGCAGAGACCCCACTGCCATCACTGATATTTTTGCTGAGAAGCTGAAACAGCACTCCTTTTTTGTCAGATCCCTGTAGGTATTTGTTAATGCAGAGATGGAGGAGCACCTTATAAACTATGCATGCCATCTCCCTCTGGCAACCACAAGTAGAGAGGATGATGGCAGGAAAACGCTGGTTTCCATTAGTCCTGTGAGGCTGGTTAACATAAAATTATCCTGGCGGGAAGCAGACAAAACTGGGGTGAGTGGTTCATCAGAGCTGATGCATAATGAACACTGGACAGCCATGAGCTCTGACTTTCACCATCGCATTTTACTGCTAACTTTCATATTGACACAAACAGTCAATTTTTTTTCCCCCTAGGGTTTCAGATAATTTAAAAAGAAACAGAGTACACATCAATTGCTGCTATGCCCCAGAAAATTCTTCCTTAATAAGTCTCAGAGAAAGATTTGTAGCGGGCCAAGCTCCCAATCAGCTCTATGTAATCAAGGATGCCCACACAAGTCTCACAACACAAAATGGGTGCAGCCTGAAAAGGCAATCACAAGGCACTGTAGGAGAAAGGAGCACTCACCCCGCAGGAGGTCAGAGCTGGCATAAGGTGAACTGTACGTCCGAAACAACAGCCAGTCAAAGTCATCGTCCTCCCCTTGGGTGAAGTCACAAAGATTTGGGTCTGAGTCTTCTTCAAATGTGCAGCCAGCAGCTGAAAACAAAGGGAAATATTAAAACATTGGTCATTGTAGATTAGTTTGAATATCTTACATTTAAAAACACGATTGAGAATCAAAATTCTCAATTTAAACTTCTCTAAACACCAGAAAAAAATACAGAAAATCAGCAAATATGTCCTTTTGAGTAGGTGGAACAAAAGAAAATGTAATACTTGGAAGTCCATTCACCATAACGGAGGGCTTGCTATAATGTACAGTGTCAGAAAAATCTGTCTTGTTGAAAAAAAAAAACTTCTTCCCATATTTTACGTCCACTTGAAGGTCGAGCCAATCTTCCCAGCCAGCCACAATGAAACACTCAGCACAGCCACAGTAACCACTTCTCTAGCCTTAAAGGCCAAAGCAGTGACCTGTGTTTACTATTGATTTGAGCATGTGTGCACAATTCAGCTTTGCACTGCTGCTCTAAAGCATGGCTTTGATGTCGGGTCAGTTTAATAACGTGTTTTGGATAAATACTGTATTCTCGGAGCAGGCAGAGCAGAAACATGTGGCCCTGTAAGGCAAATATTCCAATATTTGCGATTGCAAAGATACTTAAACATTCAAGTTAAACAGACCAAGTGATCTGTCTGCACCAACCAGTGCACTGGAGCTCCAGAGTACACACATTAGAAAAGCAACTATAGCGACACACAAAATACGCAGCTTTTAGAAGTGGCAGCTGTGATCCGGAGTTAACATCGCTTGCGTCCATCAGCCTGTTATAAATGGTCGAGTGCAAATAGAACATCAGTTCATCATTTCATGTTGTACACGGGGGAATGTGGGTTAAAAATGAAATGTGTTCACATGTGCACAGATTCATTTCATCTAACACACAATACCAGTGAGAAATAATTATTTTAGATTCAAACAAAAGACCACAAGCTCTGGCAAAAGCAATAATTGCCCCAGTATCTGAGGAGAATTACCCCTCCCATAAAACGTCCACAAACAAGACCACGGATTCCAAAACCCATTCACAAAGGCATATACAAATAGAAATAACATTTGGAGAGAGCGTGCACCCTAGGGAATCTAGTGATTACCATAATACCTCGCAACCTGCTATTCCATGTGCCAAAAAGCTAATATTTTCAAATTATATTTAATGGCTATGGCTTTAATGGCCCTTGGGTCCTGAATAATGTGCTTCAGTCATTGCTCTCTGCATCTGTTGCCATATTTCACATTAGTCAGTCAGCATGAGAATTGCAGTCTCACAGTGGGCAGCTTGGACATCCAATCATAAGACTACATCCTATGTCAGTCATGACTGGAGCAGGACGGCACGAGTCATGGCATGCTAATGACAGGAATAACCATGAGCTGGTCCTGAAGGTGACCCCTGTGGTTCACAGCTTTATTACTGCTCATTCTTTTCTCTAATCTCCCATTAAACAATTGGTCTCAATATGACAGGCTGCAGAAAAATACAGGTGGCTTCTCTGTGGTGAGGATTCATGGGTCCCATTTTTACTACCAATGTATCAGATCCACAGCTTGCTACCATTATAGACTATTGTGATTGTTATGTTACAGGCTACAAAAGATGGGCTTGAAATATGAGATAAATGTTAGAACAAAAACTTTATTTCCATTAAGACACTCACACAGCTAAATAACTCAGATGCGGGTGTGTGTGGAAATGGCCACTTCAGAGTATCCTTTTCTTAAATTACTTAAATTACAGTCTAGAGAGAATGAAACATTAAGGTAAATACAAATTGCAATTAAAAAAAAAAAAAAAAGTGGTGCACCAAATTTCTTCCTAAAAATAAATCTGTCATTAAACATGTAATGTTTTCCAAACTTTTGATTTTAAACTGAAAATGCAATACTGTTAAAAATTGACAGAATTTTCCAATTTCCTACTTTTGACAAATAACAATGTGACTTGAGACAAACAAAAGAAAACAACAAGACTGAGGGCTGACTATGCACCACAACGTTCCAGGAAGCTGTTTCTCTCACCTCTTCTCATTCATTTTCTGGTTACTAAATATATATAAATATATATAAAAGAGCCCTACTAAATCATCTGTTAGTAGTTAGCATGCATTTAGGACAGTGTGGGATAAATAATTATATTAATTCCAAACTAAGAACATCGCATGCTAACATTTGCTATTTCTTCATCAAAGTCAAGGTCAGGAAGTATTTGATTCAACCAATTTCAAGTCTGACCTGATGTGATGGTGTCAGATAAAAGTTATCACAATCCATGACGTGAATGTGTGCACAGGTATTCATTAAATTGTTGAGACATTTCACTGAAGGAGAAGAACAACAACAACAACAACAACAACAACTACAACTTACTGAGTTCATTCATCACCAATCAAAATAAAGCAGGTTGTCTTACGCTGCCTTTCACACCAACACTGCCAGTCCTGCAGCCACACCACCGGCAGGTAACAATAGCTAACTCGGGTCTATTACCCTTCTTGCAGAGCTAACTTGCACCATTGATTCCTACACTGGATGCTGAAGGCAAATTTCAGTTAGCTCTCCAGAGCAGCATCAGGGTCCACCAGAGCCCGACTCTTTGATAACACAGAAAATGAGCTCTTGTTGTTTGGATTAGAAGGTTAAGGTTGGTCCCGTGTGTTGAACTTTTTCAGATGGTGTATTCACTGCAGCACAAACGCCCTCAGAGTAGCCTTGCCCACAGCTAACCCATTACATCACTCTTGCCCCTACAAGTGATTATACGCTAAAATCAGAGTACAGCGTACATCCACCATCGTGTGAGCTCAGTCCATAGGGTGATGGTGGCAGCCGACCAGCAGGGGAGGGAGAGTGGCTTCTCCCTCTAGGTTTGATTTATTGCCCCACACTGGGCTCTTACTGCACAGATCTGCTGGTAAGGCCAGGGGTTAATTGTCCTGCACTAGGGTCTATTTCTAATAGAACAGCTGGAGATATGAGACCCGACACATCCAAACGCTGGCACTATATTATTCCCTGCTGCTTCAGTAAATGAAGCTTACTAACTCCTCCCCATACAGAAGCCTCGCCATGCAGAAGAAGGAAGCCGGGACTTGAGGTCAGCACTGCCTTGGAATGTCATCTCTTCAGACTGTACCGAGAGACATCCAGCTCATCTATCATGACAATCACACTCAGGCCCCTCAGCTCATGCTGGAGTATGGGGGGTTGTCAGTGGCCATTTTTTACCCGAATAATTACAGTATAATTTAGTGCACTGACCAGGGCAAAGCCAAGACACTGCCAAGATTTCGTGGCTGAGGTTCACTCATGTTTCATAGTTTTTTCTGTGCTTCATGTCGTTTGCTGAGATAAATCAACCACCCATTTTAAAAATATAGCTTTGGATGTGTTCATCTAAAAACTGTTTTCATATCTACTGTAAATATTGATACTTAATATCACTGTTTTGTCCTTGGAAAAGCAATTTCTGGGGAACAAATTTATCTAACTCATAGAACATACACTATTAAAATGCTTGTGAGACTTCCAAGGCTTTCCATTTTCATTATGAGGCAGATCTGCAGCAGTATTAAAGTAAGTCTGCAGAAAGAGCACGTGGCTTCACTTTTTGGAAGCAAATGGTACCATGGACTGCAGTCCTGAGCTGCCCCGGTAGGAGAAAACACGAGCGTGTGATGATGAACATGGTGTCAGTTTGTTTAGCACTTATCCGAGTGTTAACTGTGAATCTAAACTTGATCTCGAGAGCACTAATACAGATCAACCGGTAAATAAATCCATATTCAACCTCTTTGACTTTTGCCAAACCAAAGTATTGTCACATTTACTCTGTGGAAGTGAGGAGCCCTGCTCTGTCAGACGATGGATGGAGTAGCTCCTCTTTCATTTCATAAGGACATAAAACAAAAGGCGGCAACTTGTTTACCAGACACTCCAATTTGCCGCACCGATTTGTAGCGGTACGTAAAAAACGCTCCTTATTTTTATGTGTGCTGTTCATCAACACTGTGAGTGTCTCTCTGCTCATCAGTTGATCGTGTCACATTCTGCCCCACATATTAAGATCTGGTATCTCTTCGTCTGTTTACTTGTATAATCCTTTGCCTTGTTTTCTAATTAGAGTGTCAGCTATGCACAACGAATATTGTCATTGTCTCTGTTTATCCCCTTTATTTGCATATTTTTTGAGCAGAAGGCAGCTGGTCTGAGCTTGTTTAAGGTGGTAGTACTTTCATTTGACTAAATCAAACACAGCAAAACGGGGAGAGGTTGACATCAAAAAGGTAGCTGTCCCCTAACTAAGAGTAGTACCAAAGGTTCAAGGCAAAAATCACCTAAATGAAGAGTGTGAAGGCATAAAAGTGCTTTATAATGCCTACTTTTTCATTCCTAATATTCCAAAGCAATTTATGATCCATCATTAGATACAGAGTGCAACACTGCAGTTTACTGCAGAGACCGTCAACACCACAGAGCAATACTAGCACAGATTGTAAATTGTAAATTGCAAATTGTAGTACTTGCTTGGGTACCAAACAGTCAGATAAGCTACTCACAGAGGTTGTAAAAGCTGTATGTGATAATAGTGATGGAAATTAGCTCACCAGATGTAATTTTGGGGAGGTGCAGTATGAACTACATGATCTCTGTCCAGCCTTGCTTTTTAGCATACAAATAAAAACACAAGATGAGATAACATAAAAATGAATGGAGAAATGACAGATTTTCCCAGAATTATCTTTTATTAGGAAGTCAACACATTATTTAAGTAACTAGAGAATATTTGGCTTAGTGTTTCCTGTTAGCTCCAGCTTGATCAGCTGATTGGTAATCGTGCTTTCTTCACTTAATTTTTTTTATCATATATCATCATATTTTCATAAAATGTCATGCACTAAAATTCCACTTGACAAGAAAGTGAGTAGGTGGTGATCCTACACCAAGAAAACAAGTAAAAGTTTGATGAAAAATAACTGAAGTCACGTTTTAATCTTGATTTCCTTGAAATTCCTTGGATTGTGGCTACCAGTCAGTGTGCGACTTTGTATATGAGAAAGGTTCACAACCAGCCAAATAGAAAAAGAAAATGAAAAAAAAAAAAAAAACTGCAAGAAGGAGTGATGAACACATACAGCTGGGTACTCGTGCGGCCTTGGAAATAAAGTCCTCCATCGTTATGGTCTGAGACTTATCAAAACTAAAAGAAAATTCAAGACAGAGTAAAACACTTAAAGCCCAGATTCTAATTTAAAACAAAAACAAGGCTTATGTGTGGGCTGCACCAAGAGACCATTCTGCTTTTAACGCCAACTCCAAGCTTTTGCCCTTAATTATCTGGCAGTCAGGATGGATAATGAATACTAGAACCTGCGAAGTCACTTGGGAAATGCATCGTAATGATCAGGCACGGATAGTTGTCACATCACCGTCTACAAATGGGTACCATACCACGTTGGCAAGGCAGCTCGTATCTGAGAGCTCTTTGGCTCTACACGGGAAGCCTCATCTAAGTCTGGGGTGACTGAGTGTCTGGTTGGTGGAGATCCAGGTGGGAATAGGTGAGTAATACTGGAGGAGTTAGGAGGAGGAGTGTGCTCGATTTGCATTGCAGTGAGTGTGGCCCGATGCATCAGCAGGAGACAGGTATATTTATTCTCTACAGAGGCTTTCCTCCCCAGCACTCCCCTGGCTGCCTCTGAAAGCCATCCATCCCCACAGCTGAATACGCAATGAAATCATCTCTCCGGCTCCCCAGGCATTAATAACTCAACCCCAGTGGCTGGATGGGCCCTGCCACACACAGAGGGCCAGGAAACAGACTGAGAGAAGAAGGGGCCGGAGATGGTGAACAGGTAGAGAAGTGCTGAGCTTCAGGCAACACTACACTGAAATATGCTGAGGAAAATAAGGCATTGTATGAAAATGATTGGTCTGGGGGGTGGGGATCTGAACCTTCCATGCATTTTATTATATCTTCTTTGGACCCTCCCTCTTCTGCAGCCCACTCCCCCTAATATATTAACAATCTATGATGACCTAATAATGGCCAATAGACTGCGTATGCCTTGAGATTGCCCAATATTAGTAAATTATAGATATATTTGTAAGAAATAATTGATGCAAAATTCTAATTATTTTTCCACCAGTTTATTTTCACATTACAAAATGCTGCATTCAAGTAAGCATCTTGTACGGATTCGCAGTTCTTAAATAAATCTAAGGGAGTTGAGAGAGCATGGCATTTGGTGTTTAACGTTTTCAAAAGTGCTGTCATCGGATTGATTCTTAATTAAACTCACAGTATCAGGTTTAAAATTTATTTTAATATGTTACATATACATTCATATCAAATTGCTAATTAAATAAAACCTAAGTGTAGGATAAAAAAAAAAAAAAAACACTCCCCTCTCTGACCTCTCTTTGCTCCCCAGAGAGGCCTTTCTCATACCATCCTGCCAATTCAATGAGTTCAGCAGTTCAAGAACATTTTCTCTTTTCATCCTGATGGAGAACAAACACCAAAAAAGCATCCCACAGCTGAACCCTGACACACCAGTTAGCTGTAAATCATCTCAGCTGAAATTAATTTTGCCTTTACTTTAAAAGAGCGGCAGAATATTTCATTCTCAATGGTGGGATGAAGATGAAAGTATCTAAGATGTCAGAAGAATACGAGTCAGATTTTTTTATTTATTTTTTTTTTCGCAAGTCTGAGGGCAACATGGTGGGAAAACAAGGACACTAAGACAAAAGCAATCTGAGCTGTTTCTTTTCCTCAGATAAAGAAAGAAAACATCAATTATTCCACTTCCTGGTTCCTATGGGTTTAAGGTAGAGAGGAGGAGGAATCTCAATTCACAATGTTGATAAGGTTTTAATTATAGTTGGAGGTTTTTTTTCCTCCCTTTTTTCTTTTTCAAAATGTTGATCTATTTTGAGCTGCTGTCTTTTCTCAGACAGGGCTGGATTGCAGTGCCATTCATCTTCACTTTGCATTTCACTTCACCTCCACAGAAAATGAAATGACATCTGGGGCACGAGTGAAGAGGCCCATACAACAAATCAGTTTAATTAGCAGGAGAAAATCTCTCATCTGGTGAACCACTTTTCAACATGCGTTTCATTTTAGGATCCAGCTTGATGAATTCTCTCTTAGATTAGAGTGGCATTGATGTGAGGAGACTTTGTAAAGGAACTAATTTGCAAATGTAAGTTGAAAACAAGGGAACAAAAACTGCAGTGTAATATATAGCGAAGAAGGCGATTGACACAGTGATGGCCTATAAAACGCGTTTCCTTCAACCCGTGAAAGACCCGACTGTGGCAGAGGAAAATTTTATTTATGTGAGAGCTCAAATTTGGGTGTTAAACCGCATTTTTCATCATTTAGAAAAATCATATACATATACACACAGTCAATACATACCCATTTGATTAAGTGATAATATGAAAGATAGTTAAAAATTATTTCACTAACTGATGAAATGTTTCAAAAAATGCCAAATATTCACTCACGTTAGACTACAAAATGGATATGGAAGGATATGCGGTCAGTGAAATACAAAGATGGCTCCATTATTCGATCTAACATCTGCAGCTACCGTTTTGTTTATTTTGTCACACATGATGATCAACTGTACATTCCAGTTATGAATCTTCCTGACTGATGACCATATATAACAGGGAGTCTGAAGACGCTGAGTCATAATAAGAAGGAAGATTTTACAGGGTGAAAATTCAAGGTCATTTCAATTCAATAATAGTTCTAAAGATTTATTTTCTTTCGTCACTTTCCTAAACTTTTTTGTTTTTTAATAATTAAAGATGATCTGAAAACAGCAAATTTTTCATTTGGATTTCTTTTGCAACACATGCTCACATAATGTTTTTATCCAGACTACGGCAATCTATTTTGAAAGCATGCTGCCAGTGTCACATATTTTTGTATATAAACCCCAACTGGTATTTCAGATCTGTTTAGTAAATTACAGTACTTTCTCAAATGAGTAATGTCAACATTATAGCTTGATGCAAACTGATTGAAAATATATCATGTTGTGACAGTTGTTGCACTCATAAAAAGGAGATAAATATTATGCCGTGAAACACCTTGCTTGAGAAATAATTGATGTCTTTAATTTAGACACTAACATGTTATGACCCAATTATAATGATTCATAAGCCATCTTAGCATGACGATGTCATTCAAGAGGTGGTGTGTGTGTGTCTGATGTGTCAAACATAACACATATTTAATGGTGAATGCACTCCCCAGCACCAGCATGTTAGGATCAGGACAAAGGCTTACAGTGGACTATGTGAGTAAATGAAAAGCCAAACCAAGCTGACCTGAAAATTTCCACCTGTTAGCACTTCCTGAATGTTGCTGCAACAACTTAACAGCTAAAGTAAATATTTGATCCTTTCTCCGGCTTAAGCATGACATCACTTCCTGGTTCACAGTTGGGTGACTTGTGCAATTGGGAGCTTTGAGATCACGTCGTGCAAGCAAAGAAAACATTTAAAGGTTCACTGATAGGTCACACATGAGCAGCCTGAATTTAATGTCGACAATTATTTCTCGTAAACTAAAATTTCCTTCACGAACACAAACTACAGACTCTTATTTGGCACCCCAACTGACCTCAGCTACTTACACGCAAGCCCCTAACAAGCTGAGCCAATTCCATTCAACTATGCATCCTAATCAAACTGCCTGTAGCGTCCTGACTCACTGGAAAAAATAAATAAATTTAAAAAAAATAAACTAGTGTCTATCAAGGCAGCTAAACCACATACCCTGTAGCAGCTTCACCGCTCTGCTGCCTGTCAATTCCACTAACACAAAGGCAGCCAATTGCTGTCTCCACAACCTGCAGCCTTTCAATTCCACTAACCCGTATAGGACTCCATGAATGGTGGGGAGCAGTAAAGGAGTATATAACTGAGTGTTTGTTTGTTTTTTTTTTTTTGTTGTTTGTTTTATGTTTTTAAATCTCTTGCTCCTGCCTCGTGATTTATCATTATCATTATTTATTTTCCATTTAGATGTGAGTGCTTTCATTCTCTTCTCTTTTCTGTACTTGTCGTCAATGAAAAGGAGACAGAGAGCGGATCATTTAGCCTTTTTAAAGATTAAAATGTTATTGTGCAAAAAAAAAAAAGTGTTAAAAGTACAGCTTGTTCTGAAAGCCCAATCAATAGCCTTTTCAGTTGCCGCCCCTTGCCTCTGGAACTCACTACCCAAACGCTGCACGGACATTCAAACCTTCAAATCCCTACTAAAAAACCCACCTTTTTAAATTGGCTTGTAATGTGCAATTAACTGTGTTAATTTTAGCTCTTCTGTTATGTGATCAATTTTTCTTGTATTTTATTCTTAGTTTGGCTTTTCGTGTGTAGTTTGTTTGAAATTGACTTTGCTTGTATTCTGTGTTCAGTTTGTAGCGTCTTTGAGCACCTGTAGAAGCGCGTAACAAATAAAGATTCATTTTCTCTGTCATGGGATCATTTCACAGTGACACAGAAATCAAACAGGATCATACTATTCAAATTTTGCTTCAAAACAAACAAGGAAGCGGTTCACTTTTCTTAACAGCGAACAAATAAATCCCACCATAAAAAGTCATCTTCCATTTTAATACTGGCTCTGTCTTAAATGTCTTTGTGAGACAAATCTGTATTTAGTTCCAAAAGACATGACTTATGGGCAAATACAAATTTCAAAGCCTCTGAGAGCTGCGGGAGGAATATCATGTCATACTCTGAGGACTAGCAAAAAGCTCTTTAATGTTGAAAATCACAGTTTTGAAAGCTTAAAATCTAATATGAATTTTTTTTTTTTTTTTGCAAGACTGAAGGTTGAAGGCATCATTTTTTTTTTTATATGCTGAAAAAAATGTAATCCTCGTAAAAATTATTTAGTGTCTAAGTTTTCTGTCTTCGTAATTCACACACTTGCAGCGAATGTCCGATCAGTTTTCAGAGGTTCAAACTTGTCTGTTTTCCCAGAACATGTTTCTTTTCTTTTTTTTTATATTTGAAAATGATGTGACTATGTTGTGGAAAAACTTTTTGAAACAGGAGCAAATCTTTATTTTCTTACATTTGAACCCGCAGTGCTAGGTTTTAGATTTTAAATGAGCCACATCCACTTCCAACAAATGAGAAAAGTTAGAAAAAAATTGTATTTCTTCTCATAAAAAAAAATAAAATAAAATAAACCAAAAGAAAAACAACAGTTTAAACTAACTGCCAAAAATTTAAGAAAAAAGAAATCACAAAACAGGTCTATGGGACTTTGAGAGACAAATCACATTGTACTTGGCATTCAGATGCATAACTTGTAAATGCTTTAAAAGGGCCATTTTAAGCCACAGCTAAGCTACTCTAATGCAAACTGATGGAGCAGCGGTCTGTGTAAATCTACCACATTCATGAAAATAAGAAATCTGCATGACTGCAAATGCCAAAAACATCAAAACAGTGTTGATTGTTTAGTCAGAAGCTAATTACTTTAAAACATACAATGGTCTTGTCGGAGTGAATTGTATTTAAGTATTTAAGTCTGGTGACTCCACAGCTAAGCAGACAGGGAGCAGCCTCCCACTTAGGCCTGACATTTTACAAAGGATTATCACTGAAGAAAGGTAGGGGCACCTATGCTGCAGGTGCGCAGAGGGGTGCCCGTATGTCTTTTCAATCTGCTTTAAATAGAAACTTTCCAGTGTTAGTGCAGGGACAGGACATGATCACTGAACTGAACAACTTATCAGCACAGAGAGATCGCACTGAACACACGCTGGGGTTTGTGCTCGTCAGGGCATATACGCATGTTTTGGGATGGTAATATTCAAATGCAAAGATATGGAATCAGCTGTGCGATGGACTGGCACCCTGTCCGGGGTGAACAACGCCTTCAACCAGAACTTTGGCTGGGATCGGCTCCAGCACCCCCCGCATCAGGGGCAGAGAGAGAGAGAGCGAGAGATTTAGAATCAAAGGAGCAAACCACTCCAAAAACCTTATCGCTGTCATTCAAAACCATACTGAGCAGAGGACTCTACCAGAGCGTGACATGTAGCTTAAAAACAATACGTTGCTTTATATAGGTGCAAAAACTGCCAATGTAGGACTTTATACATGTCGATAATGTCAAATGACATCACACAAGATGTCCACTTCATTCATTATTATTATGTGTGTTATGAAGGACGTGAGGCATTACTGAAAGGAAAGGAAAGAGTTTGTGTCAACTGATACTGAGGAAAACCAATTCAGTTCCTGTAAAACCAGTCAACCTTATCCTCCATCTGGAGCAGACAGTGTCCAGTGAGGCAGCTCCTGAACAACACCAATCTGAATGACAACAATGTCAACAAAGGCGACACTGAAAGTGAATAAAATAAACCCAGGACAATCAAACGGAGGGCAAAAAGTTAAGCTCGACTAAAAAGACACGCTTCAAGTGTCCACCTGCTCTGCCACCCTTTCTGGGCTACCACCCAGCCAGCCGTCAAAGCCCACCTGATCATCTCCTCATATCCGGGCAGCTCTTGTGAGCACATGGTGCTTTGGCCTGCTGCGGACGCACTTCCCGGTGCAGCTGCCACCTGCCCAGTCGCGTGGTGTTTTGCATCAATCTAACTGTGGCTGGAGCCAAGTGGCCAGTCCAATGTGTCCAAACATGACGTGCTTAGAAATGCATACCCTGGAGTCTGCATGTGTGCTCCCTGCTTCCGTCTGTATGCCTTCATTTATATGTATGCTGATGTATGCTGCTCCCGCAAGGGACCCACACACTGAAGACAGGCCATCACTCAAACAAAGATGGGCATGTGGAGAAATGGGACCAGACATACAGCTATCAAACAAGAGGATCTGCTTTCACTCCTGATCCGCACAGACACACCAAATGAACTTAAATCTTAACTGTCATGGCGCATAAACTTCAACCTCAGTGTTAATTCTCATTCCTTCCTCAATTCTTAAAAGGTAAAACAGCAGAGGTGATTAAACTGACCTCGAGTGCTCGAGGGCTCTGTGAAATGTCACTGCTTGCGTATGTGGCTTTTCGGTGTTTAGTGTTCTGCCTCTCCTGCCTAGTGTTGACGCCTGAATAATCCTCGTTATTTTAGCTGCTCCTGTGGAAAGTGAAAAATCTTATTAATTGAATGTTTTGCCACCTACCAGCTTCTTGATACTTCGCATTAATGCGTGGTTTGAGTTTTGTTTTTTTTTCCCAGCCAAAATGACTTCCAGACACACAGTGAGAAAAACAATAGCATTATATTTAGGCCGCTTCTCTGACTTTTGAAAGTGTTTCCATCAATTTTTTTTTTTTTTTTTTGGGGGGGGTAAATCAAAGAAGTCTGACAGAGCATTGGCTGAGGAGAGGAGAGGAGAGATGTACAGGTCGCTGGCTGGGTGTGACAGCACAGAGACGAGGACATGTGAAAACCAAATTCCCACGTTAGGCCAAGTGAAGAAGGCAGAAACAAAAAGCCCTGTTTTAACTGATTAGCCTTGCTTCAGTCACAGCACTTTGAAGACTGGCTCAACGCTCTCAGGGTGGAAAATGCCTTTTTGAACAAATCTACATTTCCATTCTCTCCCTGTGGTTTGAAGTCAGATGTTACCGAACAGCACACATATCCAATTCACACTTGGAGAAATGAGACTAGAAAAATATTTAATAGGCTTATCGTAAAGAAGGTCGACGGTGCACGCTTGCTAATAAAAGCAAACACCAGTGGAAGTAAATTTAACTCTAGTCTTTGCATTTTTATTTTGTAGTTGAACGTGAATGCTCGTGGTGTGAAACGTCGTAGGGAGTGGCACTCTATACTGGACCTGAGCCAGCCAGCAGGGACAGCGTTTGAAGTAAGAACACTAGGAGAAAGAGAGAGAGAGAGGGGGAAAGCTGCCAAGACTGGCTGTTACAAAGCTAATTAAACTATTGGCCCATTGTGAAGGAGGCAAAGGCTGAACAATGGACACAAGCTCCCCCCTGGAAGCACCTCTGTAGCGTCAGAGCAGCTGCACACACAGATTTTACAGGCCAGCGATGGCTTTTCCATCATACCCCTGTCTTTTTTGCTGATTACCCCCCCATCTCTCTCTATTCTTGTGGTTTCAGTACAAATGTTCAAATAATAATTGCAGAAATTCCTCTGCAGGTTAAATCACTGTGGCCTGTGTAAGGTGTGCTGAGTGCACTAATGTGTGCACACATTAAAAAGGAGCGCACAAAGATCTAGCACACAATAAATTCTGCCTTAAATCTGTGGCCATGTTCACAGTACGCTGACGACCAGCGGTGCTGTCTATAACCGGCATCTGTGCTTATACATTCTGGTTTATTAGGGTATGAAAATGGGAGCGTCTATCACCGACTTAGACTGCAGCAGCTGTTTTGCTTTCAAGAAGTGACACACGAGGCTGTGATGAGTTGCAAGCTTCTTTCATTCATTTTGCGAAATAATACTGAGATTTATGTACGTATAGTCAAAATATTGTTCTAGTCCATGTTCCAACTTGCAACAGTCAGAACTGTAAGCGTAAATCTACAGGTAGGAGCTAAGCAGGTTTGTCAGACTTTCCTGCCAATATGAAATTCAACATGAAGAAAATCCATTTAAGAAGACATAGAATGGTTCCTTTGGGCCCTGCAAAGCTTTGGTTCCTTTACACTCTGAGAAACCCTCTATTCCTGCTGCTGAGGATAATTTATGAGATCCAAGAAAAATTTGGAGAAATCTGCAGAATAGGGACATTCTGTTGGCAGACGTAGAGGGTCGGCACTGGAAGATGGTGAGTAAGGGGTTCATTTGTTATATATGGCTCCTGGCCAGGAGAGTAAGGGCCATGCACATTAATGTGGACTCTGACTGCACATCCAGATTCCTCTAAAATTTTTATTTTTTAAAACAGTTGAAGAGATCTGACTCTCAGAATGATTCCCAAATTACTTTGAAGACATTACTTACAGCTTTTCATTGGTTTGTATTCACAGTTTCTTATTTAAATCAATGCACGTACCAAACAATACATAGCTGTGCATTAAAATGTCATTTAACACATTTACATATCCCTAAAAATCAACCAATGATTCCATTCTTAGAAAATCATGAAGAACAGCTCCATTATGTGCATTAACACCGCAGCACCATTTCTTAGAAATTCTTTGCCCGTAGCAGGCTCTCTGATCAGCTGTTAATGCAGGGTGTAACCCTGAACATTAACAAAGCCAACATAAGAACATGCAGAGCCCTCAGACATAAATGCATCCTGGTGCGTCAGTTGTGAATCTGCCCCAGTTGGTCAGTCTTGCTGAGAGAGAACCCCACAGGCTACTTGCATAGTGCCCCCAATATATTTAGCAACTGTCATTGGGCCCCCGCTCGGGAAAGCAGAGGTAATATAGCCACAGATGGCTGGCAGGAGAGATCAGGAGGACTACAGCTACAGAGCAATTTGGATTCAACTTTAAGATGAAGATTTGATGCACTTGCATTATTCATTAACTTGAGTTTCTAGTTACGATGGAATGATAAAGCAGCAATTTAAGCTATGGCATGTAAAATATCTTCAGCTTTTCTTACAAGTTTATCTGTATGGATCTATTTTTCATTTTACAACTTCAACTTAATCTGAGATGGCCTAGTTCTTCGAGTACTCAGAATTCCCTTTTGAGTACCAACGAACATTGACATCAAACACCGAATGAAATGCCCACAATCAAATATGTAGCAATTAGTATCGTCCAAGTCATAGAAACTTGACTGGTATGCTATTTATCTTAAAGGCTCTAATCGTTTCAAATGACATTTTTTGATATGTACTGCCTTTTTAAAGAACAACATCCATTTTGCTCCTGCATTCAGAGACGCTGCATTTTGAAACAAGTCCAGTCACGCTGAAAAACACGTGGATTTCTCAAAAATTTATATCTCAAAAGCCAAAACAGTTTGTTGTGAACACAAATGAATCAGAACTTTGCTACAGTTCAGCTCAAAAAGGGATCCTTTTCCACAGGCCATGATCTTCATCTTCAAGGGTCTTCAAAGGTGAAATGAATTGTTGAGAGACAGGAAAACATTGTTACTCTGTAAAAATCCTCGGTAGGGTGTTTAAATTTCTAATTTGCATTTAAGGAAAGCACAACTCTGCACAATCAAACCAATGGTGTTGGAGACCAGATGAGTTTTGAAATATTTTTCAAGCATAACAACTTCCTGACAGCATCTAAGTAGCCATTCTACGACCAATATTCACATTGGGACTTTTACAGCCTCATTACACGGCCAAGATAAAATGAGTTAAAGGTCTTAATCAGGGATCAAGTAGTTTTAGACCTCTCACTGAGATGATTAAAGACAGAAATACCGAGGGAGATCTGGCATTAGGCTGGAGTGGAGGACAGAGAGGCTTTTTATGAGGTTTCTTTCTCTAATATCCTCTTTCCAGAATGCCATTATCTTTCATATAGGTAGAGTCCCTGCTGGTGCACGTCGCGTTTTCTCAGTGAGCGTCCTTCTAGCTTACGACCTGGTAAATGTTCCAACAGAGCCATTCTTCTTCCAATTAAAAAATCTAATTGTGTTGAAATTGGGCAGCTATTGTTATGTCCAACAATTTCTATGAGGTTACAATTTCACAGTGAGTGCTGATTGAATCTCTGTTGTTCATAAGAACAAGAATCATTTGTACAGTTTTTGTTAATTGTTTATATCCTGTTTATACAACTTCTGTTTTCCTTCATTACAAATGATGGCCGTTTCTGTACACAATGACTTGTGATCACTGGCATATCAGTACGCACTTATTCAACCATAACGCTGCACTTTCAAATCAACTGACAAATGAAACGAAATAAAAAAAATAATAAAATAAATTACCAGACATTTATGAACATGTTCATGGCTTCATTATCAGACTCGATGAAACAAGATGTCCGATAACTTCCCACAGGTTATTTCTACTGGTAATTGCGCTACATGCTCTAACCTCATATTGATTTGCTTCAACATACATGCAAGGCTCAAGGATGAAACTATAGCTCAACCGTGGCTCAATCACAATAGATACCTTCACTGTGTTACAGCATAAGGACTTTTAGTGAGAATTTCCTGAACAAGCTTTTTTCTGAGACAGCTGCATACTTGGTGAGAACAAGCACCAACTGGATCTCTCCAGCTGCCATTAAGGCCACAGTGCGCCTCCATTTTAATAAAACTGCAGACAAGAGGGAAGCAGGGTACAGTGATAGAATCCCACAGTGATGTCTACGGACTGAGATGTTTCCATCATGATGTCTTCTGACAACATAATTATGCATTGTATCTCACTTCGCACGGCTCGCCAAACCACATCAGCTACAGCTCCACGTCGAGCATCCCAGCAGCAGTGGAGCTGAGGGAGGGAGCGGAGCGAGAGCGAGAGGGTGATGGTGAGGGAGATGAAGCGCACAGCCTGAAGCTAAGCACTTGCAATGCAAAGGCAGTAGATTGGAGACCAGGCACAGAGGGGACTGAATAGGGATGTCGGAGGAGCGCCAGTGGTATTTCACTTTGCATCAACGTCAGATTAAGGGCACTGGAGAGAGGAGCAGGAACTAAGGCACAGAGAGGCAAGGGTGGCAAAGGGGTGTGGGGGGCAAGAGAGGAGCGTGCTAATCCCGAAGCCAGCACTGCCATTTCACATGACTGGAAGTCCTTTTATGAGACTGAAAACAGGATGGAAGACGATGACGAGAAACCTGACGCCATAACAAAGGATTAGGCCTGTGCTAACAACCACTATTATTAGATGACCATGTGTTTTCAAACACAGACATTATTATGAGTTTAAGAGATGATACAGCTCAAGAACTTCAGCTTGTGTTCATACCAAATATCAGATTAGGGAAAAGTATCCTCCCAGCGACTTTGACCATGGACTGTGGTTTGAGTACTTCTAAAGCCGCTCATGTCCTGTGATTTTACCTATAAAAGTTCACTCAGACTTTGAAAAAAAAAGAACTAAAAACTTCAAATGAGCAGCATGATAATAATAAAAGGAAAAAATTAGAGAAATCAGAGGAGAATGGCCAGACCAGTTTTATCTGGTTTATCTAGAAAGGCTGTAGTAACTCAGATTACCAAATCAAGAGGCCCATTGTGTCCATAGTGGAAATCTGGGGCTGCAGTGGGCACAGACTTAAAACTGGACAACTAAAGACTGGAAAAATGTATCCTGGTCTGTGGAATCTGAATGCTGATGCAGATGACCAGGTTGGAAGTTAGTATTAATAGCAGGAAGACATTCATGTCCTCTGTAAGCAGTCACCATAATTCAGGTTTAGTTAGATTAAGGTCATTTTTGGTCAAAATGAGGGAAACATGGTGGTTTTAGTTATTAGTTATATTTCATCATCAACATGCTACCTCCTCCTCTTTGGACCCAACAGCAACTTTGTTTAATGTAAACATACTTTGTTTCAGGGCATTTGCTGAAACCATTAATGCAGTTGTTTTTCTCAAGTTTATCTCAAGTTCAGGTTGCAACAGAGGGAGAGCCTTGTTCAAATAAAGGAACCTGAAAGAAGGACGTGGAACAGCATTTTCAAAAAACTGACAAATTACCTCAGTTCGTGGGTTTAGGAGATTCCATACTTGTCTTCAGTTGGAAGAAACCCAAATAGAGCAAACAATAAAATGACATAATGCAGCTGAATGCTCTGTGGTAACCACCTCGAAAACTGGTAAATATTTCATTGCTCACAAATAGGGGTGTAACGGTGCGTGCATTCATACCAAACCATTCTGTACAGGGCGTTACCCGAGCAAATTTGAGTTAACTAACTAACGACCCAGTCTAACATTAGTAAAGAGGGGCCACGTGAAACCGCCTGGCAACTAATTTTAGCACCTAGCATTAGCAAAGAGGAGCATGAAGTACATATTTTCTGTTCTCTACATTGAAGAATTAAGCATGTGAATAAGATTTCAAGTTTATTTCAACTGGCACGATAAAGCCAAAGAGGTTTTTTTATTCAACTGAGCAGTTTGAGTGTGAAGTAGAAAACCCTTACAGTATTGTCTCCATGCCGCACTCCTAATTACTTAATTATTGACCCAGGTATGTTTTTATTTTTAAAGAACAATCCGTTGTTTCTGGAATTGTTTAATGTTTTATGTTGTCAATATGACATAAAATGCACCAAACCGCATTTCAAAAATGAGGTACACACCGAACTGTGACTAGCGTACTGTTACACCCTTACTCTCAAATGAATTTTCTCATGTTTTTTCACATTGCATTTTGTCAGAAAGATTAATGAAATCTTATTTTAGAAAGACAATGGACACTATCAGTTTTCTCCAAATGATTAAATATTACAGAAATAATACCCTCAGTATGAAGGTGTGATGATGAAAAGGATTAGATAGTTTCCCACGGATAATCATGTGCCTCCCACTGTATTAAACCACGTTGCCTTGGCTTTGTTTGTCAGGTTTTTCCAATACTTAAAGAAAAAGAAACCACAGAGAAAGGCAAATAGACTCTTAAACTCAAAATGAAACACACCAATCTTAAAAAAATTGTACATTTACTGCTTCATTCGTCCTAGATGAGACAGCTGGGTTTTGCCACACCAGAGGCAGCGAATTACCTCTATGATCCATGTGGCTACTTCTCCGAGGTCATTGTTGTGGAAGTGCAGGTGCCCCCATTAGTCCTGCCGCAGCCAATTGGGGACGGTAGGTAAAAGGGTTGAGGGGGCTCAAGTGTGGCTCCTTAAATCGCCACCTCCATTAATCACACTTTGCACGCCCACGGCCCACCGAGCAGTGTGACAGTGACAGCACTGAAAATGATTAATACTTAATGCAGCATTTAAGAGAATGATTTATGCCATCTGTTAGTGGATGACATGCTGCAGAAGTTGGCTTCACAACTCACACACACTTGTCAGCAAGGATTAGGAGAATGATACATAACTTAATCCCAGGAGCAGCAGGTCACCTCCAAAATTAGTCTGATTTCAGACCATGAACACAAGGGGGGGAGAGGTGGGATGTGAGTGTAGCGTCTGAGGGGGTGGATGTGCATGACCCCAGCATGAAATTAATTAGAGCTGGACACAGCGGTCCACAATCAAGCCGCTATGGAGTTCATCTGGTTTTAACCCGTAAGAACAGTGGCTTTCTGGTGGGCCATTACAAACTCAATCCATCCATCCATTTTCTGCCATTTATACAGCTGGGGAAGACCATGACCATTACCTCTACTTCCTCCAGAGGGATCGGGACACATTCCTACACCAGATGGGCCACCTCAGCCTTCTCAGGGTGTGACCCAGGGTCTCCAGCTGTGCATGCCTTAATCTTACAGCATCCTAAATCATCACCATAGGTTAGACTAGACAGCTCATCTAAACTATGGCAAACACTCCCTGACACTTTTCAGTGAGCGGGATTAGCTATTCTTCTCCAGGTTTCCAGCCTCAAGGTAAAATAATTTCAGCTCCATGGATCTGTGATCACAAGTTGAATTTAACTTGATGGAAGAGGTCAACAGCCGGCCTGTCAGATATAACTACTGCGTGGGTTTGGATTCACACTTCAGCAGCGCACGTCAACCAGTGATAGCACCATGGTTGGCCGGGTGTATTTTATGTGATAGGGCCATGTCATGGTTTAATTGCATTACCCTCAGTTACTGTGTTTGCATTGGGAGCAGCAGAGATGACAGCTACTTTGTTCCCATCTATTCTTCTGTTTAACAGTGTTGTCTTTGCAATGTAAAACCTGCCTCATCAGAAACTTTTGGGAGATCACATAAACTGGCTCGGCTGTTGTGGTACCGCAGATCCACATATAGCATCTCCAGCTCCAACATAAGTTCACCTAACCTGCCCTAACCAACCAAAGGGGAAATAACAGCTACCATGAGAGAGATGACACACTTTCATATCGTTCTTCACTATGATAATCCTGCTAGTGTCAGAAATGTATGGGAGCTGGCCAAACTAACCACTTGCAGTCTCCGTGTGGTATTTGTGGCCATCATGTCCCAGGCTTTGATACATTTCTGAGTATATACTAGCGTCTGCTTTTAAACTGTGCCCAGGAACATGCTTTCAGCTAAATATGTGCTAGCAAAAGGCTAGCAAAAATTGTTACTGGTTACTAAAAGGCAAAGAGCACCAAATGCAGGCTATATTCCAACAAGTATCATCTGCTCTCAAGACTTGATGGCAAATGTGTAGCGTTATCTCTGCCTGCCTATCCTTCCTCTATTCTCTCTGTAATATTTACATATTCAAACAAACTGTCAAAGCCCCAAAACAAACAATTTGTTATCCACCAGAGTTTGCATGGTTAAAAATACTCTGCATCCAATCTACATAAAAAGGTATCTATCTTTCATAACAGATTACTGGCTTTTTCCTGCATTCCTTCCTCCATGTCTCCTCTTTTCTTCACAGAGCTATCAGATGACAAGGTGAACACAAGGGTAATCAGTTTGGTCACTGCTTTGAATCTTTCTCTTCTGGAAGGATACACTCCTATTTCCCATTTGATGTTCCTGCTGAGAGTTAATCGACAAAAATCCGTCCTTCAGCAACACTCCCATCATTACTTCCCAATATACAGCCTGTCCAACACTTCACTTCACATTTATGTTAACTAAAATCAAAGAAATAAAAAATGAATAGCCACAGTTTCAAAATCAAGATCAAACAGAACACCAATTACTGTATTCAAATGCAGAAAAAATGTGTCCTTGGGTATTTCTATTGTTAACCCAACCACACACCGGGGACCAGACACCAAAGAGGGGATGTTTGTCAGTCATGGGCAAGCACAAACCTGCCTATCAACAGGGCGGTTCAACTGTCCAAGAGCAAGAGAGCAAAACACAGAGGAGTAGAGATATACACGTCCATGAAAATGCAGCAAACAGTCCAACATGAAACAAACACATCCAACACAGCTTTGCCTACTTAACATATTTATCATACAGAGCTGTTGCTTTGACAATATTCCAACAAATTAGAGATTCAGTTTTTAAAGGGGGGACATGAAGTGCAATAAGCAAAAATTGTTGGAACAAAATTGTTGCGATTTGTTGGAAGAAGAAATTGGATCCAAATTAATTGGCTCTAGTGTCTTGGGTTGAAAAAAAAAGAAAAAAGAAAAAATAGAACAAAACAGAGAATTGAAATCGCTACCTTGCACTTTAGGACACTAACCAGGATTCTGCAGCTGTCTGAATTTTAAAGGTATTATGACTATTTAGAAGTGCAAAGGATTTACTTTCCCCTGACCTATTTAACTTTGCATTCAGTTACACCTTTGCTCTTTCTGTTCTCTTTCTGGAAGTGCCTCCTTTCTGTCGAGGGAGTATAACGAGGGACTTGGAGCAGCGAGCGGTGGGACTTTTACAAGAGAGAAATCACACCACAGGAACAAACAGCAGGATCCATTTTACACCGGCAGAGCAGTGTCAAACAACAGTAAACTCAAATGTCTCATTTTTCCCCAATCACAAGCTGTCATCATATGTCATTAGCATTCGATCAGATGCTTTGAAAGTTTTAGAGGGTTTGTGTGTTTGCAATCTCTGAGTAGAGTGAGATGTCGTTGATGTAAAACAGCTACTACACCTTTACTATATGTGAAGTGTTCCCATATGAACCTCTAATGATGAGTTACGCTTCAGTCTGAGGCTCACTCACTCACACACACATGATTGACTGATTGATGCACCGTGGTAAATCAAAGAGCAGGGTTCCTTTTCAATCACAGACAAAGTCTCTGAACATGAATCACACCTAGCATCTTGCCTGTGGCAGTTTGACCTCACCATAAACAAGGAACTTGCCCGTCATCATTCACAGTGAAAAGTCTGTTTGAGAAGGAGAGAGAAATCTTCCCAAAAGTAAATTAATGTACGGCCATTTCACATTGCCCATTTCTTGATTGGTTTGTTTTTGCCTCCTTTGCCTTAAAAGTGATTAGCATCATTTTCAGGCCCAGCTTGGCACTGAAGAGGACAGTGCCGAGTGGAACAGGACCTTGAAAGCATCACTAACCCTGACTAGTGCCTTGCCTGACACTGACAGACAGCAAGTGATCTCTGTCTCCTGTTGACAATGACTCGCTGTAGCCATTCACCTGAGACCCGGCCCCGTCACCCCTCTGCAGAGGTACAGTAATAACAACTCTGCTTGCCTCACATCTAAACAGGAAGCTTTTTCCAGTACCAATTAGTGTTGAGCATATTGCAAATTCTTTTTTTGTCTGTGCAAACAAAAATTCAGTGTCCTTGAAAAATGACTGCAGTCATTTCTCAAGCAATTTAATCATGCTCCAGAATCAAAAAAACAACAGCGACATTTAGTGCAATCTTTGTGATGCTTTTGTCTTTTGTAAACTTTTGTTTGTTCTCTTATGAATTCAGATATTTATGTAGGCCATCTTGAGAGCAATATCTCACCACTTAAGAAGCTAACAGTCTGGCAATTTGGCCATTAATGGACACAAGTTATGAAAACAGAGTCAAAAAAAAAAAGAACTCTTCCAATTATTGTGGACCCTTAGACTTTCAAATATGTTTTGACAATGAAATATAACTGTTGGATTTTTTTGCCAGTCCTGTGAGAGAAGAAGGGAAGATTGGTTCAAGCCTAAGCAACTGGAGGCTTAGTGTTTTTATTTACAAACTTCTAAAACTAGGAAAGGCTTTGCAGCTTTTTCTTTTAAGTGAAGAATCTCAGTCTGGACCAGCAATTAGACGATGGGCAGCATAATGATTTATATGTACAGTGACAGAGCTACCTACTGCTAATGAGAACTGAACAAAAATAATTCATGGGCAACAATTCCAAAGTGATTTTTTGCAGACTAAATCAAGCTACTACATGTCAAAAGGGGCCCAGATTATCTCTAAATGCTGAAAACTTTTATGTATCACCATTTGAATATTTCCTCGCTTCCCATAAAACTGATTCACAGTTTGCATTGCGTCACTTATCATTTCATTCCCTCAAAATGGGTCATCATATCTCCAGGCACAATTATAGCCAAAAACCTCAGCAAGACAAATTTGTTGTCAGTCTCCATGCCACTTTTATGTACAAACAGTGTGCTGTCAGCGAGGTGGGCGGAGATAAAAAAAAAAAAAAAACTGAGAGCGGCCGGAGAGGGAACATTGTGGATCATGCAGCAGGCCTAACAGGTCGATAGGAGACAAACGTATGTCTAATAAGCCAATGATGAACCCAGAGTGGTCCCTCTTGTGAGGGCTAGAGCCTGCTTCTAACAAATGTGTTATTGACTTCACACAAGCAGCCAGTCATAGAAATACACTTTCTCTGAGAGAGAGGAAGAGTGTGAGAGATGAGAGATGAGAGACGAGAGACTGCTGCAGAGAGCCGGTGGATCGATCCCAGAATCCTGTTTATACCCTCCAGCTAATGATGAGTGGAATCTAACTGACACACAACAGCGTGACAGCATTGGAGGAATCATTGGAACAATTCAACACACACACTGGACATTTTCTAGCAATGTGTTTGAAGGAAGCCCGTAATCAGCGAAAATACAATTACAGAAACTCTGTGTTTTATAGAATGGAAAATCAATTTTTGTAATAGGCTCTTCAGCATATGTTTTTATTAACCTGTTGCATTTACCAAATACAGGGCCAATACAAACAATAAACCCTTCAGCAAATGAATGCTCTCTCTTAAGGAGGAACTCACGACAGGCCGTGGTGTGTACTTATTATATCACAGTTAAGGGGCGATGTGATGATTCCCTTTATGTGATATGTTAAGCGCATATCACTGACTGAAGTATAGCAAAAAGTAACCGAAAGTTTAAAAAAAAAAAAAAGTCGGTCCACCTTGCTGCCTGAACATACTGTATGGTGGTTGCTATGCAACAGACGGCCATACGATTTTATTTCATCACTTTGTTTTTTGGGTTGTTTTTTTTTTTTAGCTTAGGTTTCTAAGGTTGTTAAATAACCGTTAGATAGCCTGTGTGTTTTTTCTCTATGTTGCTATGTTGTTTGTCAGTTGCTTAGTGATACGGGTCACTGAAAAGTAATTTGACATCATAACTGCTGCATACGCTCATTACACATCACCTATGAACCAATCGGATTGCTTGATTTGAGCTATCTGTTTCATAACCCGGTTTAATTAATGCCATTTTCTCAAACTGCTTGTTTTGGCGCAGCAACAGTCTAAAGGCCAGACATTTAAATTACTAAAATCAAACAAGACACAGAAAATACTCATATTTGAGAAGCCGGTAATTTTCTGTTGAAAATGTTATACTCTACTCTGCAGGAGAAACACATCCTGGGTTCTTAAATAACTTCATAAGTGGCATTGTAGGATGTACAAATAACTTACAGCTAATGAAGATAAAATAGCAAAACTTGTTCCCAATATTATTAATGTATTGGCTCCAAACAGAATTGTAAAGTGTACTAGCCTTTGCAGTGCTTCTGAGAGGGTTATCATGAACCACCAACAATAAGTCATGACCACATTAAAGCTATTTCATCTGCGGTTATTCATCAAAGTGATTCAGTAATATTAACTACCATTTGCAGTTGCATGCCGTGCATTATGGATATGACTTATGGAGCTCTGAGGCTGAATTATAGTCACATGCCAGAGTCCAACAAAACCAGCTATAGTTCAGCTGAGTGTGCGCGCGTGTCTGTTAGTATGTGTTTGTTGCCGTACATTATGCTGTGTAGATCTAATTAAGCTGGAAGAGTACAGCTTGTCATTCATCACTGTCATTCATTTCTTCCTCTAAAAATGTTTCCTGCTACGTTGGTTCAACATCACAGCTTTAAATCTCTGCTCCTCACGGAAATAAATAAATAACGTGTGTCTGCAGAGACTGGGTAATGAGATTAATTTAATGCCACTTGGTAAACACTCTTGGACTTGTGTTTATTTATTTATTTCTTTTCAAATTTTATTAGCTGGTAAAAGAGTAACAAGTAGCACCATGTCCATTAGTTTTATGGACAACTGAACACTGAAGCTAACGATGGTTAGTGGCAGTTTTCATTAAAGCAGAACTAGTAAACCCACATATTGACTTTTAAAGTTGATTTGAAAAGCTTGGGAGCAAAGAGTTCCTTATTTACACATCCAGCAGATGCAGAACAACATTATCTTTAATTCTGAGTCGTCATTTTAATTCTTAACGAAATCCTGAGAGAGTATCTTTCTTTAACTGCTAAATGTTCACCGGCGACTTGTGAACATTATCTATCTGCCGCTGCCATATTTTGCCTTGTAGAATTAATCCACAACATTTTTCTGTTGTGATTTGATGTCACAGTCAATCATTGTCAACCAAACCAGATGGATGCTTTCGGTGGAAAAGCTGTTCAAACTGACAGCACACCTACAAAGCACCAAATGTCAGATGCACTTACCTAGCAATTAGTTAAATAGCCTGATATTTACTTCAGAAGGTGGTGGAGATCAAAAACAAAGCTTAAAGGAGAGTAAATAACTAACAAGGTGAGACAACAAATGAAGCTGAGGTTGGTGTATGTGTAAGTCAGTCACTTTGCCTCACACTCATCACATCAATTTATACACTATAGGACAATGTTGTGTTTTCATTTTGTTGCCCAAAAAAGAAAAACAATGAAGTCAGGTTTAACATGGCAACACAGAAGGCACCAGTCCAATTTGAGTTGTTCAGGACTTGTGAAACAAGTGGGTGCTCTGAGTGTGTGTGGATTGACTACCGTGTGTGAAAATTAACATTCATTATGATTAGCAAAGCATGACGTTCCCCTTGATACATTGACTGCACTGCTGATCATTATGGAAATTTGCATTTGTGTGTATATTATAAATGAAAAATTCCAAACCACCAGTGCACTGGGATGCATTATCTTTATATCTGTGTTTGCATACGGTACATATACAGATATATAAGCATGATTCGTTGCTGTATGGGTTGTGTGGGTGTGAGATGAAGTGTGTGATAAATGTCCTATTTGCTGCTGACGGAGCAGGTCCTAGAAAGCTATACTGTCCCGGGGGGGGGGGGGGGGGGGGGGGGGCTCTCTGGAGTGGGCTCTCTGGAGCACCTCTCCCTTTGAATGGCAAACAACACACATACATATACTCATAATACTGATTTCATTTATACTGCCCCAAAAGTTTGAGATTTTGCTAAGCCATATGAGATTTGTCAGTTAAGCCCTTAGACAAACAATCTTATGACTACGTGAGCAGGAAGGAAGAAACTGATGAAATAATAAAATGTGTCTCGGATTTTTCGGTGAAATATATTCACACAAGGATTCAGAAGCATTTCAATGGGTGTTTTTCAGCTTTCATTACCTGGATTTTAATTACCATCAAACACCAGAGTAATGAATGTATATGGAAGCTTCATTTGGCTAAATGTGAAGCTTTTGAGCTTTTGCATACTTTTCCCCCCAGACAATATTTGCATGTGTGATCAGGGCTGATACAGTGTGTAGACACTGTTCTGTTTAACAAAACATTCATTATGTAAACCCAGGAAAAGCAAAGCTGTTTCCCCTGGCCTCTATTTTCATCTCTCTGTCGCTCTCTCTCTCTTTCACCCTCTGTGAATCCATCCCCTCCATCATCCCACAAACCACAAACACAGGCACACACACAAAGTGCAGTGAAGCAGAACGCATCTGGATACACAGCCTGTCAATCTCACACCACTGTGTGGCCTTCCTGCAGGATGACATCGGCCCTACCCGGTCTTGCTGCTGGTGTTGATTTGAGGCTGCACACGGGACAGCGTCAGATCTCACCATGCTGTGGCTGGAAATTCACAGGGAGAGGATGAGGCAGAGAGGGTGGGGTGGTGAAGGAAAGACAGCAGGAGAAGCAAAGCGAGTACAGAGGATGAGGGATAGAAAGGGAAGGTGAGAAAGTTAAACTCCGGGAGAGGCAGAGCAAGACTAGAGAGGGAAGCTTGTGCCTACTGAGCACCTCTTTCTCAGCTCCAGCAGCACTAAACACATGCATGCTCAGGTTGCTCCTATTGGCTGTGACACTGCTGAAAAGTCATGTGAAGTGCGGTGCTGTGAAAAATGAAACATTTTCAACTCGTGGCGTTGTGTGCTGTGGGCGCTAAAGACATGCAAACGTCCCACTGCTGCCAAGAACATGCCGTGGCACATCTGAATATAATGTAGAGAAAGGAGGCGGCTGTGTATAGAGAGGCCCCCTGTTAACACATAGCCTGGGGGTTTGTGGGAAGGAGGGTGGAATGGTGTCAAATGAATAGATCAGGTCAATCAAGATGTGAAAGGAGCACCGTGTGAAAACAAAGTATGGCATATAAAGCGAAGATTGACTAGTCATACGGTATCACCAACTATTTCAACCCTCAGTTCTCATCCCTCATCCAGGTAAGAAGGAATTCAGTTGAGCGTGCCAAATCATTAAAAGAAGGTAAGACACTGAGCGGTGAATGCACAATCTAGGAAAACCTCTGGCAGATGCTAAAGGAGCAGTCCGCAGTATTTTCATACTAATCCTGTTCCTTCAGGCACAAAATGAACACACCGCTCTGCTGGAGCACAAATGATATGTGCTGCACCATTGCTGGGATAACAGCTATCTTTGTAACTACATTGTGAATTACAACATGAGTGGAAAAGACAGAGAAAAGGCAGCAGCATGTGTACTTATGTAGGTGGGTCACAACCAAATCAATAATCATTTGATTATTTAAGTCCCTTTTCACAAGTTGAGTAGTCAAATATTTAGCTGCACAGCTTTTCAAACTGAGATTTTGATTCCTTTCAATTGCCATTTCTATTAATTAATTAATATTAGTTAATTTCATTTGAATATTTCATGATATTAAGACTATTTCTAGGATAAAGCAAGACATACATGACAGATATTTTAACTTTTCAACAGTATTCAGAATTATTTCTGATGTTTTACTACAAAAAAAATAAATAAATAAAAAATAATCAATCAATCAATCAGACAGGAAAATAGAGCACAGATTAACCAGTAGTGAAAGGAATTGTTAGTGACAGTTCTAAGTGCGATACACACACATATGATAAATGTAGGTCTAACAGCACTGGCTGATATGGGCAATATTTAGCTATCAATGTTCATGAACAGTCAATTTATATCGCAATATCATATTATGAATATTAGAATAATAGATGTATATTAATATATATCTTTTTCATTTCCACAAATTCAAAAGTGAAGATCAGTCGGATAAAGCTTGCATTTTGTGTTGATTGACGTGTTTTCTTGTGTTTGTCGTGTATCCATTTTAAAGGTCCCAACCCACCTCACCGGAGATGCTGTGACATGTCCCTGTAAACATGCAGTACTGCATGCATTTGATAAAACAAATGATTTTATAAAAATAGTTATTTCTCAATTTATCATTGTTATAGTCATGAAGAAATTAATTAGCTTATAAAATTCCTTAAATTGTGAAAAGGAGATATTTCAGGAGACATTACATTTATAATCTCACTGCAATATATTTTGCAGTTTTACTAGATATATTACTTTTATAAATGACTCTGTATTAATACTCTGAACTACTTTTCAGTAAAGCAACAAATCAAGGTCATCCAGGTCATTGAAAAATCTGAAGAGAATTGAGTCGAGAGACTACGTTCCATATCCTGATATAATATAGAATCGCTCTCAACTCACTTACCTTTGGATATTCAATAATTTCAACAACAAACTATTTTGCTATGAAATGGTCGTGTACAACTAGAGATAATGAAGAGACACTGTGGTTGCCTATGTGAGGATTATAGAGCACAGTATGTTGTCATAACAACAAACACCATTATCTGTGTCAAAGATGAGGCCCTTGGTCCAAAAACACGGTAAGCCAAAAGGTCCAACCTGCTCTAAAACCCCTCTCTGTATGTGTGCCCCGTCCTGCTAATATAAACCTATTTGCAGGCAAAAGAAAAACCTGGTCCTGATTATGCGGCCACTCTTTGCTGGATTTCCTGTGGGAAAGCAGTTATTTTTCATGATGTGGACAATTTTATCAAAGGCCATGGAGAGAGGGCAGTATTTCTCCACAAAGGCAGCTGAACCCCGGCTCTGAAAAGATGGCAGGGAAAGCATAACCTGCAACAGGAAGCTCTCCACGCCGTGTACTGCTAGAGGCCAAAGTCATGTGAGCGTAGTGGTTGCTGAGATAATCACATAGCACAGTGTGTTATTAGCTTTCATGTTGATATAACCACTAATGATCTATCTGAGTGACTGTCTTTGTCTAGGTTTGCTGGTGCCTGGTGGCTTTACTGTAAACCTGTGCCACACACCGTGCCACGATAATGGAGATGACTGGAGGAGTCCAAGATGTAATTTCCCTCAAATTACAATCTGCACTTGTAAACATATATGTGTCCCTGGGCTCGTTTACCCTGCAGCTCCTAAATCTCTTATCTTTGCCGAGCAGCAACAGAGGAAAGAAAAATTACCCCCAAAACACTCCTCCAGCAATCATTTCCAGGACAACTTCATTTTCACGAGGATCGTGTTTTGTCTCTTTAAAGCCAGGGGTTGCAGTCAGCTCAGCTTTCCTCATTTCCTGAAAACATTTTATCGAAGTGGCACCTCGGCTAGATCCCTCTGAATCTGGTGTGTCAGTTTCAGGACTGACAACAGCAGGCCGGCTGTCGAAAGGACATGTGGGATGATGCATTTTTCCTTTTCTCGTGCCTTCCTTTCATCTCCATGTCTGTATTTTTCCAGCTTCACCCTTCACCCACCATTCCCTTCCCCCTCCCTCCTCCCCTTCGCACTTTTTCACCTTGACCAGGATACATGACTAGGGAGCTGACAAGTCCAAGAGTGTGCAGGTCAGGAAAAAATAGCCTCACTGGGAGTCTGACAGAGGGCTTAGGAATACGTTTTAGTTTGCACTGGCAGTAAAGCCTTGCTTATGGATGTCATATTGTAACAGTGTGTGTGTGTGTGTGCAGAATACAAAATAAACACACATAGATGGAGTGAGAAGAAGAGAAAATGCTCGATTTCAACAGGTGAACACTGACAAAAAGCTATTACAATGCATTCCAGGGTCCGAGCCATATCTATTCATGAAAGTGGCCTTCAAGACAACTCCCTCAAGACATTTAAAGTGCTTAATCTGAAGCCCACAGTTTCATTCGTCCACAGGCAATTCTGATCCAAAAGGCCCAAAGAAACAAGATTCCCTCATTTTCTGGTCAATAAAGTCTGAGAGAATGGAAGGACGAGGTTGCAAAAATGGCCATGAAGATATTGCAACTGATTAATTCAGTGAACTGCTTCCTGTGAGTGATACTAACTTATCTTAAATTTCTCTGATGAAGGAGCACCCCGGGGGCACACAGAGGTTTCTGTATCTATATCTGTAAACCAACGGCTGCCTATTCAGCCCGTGTAGAGAGTAAAGTCAAAAGGTGCATTGGATTAAAAGGGGTTAATGTTGTTTGCCCTCAGAGTAATGAAAGGGCAAGTGTGTGACTATGCATGACTGTGAATGTTTGTGCATATTACACATATAAAAATGCTTGATGGGTACTGCAGGTACAATCTAAGTGAAAGAAATTCTATGTGGCAATGATGTGGGGATGTTAAAAGTTAAGGGTATAGGTGTAACAAAAGTCAGAGACGCTTCCATTAGAGTGTTTGAGAGAGAGTCAACATGCACAACGATGCATTAAAGCAGAAGTGTGACTTCCATCAGGGAAATTATAAAAAGGAGTTTCTAGACTGGCACATGCTCATTACCCCTCGATGAGTCTCTTTGAAAATTACAGAGCAGCCAGATGTTCCAGGTGTATGAATAGGCCCTCCTTCTCTCCCTCTTTTCACTTCACACATCCACCCACACATGCAGGCATAACTGCCATTAAAAAAAAAAAAAAAAAAAGGCATGTAGATTTTAGTTCCAGGTGTGACATTTGTACTCCGCAACCGCTGTCGCCATCAAGACTTAGTTAGTATAATCAAGTTAATCTGTACAGCGGGATCTGGCTAATGAAGTTACCATCTCCCATAGCCCCAGGCTGGGAAATTATGTCTCTGTCAGGGGCCTTTTAACCTCCACATGCGCTCATGTTCCCCCCCACACAGCCTCCGGAAATACACACCTTCACACACCAGCTTAATGAGCGCCTGGGGAGGCGGGCAAACACCCATACACACTCGTACACACAGAGACAGGCCTGCTTTGAGCTCAGTGCTCCCCCTGTCTACTGTAGAATACGGAGAAACAGAGCATACTGTAAATCCCTGAGAAGCCCCAAACTGATGGGACAAGGACAAAGATTAGGAGCAAGCACAGACAACAGTGATACATACAGGAATGAGGGAAGGAGCATCGAAAAGTGATAAAGCTCCTTGACCCAGGGACAGATTAGACATGTCTTTCACAAAGCTCGGTGAAAAATCTAGTTTAACTTCATGCTCAGTCTATGACACAAAAGAAACCGAACCTGGTTCCTGGCCCAGGAATGCCTGGGGCCTTTCTGTGTGGCGTTTGTATGTTTTCCCCGTGCCAGCCTGGGTTTCTTCCAGGTACTCTGGTTTCCTCCCAGCATCCAAAGACATCATGTTTGGGTTAATTAGTGAGTCTAAATTGTCCGTAGGTCTGAGTGTGAGTGTGAGTGGTTGTTGGTCTCTGTCTGTCACTGTGTGTTGGCTCTGTGATGGAGTGGTGACCTGTCCAGGGTGTACCCTGCTCTCACCCAGTGGGAGCTGGGATTGGCTCGGCACCTTCCACAAGCCGGTAATGGGCAAGCAGTAGAAGATGAACAAAAGAATGAATGGGGGAAAAATGGCTTATTGAATTGGGTGCTTTTCAGAGGATCAGAGCTGAGGCTAATCAAGGCATTTACAATCAACACATGCCTGATAAAAAAAAATGTACTACTCATCAGCATGAGTCAGCGTGGTTGGACAAAACAAGGAGTAGACAACAGGTGTGAGGAAGCAGATGCTTTCCAAGTTAGTCTTCAACATTTTCTGCAGCTGTTTTATAATAAAAGCCTTCCAACAAAAAACAAAACAAACAAACAAACAGATGGTGACTCATGACTACAAAGTAACCGCAACAAGTGCTGAGTTGCACTCACTGAAGTTATTTTGATGATTGGGCTGAAGTTGCTTTTGGACAGTTGTACTAGGTGTTAGCCATGCCGCTCCTTTAGCACCAGCTTCAGCCTCATGCTTTGCCAGGAAACACATGAAATAATAAGTTGAGTAAAATATCTTTCTCTAAACTGTGAGAACGGCCTCGACTTCTATACCAAATTTTACCATAAAAAAAAAAAAACAGTTCCTGTTTGCAGTATCTAATGAATGGAGAGAAAACTATCTGTGGATTAGTTCCAAACAAGTACTGGAGGCACAGGAGGCTCAGCCAGCGTAGGTCAGAATGGCTCTACAGAGGAACACATTGTTGTACACACATTGCAGCTATGGGGCGATGAAGGGTTTAAAATACCTTACTGGGCGCCATGAAATGTGTCTCAACCAGAGCTGTAGCTTTGACTGCTGAGGGTGTTGGTAAGCAGGCTAAATCAGCAGGCCAAAGCGACAACAAACAATGTCCTCTTGTTTTGGCATGCACCTGTCCCTTTTACCTCTCACACACACACACACACACACACACACACACACACACACACACACACACACACATTCCTATAAGGAATCAAATTTTAGAGTTGGTAAATTGTTAATCATTGCTATATTAATTGATTGTAAATAAAATGCTAATGCTTTATTGATCAGTTTTCAGCCACTGATACCTTTTGGGATGCCATGCTGAAAAATATATATGTCTGGCATTTCTCTGGCAAGCTATGTACTTTATCTTGTTGGCTCCTCAATTCATTGGGAAAATCCCAATAATCAATCTGTTTGATTTCTGACCCTGTGGAACAGAGATGCTGGACCAATATCCATCCACGTACAACTTCTTCAAATACCTTACTGAGATATGTAACTCCGGACACGAAAATTAGCCAAGGGGATTTCTCACAACATTCATTCATCCGTCTTCTGCCGCTTATCCATTTTCACATGGTGGGGGATGCCGGAGCCAATCCCTGCTCACAATGAGCAAGGACAGGGTTCACCCTGGACAGGTCAAGAGTCCATCACAGGGCCGACAGGCAGAGACAGACAGAGACCAACAACCACTCACACTCAGACCTACAGACTGAGTCACCAGTTAAGTGAAACATGCATGTCTTTGGGCGGTGGGAGGAAACTGGAGTACCTGGAGGAACCAAACCCAAGCGCTTCTTGCTGTGAGTCAACAGCGGTAACCACTATGCCACCAGGCTGCTGTTGTTCAACATTCAAAGAGTGAATTGATCATCCAGAACTCCAGTGAACCTCAACTTTTACCCATAGTTCTCCCCTTATTAATTTAAACCACAACGCATCAGCCAGGAATGAGATATTTATTGTAACTTGAAAAAATATTTCCTCCCAATCTCAGTGGAAAAAGGCACGTACAGACTGATGTTAAATCCTTCAGCAGGAGCTTGTGGTGCCACAGAGACTCGCTGCTGGGATAAATCCTCATCTCCATGGCCTCAGCACTGTAAAAGCCCATTCCCCCAGGAGCACATATGTCTAACCAAGCCAACATCCATCCAGTGAAGCGAGGAGCCCTCCTCTGAGAACAGAACCCAGTTAATTCATCTGCCATAATGACAGTCTGAGCTGCCATTACATCATCGCAAACCACCACTGAATCGCAATCAAAAAGTTGTCCCCCGCTTTCACCGACATATAGGGTCTCAAAGAATCAGACACTCACTCCTCATCCTGTCTCAGAAAGAGGAATTAAGAAGTCAAGTAGGGTGGGAGGAGTTTTCCTCCTTTGCTTTTGCAGCCAGGGGTGAATAAAGCCAAGTTAGCCAGAGAAACACATTCCTGTCTGCCTTTTGTTCTGGCAGCTCTGCCTCAGACGTGACTGAGTTAGCCCTCCATGCAGTCCCTCTGATGGGATTAGCTCTTAAAGACTGTAGAAAACAAATCCCTGCTCCCTCTCAGTCAGGTCAAAACAAAGCATTGCTATGTCACGTCATGCACTGATAATTCCGCCAACTATTTAACCGCAGAGACATTTTGAAATCCACAAGGAGCTGATACCAAGGAGGTTTGTTGTAAATAACAGTAATGCGACAAGTTAGGTGGGCCATTTGAGCTAACCTTCTGTGTTTGGATAGACCCTCTCCCTGCTTTGTTATTATTCACACTGGCCTGGTGCCATATCCTTTTCTAAAGGGCAACAAATGGCTTCACTTATGGAGGTGCTGCATAAGCTTTGAGATTCCGATTACCTCTGCATGTGGATCACAATAAAAGGCTGGACTGACAAGAAAGAAACTATCTCCACACTCCTTGTTTCCCCTGCCAAAGACAGGCTATTTTTCTCTGAAAACCCTGTTTCCTAAAGTAGCGGAGGACAAGCACCCCAGAGTATCAAGCTTTTAGTTCCACCTTGCAACTCGTTCCCTCAGTTAATGAGAACATTAATTAAATCCCACGGAAATGTCTCAAAAACAGCGAGTGCATGTGTGCATTCACAAGAGAGATGAACAATCATGCATGTTTCGTTTCAAAGGTGCTGGTGTAAGGCAAATACATCTGAACACTGCTAAAATGCCTCAGGGAGGTGTACAGCAAAATATTACCATTTTCTAATTAGGTTGAGACAAAGTATGAAAAAGTTTGAATGTGTGAGTAAAGAAGATAAAGCAGGAAGTTGGAGTACTGCATGCTGGGGGTAAACAAAGCTATCTAGAGGAAAGCCTATTAGAGCGGCACAAGGGATCTCAGCATCAACCTGTTTCTATTGTCAGCTGTCTTACCGTCACATGATACCACTGCTAAGCAGAGTAATTCCCATATTAACCGCTATTCTCCTAACGCCTTTTGTCCTGTCCCTGTGATCAGCCTACTCGCAGCCATAATCCCAGTCTAAGATGATTGTTAATTACCCTGGCTGTCCAAACAGACAAAGGCCAGGACCGACCTTCTCCAAGGTCTCTGACATGCTGTGCACTCTATACTCTTTTAACACCGAATGGCGCCAGCAACAGTGCCAAAGCTCGGCTTTCTGCTCTTTGCAGTGCAATGTGTTTATCATCAGAATAATATGTTTTAAGTGTGGTAGGCAATGCGTTTTTCCTTTAGCTATTTCAATTTGGAGGAGTAAAGCAAGAGCCTCATAATAATCCAAAACAACTGTGGCTGGTATAAATTCAAAATGGGCAGAGAGGTTCAGCAAATATTTACACGTGATCAGGTGGGAGCAATCACAGTTCTGGCCCTTATACATACATGCAAAACACACATGCTGGCTCCTGCCAGCCTGCATAGAAAACAAGCATTCAAACACCCACAAATCATAAATGCGCAGAGAAGACCCAAGCAGTAGTTGGGATCTTTGATTGGTGGCACTGAATTAAGCCCTTTGTAAATGACACCCTGTGGGTTCCCCTGTGCATTCTTGCATATTTTTCTTGTGCTAATGTGAGGCATGCAAATGGGACACTGCCTTCAGCTGCAGCCGAGCTGACCGCATCATTTGAAAATGGCATGAAAGCTTTCTGTTGACATGAGCCTTTGTCCAAAAGTTTGCCATTCACATCATAAATGGTAAAAACAAAAGAGAAATCCTCTATGCTGGGTATGAGCGTGTCCTTTGAGATGACAGATTTACAATAGATCCTTTCACAATGCTGGTTTCAGCATTTTTGGAAAGCATCCTTTTCCCATGTTCACATTTTGGGGGTCATCCATGGAAAATGTTTTTAAAAGGGTCAGTTCTTTTGAACAGGAGCAGTTTAGCATGCACTGTGGGCCAAAAATAAATGCATTTTCAAATCTGCCTGTATTAGAGTAGACATGTCAGGTAGGTTGAATTTATATAGCCCACAAACACAAATTTGTCTCAGACACTTCACAATGTGTACAAGTTACAACATCCTCCAATCTGATATGCTCTTTTCAGATGGGGAAAAATGTCCAAAGGGAAACTAAGCTATTCAACAAGCGAACTAAACTCCAGAGGCCCAGAGGAGGAATCTCTCCTCCTGGACAGACATACAATATGTCGTGTGTACAGAATGCTGCGAGCTGGCAGGCATCACAGGAAAAACAAAACAAAGGTCTTTCAAACTGTTTACAGAGCTGTCTCTCAGGAGCCCTGTGCAACAGAATAACCACAGCCCAGGAGGGTCCAGGTGGACCCCGGAGGGAAATGGAGGGTGCCCCGAGGGAAGGTTTGTTAAGGCTACTGCGCCTGGCATTCGCCCCCGTGTATAAACAGACCTGCATATGAAAGCAGTGATGCAGGCATTATGGGGAATGGTATTTACATGTTTCTGAGCAACATAATAGTAGCACCGTGATCTGGGGATAGACAACACATACTTTCTTAGCCAGGAACCATTTCTTTTCGTGGGTGTCCTGGCAGAACGGATTCACGCACTAAACACACTGGGCAGCAAATGTAGATTAATCTCTTTGCCCTCAGTTAATCTTACCTTAACTTTAACCCCTTTTAGCATGTTCGAGGTGGGAATGTTGTGCCTTTAGTCAAACTCAGCATTCTGAATAAAATGTGTGAATACGGACTTGGTGGGGTTGCTGTTGTTCTAGCAAGACCCTGGCAATAGAAGAGGTGTATCACACCTCTGATTTGGCGAGATTGTCAATCTTGCACCGTCTGGCAGCACCATGCCAGATTTCTTTGGTTTGGTGTGAACGGAGGCAAAGCTGACATAATCATGGGTCTTTTTCATGGTCATGTTGTGAAATCTGTTTAAAATGAGCCACATTTTTTTCCAACTTGCCAGCTATTAATGAGTGACTTCAATTGTATGTGCTGTATTGCATGACACAAAGGAAATGGTAAATAGTGGAACCCTGAGGCCACCTGCCACTAAAACATCTTGCAGTGACAGCTGCAGGGGAAATGGATGGTTTTGGGGTTTTGTTTTGTTTTGTTTAGTTTTTTTATGAAAATGGTACTCACAAAACCCCAGAGCAGCATGCCCGAGTGAGGAGGAGTGTGATGGGGGGTCATGTAAGATCGAAAGGAGAGTTTCAAGAGGAAGAAGACAATAAGCTGACTGTGACAGGCTGTGTTTCAGAAATCAATAGGTGCTGCTTTTGTTCTGTTACTCTAACACCTGAATCACAACAGAGCGTCCAAGGCCAAGCAACATCGATGTAAAACCATTGGACACAAGCTTTTCATCCTAATCAGGGATCATCCACCTCTTCGCTGTCAACATATCTCCCATACTGTATATTCATTGTTTCTGTTTACACTTAAATAAGAATGAATACAAATTGCCTGAAAACCAGAGCGAAATAAGGTTTTAATGAATTCTGAAATAATATTTTTTTAAAATGAAATTTTTCATTGGTGAAAACTGATGAAACTGAGTGAAACACATGTTTCTCTAATGGAAACCGCACAACTCTAGTTTGCGGGGATGTTTTAATTTTAATTTAAACATCTATAGGACAAACAGCTAAAAGAAACATTTGCACAGGAGCTGTCAAGATTACATTCTTGCCCAAAAAAAGGCTTTAAAAGTCAAGAGAGTATCACACTTGCACTGTGCAGGCTTGAAATCAGTCGAGTTGACCTCCGCCACCACAACGGCGACAGCAAACCTTCAACCCACCAGTTCAGCAGCTATTACGCCGAGACTTTGGTGCAGAGAGGGGGACAAAATGCCTTCAATGCAACATCAGAGATGTGCAATGTTAGCTGGAGGCTATATAACTGAGCAGATATGGCATTTCTTAAAGAAGCCCAGTTTAAGTTAGATTTCACGCTGTGACAGCCTCAAATGCTGCACTCTTTTAAATCATCACACTAGACATTATCCATGCTCTGTTGCACTTTAATGCCCTTCAATTTCCACTGTTCTAATAAAGTTTATGTGAAAGAGTGTCAGTCTAATAAAGTGTGAGACACGTCAGGGTGAGTGATAAGTATTCAAGTTCAGGTTCAGGTTGGGTCTCTGTGGAGATTTTTTTGGATTGGGGTTTTTTTGCCCAAAAGGACAGATCAAACCAGAAACACCACTTACCATAATATGCAGGCATCATGGCACAAAGGCAACTGAGACCTGCATCCATTACGGCGACACAGAGAAAAATGTCCGGAAGACTCTGTTTTGACTTCTAAAGGAGTGTCAGCAGTTCATATTTCACTGGGGGGGGGTTCATATGTAGAGGACAGGTCAGATTTCTACACCGCAGTCCTGCCCTAATCCTGAACCCTGACTCGGCGATCAGAGCAATGGTTACAAACCACAAACGCCACAACAGAGGCCCTGAGGAATCTGGCTATAAATTTGTTGACACAGACAGAAAGGGAAAGAACTGAAACACGGCCAGTGGGCTAAATATAAACTGCTCAGGAGGCTTTCTTTCCTCTGGGTACAGGATAAGGAGCAGCACTCACTGCATCAGTCTTGTAGACCCACTTTCTGCAGTCTGGAGCTTGCTACCTCAGGGGAAGGAAAAAAAAAAACCTGAGAAACGGCGCGGCAGCAACTCACAGCTCTGCTTATTCCTTTGTTAGATAATTACACATCTGTGTGTGTGTGCGCTCCAACTACGCAGTCTCACTCTCTTTGTGTGCAGGCTATAAACAGTGGCCCATCTGTGTTGAATGATAAATTTCTGAGTCCATTATTCAAGTAAAACATACGCTTTTAAGCGATAATGAACATAATAGTCCTGTCACTTCAGAGAAGCACATCAATGGGATATTTTCGAGCTTATTTGTAATGTATGCAGTCTTGTAACAGAATTGAGTCTTGCTTTATCATGTTCTGAGGATTTCTACTTTTTTTCTGCCCTTTGCTCTACACATGGCAGCCAACATTCCTCCCCTGCTTACTTCATGTAGGTGCTGGCACACAGACCCCCCCCCCCCCCACACACACACACACACACACACACATACAGATACACACCTCCTATACCAACTTGAAAAATCACAGTTGGGATGCCACTTTGATCAAATTTAAGTAAAAAGGACTTGCTGGAGCTTGAAGGATCAATATCACATAAATAACGCGTGGCTGAAAGAGCTGCACCCGTCTGCACCCCCCAATGTTGTTGCAGAGTAAAAATGAGGAGATAGGCCAAGGCAGGTCTCTGACTGTAAATCTCTCAGTCTTGGCATCTCTTTCAGGGTGCTGGAAGGTGTCACAGTCACACTGAGGAGCTCATAGTAGTGGCAGCTCCAGCCACCTGCGAGGATCAGTGTCAGGGTTGAGTCACTCAACGCCATGGGACCTTCCTTCGTGGCACAACCTCAGCGCCCGATTTCCTGTTCTTGTGGGCAAAGACACTACTGAGCAAGATCACTGATAAATGACCAATGCATGCACCAAAATGTAAAAAGCAACACACACAAAGACTTGTGCACTGTATCTTCATCACTATGTAAAATCATTCATAGCATACATCACAGAGTGCAAGTTTCTAATTAAAATAGCAAGTGGGCTGTGCATCGCTTCGCTTGCAAAGGAAATTGAATCACATTTGAAAAGCTTTGCCAAAAAACAAGAAAATGAAAATGACAAGGAGGAAACATGGAGCATTCTTTGCCAAATATTTAGTCAAACATAGGACAGAAGCACAATAATAGCACGATCATTTTCACCTTAATGCTAATGGAAGCATCATCTGCTGTCAAGTTAATCTACCATGGGTTCATTTTTCACAGTAATTTAACTCTTTTCTAAAGGAGAGAATTAGTTTTTGGTTTTCCATTCAATGTCCTGATGTCTGACCCTTTGTGTCACATACATGTGTCACAAGTGTCACACAATTATCTCCAATCTGACCGGTTTCCCTCCTGGTGGTTCCATTCAGAGCTCATTGTTGGCCTGCAGGATTGGCCAGCAGGACTTTATAAGAGCGAAATAGGTCACACAGAAATGGCAAATGAGATATACATCAGAAACATTTGTGCTTTCAGGACCTCAACTTGCCATCAAAGGTCTTCCTCTGGAACTGAAACATGGCGACCAACCTACTTGCCTAAATAAGCCGCAACTCACTGCACCCTAAACAAAAAAAAAGAAAAAGAAGAAAGAAACATATGGGGACTGATTTGGAAACAGAATAGTAACACACGATAATTAAAAGAGAACAGCAAAAACGCTTAGCTGGATTAATTAAGCACAACAATCACAAGATGTGTGTAGGCTGCAGCTGTGCACCCTCAGCACAACATGAACTTAAGTGAGATGCATCACCAAAACAGGAGTAATGTGACCGGCTGAGGACAGAGGAGGCCCACAACTGGTCTCAGGCTTCTAGTGATGAGTAGAACCAAGCGTTGCACATCCAGCAAAATCCCCTGAATGTGTAGAAGTGGATGGATATGTTTCATCTCCCATTCTTGTGAGAAGAGTAAGCCAATCGGGAAGCTGGCTCTCCTCCAGACTACCCCACATTACAATAGATCAGAGAGAGAAAAGGGGAAGAGACAGGAGCAGAGGACTCCTCTCATCAGTGCCTAGTTTAATCACATATGCGCACACACAATCTCACAAAAGTGTGCTGAGGGCAGAATGGCCGACATACAAAAAAACCCTCCTGTGCCCTGAGTCGAGAGAAAAAAAAAAAAAGAAAGAAAGAAAAAAAAAACCATCTTGACAATCTATTGGAATAAATCCCTCTGTCATTCTGTTTCTCTATCGAAAAAATTTTCTCCCCCTTTTCTTCCCCTCCAGTCTCCTTCCTCCTTGCAAAGCTTTCCATCTGCTCACTGAATTACTGTCGGTGATCCCGCAAAGATGGAACCCAACCAGTCTTTGCAGGAGTCTGATTTAGGCCCATTCCCCAGCGCCCCTCTATCCACAGATGGTGGCCTGTCTCCTGCAGGGAACACTTCCACTTGGTGGGTTTGCTGCAGCTCTGTGGTGCACAGCAACATTTTCTACTTGATGGTTACATTTTTTTCATTTATTTATTTTTTATCTCCAACTTTTTGCAAATGTATCTCATTCCCTTTCCCCGCCCCATTCAGCTTGATGTATATTACAGTGAGCACATGCAATGCATTCACAGGTACCAATTTGCCATTAATAGCCATTTAAAATACATATGTAATTGCACTCCAACTGAATCAAGACAGTTCTTTTGAGGAGTTCTCTGTATGCTCTTTAATCATTTTAGTGTTTCCCTAATGTCTGTTTCCTGTATGTATCAGTGTGTTCAAAGCATCCTCTAACACAAAAGATAATCGATTTACCATCATCTATAACAAAAAAGTATCAGCTCTCCACACTTAAAAAGGTGAAACCAGTGGGTGTTTAAAACATAGCTGCAGCTCTCTTCCCTCTATGCTTGTATGTGCCCGTGATAGCGCACTACTTTTCTCAGTAAACTTGGAGCCCTGAAGAGTTAGTCATTTTGTCCCATGCCTTAAGTAGTCAGTCTGGGTCTTCACAGTCTTTTTCATCCCAGTCCAAGTGTTATCTTCACTGAAATAAGCAAGAAAGGATCTTCCGCCTTAACTTGATCAAACTGTGAAATGAGTCATGAGTCACAGGATAATTACAGCACTTAGTTGACAACATTTGCTCCTAATAGAGGAGACAGATGGTAAGTGAACATCCACTCTACTCCCATAAGAGACAACAGAGGAGTAAAGTGTCAGAGTGGGCTTTATGGGATTTAAAAAAAAAAAAAAAAAAAAAAACACATAAACACTCACGCACAAACTGGACTTTCATGTTCATAACCTCTTTGTGGCTGAGTAAATATGATGTAATGGAAGCCCGCCCCCCTCCCCTCCTAGCCCCCACCACCCCCTAATCAACCTCCCTGTAGTCAGTCCAGTGCAGCAGAGCGCCTCCATATTTCATAGCCTCTAATAATTTTGCTTCCTCTGCACTGACTGCCCGGACCGACCGCCGCACAAGAGAGGAAGAGACGTGGAAGTCACAGATTAAACTGTGTGAAAAAGGCAAGAAATCTGCAGCACACAGAGGCTCTCAAGTCAAGGTTAAGGTGTGGTCATTGCACAAAACCACAGCAATAGAGCCAGCATAGATCAAAGGAGACACTGTGAGGCTGCCTGCTCTTTAATTTCTCCCCTTATAGGACCCAGGCAGGTGCAGAGGCATGAGGGCACTCAGGTTAGGAGATCAGTCACACAGAGGAGAAACCAAAAAAAAAAAAGCAGCAGCATTCACTAGTCGAGCCTAATGGGAAGGTAAGCATGCAGATAGCACAGCGTGCGGCACTCCAGTTAACAAACGATAAACAGCCTCAACATGCACATTGTTTTGTTGACAGACACCCTCGTGCAGCCTCAGTGAAGAGTCGTGGTTCCAGGCAGCTCTTTTAATTACCTGTGTGATTTAATCATTCATATGTCTCAGCCCGTTCCTCATAATGATCTGCTCCATTCAACTCTTCGCCATACACATTCTGCTTGCATGGATATGTTGTTTTTCTATCGTTTCTCATCTTGTTTGTTTGTTCGCTCCTCGTGCTCCTTTCACAATGAATTATACAAATAAGCACGGTACCAAACATTGGTAGGTTCTGCCATTTCTTTAGAAAGAGCCGTGCTGCCAAATATCAAGGCAATCTCCCTTGTCATCTCAGCACAATCAGGTTTTTTAGTCAACACTGGTTTGACAAGCACAGCGTTGTATTGTTATACAGTGTTGAATCGGCCTGCACTGTAAATGGTACCAATATTATTGCCCTAGTTTTATCTTCCACAGGGGTAAAATTATGTGTGTGTGCGTGTGTGACTCAAGACCAATTCAGCTCCTCCACAATATACCCAGAATACAGCTGTGATTGCACCGCATAACAAGTCAGTGAACAGACTAAATTTTGAAACTAAAGATGTGAATATAGGTCTGAGGCCACATTCATATGAGAGATGTTTATTTTTACTATTCTGTCTCTCCCTCTACCGATATGTGGCAGTTTTTCCAATCAAAAAGTTTGATTTCTCACACTTCCATGAAAACGAACTGTTGAAAAACTCTGAGTTACTTTTAGAAATTGCTTCAAATTTCAACATTTTATACGCAAGGGACATTATCACCTGCTTGTCTGCTCGAAGGAGGACCTTCTCGCCCAAACATTATACATGCTGTACCTCCCTCATCGTGAAAGACTCAGCGCATCAGACATCAGAGGCAGCCAAACAAATCAGGGGGGAAGAAAATTCGACACCTTCGCACTACAATGCCAAAATACCTTGATTCAAATATGAACTTTAGAGAGGCCACCCAGTCCACAGTTATGCAACCCAAAGGCAGCATGGAGCAGCTCCAGGTTAGCGTCTCTGGATGTCATCACAGACTACAGTCACAAATATTGATTAAATTGCCTGAAGGCGGCGGGAGTGTCGTCCAGTCCGCATTTCTAACTTTAGATTACAATGACAAATACCTATCAGGCAACCTGGCTCCTTTAAATGTGATCCAGAAGGAGAAAAAAAGCAGCGCAGCAGAGTCTGTTTGGGGAAATGAGAGCGTAGATTCACCCAGGCTGTCCTGTTTCGTCCCATTTCCTGTCCATAAGTGAATAAGTTTGTGTTTGTTTGTTTTTGGTTGTTTTTGTTAGTGTGCCGCTTACATTGTCCCAATAATAAGTCACCGAAGCAGCAGTACACTGCAGTTACATACAGCAATGTGGTCGTGAGAGAGGGGGCACAAAGTTGGCACATGACCAGACCTGATTCGCTTTCTCAGTAGAGTTTCATCCACAAGTAAAAAAAACTTCCCAACTGCTTTCAGGAGACCGACATGAATAAGCTTCTTACCTGTTGGCCCCTCGATGCCATCGGCGTAGATCTGAACAGTCAAAATCAAGAGAAAGGCGCAGGTGTTCATCGTTCAGCTGTTTGTAGTCCACTTTAAACGTGCGCAAGAAATCATTTCATTCAACTCCGCGAGATTCCGGGCGCGCAAGTTAGTATAGCCGAGCGCATCTAGCCCCCCCCCCCTCCCCCCGAGTTCTCACTGAGCGGAGTTTCACAGACACTGAGGCAGACAGGGCAGAGCTACTTCTGCAAACTGACGTCAGGGTAAACAGTTCAGGGGAGAGATTTCTTTCCCGAGCCCACTTTCCTTTCCCAGCCTCCACTTTCTGAGTACTCAGCATGAGGCGGGCGCCTCCAAGCGGCGGCGCCCGGCAGCGACACCTCGGTGCTCAAGCGTCGGTCAAGCACGACCCGGTGTGTGTGTCTGTGTGAGGCCCAGGCGTTTCAGTCTCACACAGCGGGGATATTTGTGTGCTTACTTCGTCTCAAAGTAAAAGAAAACAGAAGTGTGGCTAATGTAGATTAACAGATAAAGTGTGTTGTTGGGGATTAGGGTTAGGTATGCAGCGATTTGGGATGATGAACGCGAGACTTCATTCAGCTAAGAAACGTGAGTATGTGTGTAGGGATTATGGTTGAGGGTTAGGATAAGTATCCGTAAAATAAAGGTAGGTCAATTCATTGCTCTTTCTGCCTAAGTAAGTGTTTGTTGGCGTATCTGAGGAGACAAAGACAAGGCGCTGATTTCTTTCTAAAACATTTTTATATGTGAAATGTTACTTTGTTTTCTTAATCCTGCAGGTTGAGATGCCCTTATGCCCTTGAACTGCACGTAGGCTTGTGTTTAAAAAATAAATAAATCTGTGAACAGTATCTCCGTGCATGAGTTTCAAAATCATTTAATCTGAGGTGTGTTTAATCCAGCTACTGTATCTGTAACATATACTGAAATGTTTATTTCTTTTTTTGTCACACTTGTGGGTGTTTCACACCTGAGTCATATATTCACACGTCACAGAGAGGTCAGCTTGCCTTATGTCTCCCAGTGACAGGTGCAAAGCATAAATTAGTCTGCTGGGTGTCAACTAATTTTGCATTTGGTATGGTTTCATTCGAGGAGTATGACACTTGGCTTTAACGTAATCTCCCAAAAGGCTACTTTGACAATTAGATGCACAGTTTGTATGTTGCTACACAGCACGTGTAGGGTTTGATGTTGTGTTTCATCATGAATTGCTGGCCGCTCTTCACATGCCACAAGGTGTCCTGTTGTATTCAATCAGAGGTTTCTGTGGCATTTGTGGCTTGAATTAAAAAATGAAACATCTTGCACCACTGCTGGCATTGTAGCCAACCCTCGTCTCCATGAACCAAACTGATGTTAAATCACAGCTGGGCTCACACACTTAACTGTGGCTCAAGGAGTCTTGATTGGATCAAGACACCATCAGACAGACTATTCATCATTTCGCTGTTGTGTGTAAACATTAGAGTTGCGGATTGAATTAAAGAGGGCCAACAGACACATGTAGGGCTCCCAACATGAATGCACATCTCTAATGCTGTTTGGCCAAAATGACAGCGAAAGGATGGACTGCTCAGCAAATTGCTTAATTTAACCAGAGGAGCACAGCATATGTCGAGCTAACACCTGTAATTACACCTGCTTGATGTATGGAAGCCATTATGTACCCTGGTATTCAAGGCACAGAGTAGCAATTTAATCTAGCAAGTATTTTGGCCTGAATCTGTTCAACTGTACGACGGGTTTATTTGCTGTAAAGCTGTGACAGGATGTTGCAAAAATGCTGTTCAACTCCAACAACAGGACAGGCATCAGCAGGGCTGCTGACAGCTGCACTATGATGAAAGTCATTTTATCAAGTATTTTATCATCTGCCACTCACAACCCCTCACAAACAAATGCATCTGCACAGGCAGTTCAGCGTATGACTTTATAATAACACATCATTATACTTGTGAAGGAAATTGTCAAGCTGGCTATCAAACCACCACTGTCGATCGCACAGGTCTGTCAGGCAGCATGGTGTTCAAAAAGTAAGCAAATGTTAAATCCCACAGAAGCAGCAAACTGCTGCTACACTTGTATCTTTAGCAGTCAGTGATATCACAAGAGATTCCTCATGTTTGTCAATGAAAAATTAATATTTGACAACAGAGACTGTCATGTAATCGTCTGTTAGACATGCTGAGTGAGGTGAACTCACAGGGCAGCTGTTTAATTCCCATTTGTGCTGTTGAATTAGCCATTAATCTCTGTTTATTAATGTAACTGGAGAAACTAGCATTCACATCAGTGGTTTGTTAAAGCAGTAAAAGATGAATAAAGGGTCGAACCAGCACTGTATATCTCACTAGTGAAACACAGTTTCTGTTCAAACTCTACATGTGAGTGGTTTTATTGGAATTTTGTTTATTGTCTAACAAAAACACACGGATTGTTCAATAGTAAAAGGAGGTCAGTCAGCACGATTCTGTGTTTGTGGCACATTAGTACACAGTATCCCGTATAAAGTAACAATAAATGTCAACAATCACAATATTTATTCTATATATAGACAGTGAGTGTCTGGTGCATAGAGCTTGGTCATTATTGCAAGGGCCTAAACATGAGCCCAGTACCCACTATTTCACGAAACCCAAGTCATGAAGAAAAACCAGACACAAGTGTGAACTCACAAAATAGGTATGTTAAATTACAAATATTGTTGGATGTTAATTATAAACATATTTAGTAAATGTATCACAAATAGCTTGAGCTGGGGAAATACTATCACCAAAGACTTTAAAGTACAGTAAAGAATCAGTAATTATATTTACAGATTTTTAAATAGAAACTGTTACAGAGGTAGTTTAGAGTTAAATCACTACCACCTAGATTTCTATTTCTTTATTCAATAGAGGTTCTTAGGACTGCAAGTCATGTGTCATTTAAAATACAGTTTGTTTTTTTTCTACTAATTGATTTATTACTTTTGGTCTATAAAATACTGAAAGAATTTCAAAAACAGAAAAAGGTATTGGAGAAAAAAGAAAGAGGATGTCTTTTACATTTCTCCAGAAAGTAGGAAGTATTGCAATATATTGCAAAATACTGCATATTTTGTCAGACCAATGGTCCAAAACCTAAGGGCAAGACTAACAAAATAAAACAGCTATATATATATATATATTCACTTTTGAGAGGCTGAACAAGTTTTATAAATCTCTTTGCTATAAAAATTGTCTAATTGACTGTTGAATCTATTGAATTGCTGCTGACTTATTTTCTGTTAGTCTACTCATCAATGAAAAAATGAGTTTCACTCAAAAGCACAATGAAATAGTCTCTGTGAAAAGCTAAGCTGTGCCTGTAATACCACTGAAGTAACCACAACCCAGCTAAAATAATTACAGTAAAGATATGAGCAAACAAGCAAAAAAAAAAAAAAAAAAAAAACAGTTTTACAAAGTAACTTTGTTTTTGGAGGTTGGATCCTTTCAGTCTTCAGGTCTCAGGCACATTCCTTCAGCATCCCTTAGGGATCATCTCTCTCACTCACTTACTTTTATGTTTCTTTGATACGTTTCCTTCTATAATTATCTTCTCGGTGTCATGCAAGCCTTCTGTCTCCTCATCCTCCTCATTTTTAAGGCGATGATCTCCTTGTGACTTAACATTCCTCTGTCCAGACTCTTCGTAGATCCCTGAGGTGTCCTCTTTCTTGGTATCCTTGTGTCCCAGCAGGTGAGCCTTGTCCCGGCTACCTGTCTCACCGACCTCATGGTCCCACTCCAACGTAGTACTTTCACTGTCACTGCCAACTGTGGTATGCTGATGTTGATCAGTGGAGGTATAGAAATGGGTGAAGAGACGAGGGTTGCCAGTGAGCTGAGTAAAAGATTCAGCAGATAAGCCACTGACAGAGATAGGCTGGGTCAATGGGCTTGTTTTCACGGGGGCCAACACAGTCTGGGTTGGGTTGCTTGATGGATTTTGCCGTTGGCGTCGAAAGTGTTTCAATGATGTATGTTTGTAACACGTGCTTTTTTCAAAACCTTGTTTCTGCCGTTCCTCCAAAATTTCATCCAATGCTAATGAAAAACATGATAACAATCAGTTAAATAAATACATAAACATTATTGTATATACTGTATGTTGCATCCAACTGCTTTCTCACCAAAAATACTGTCTTTGATTTTGCTGTCTTCATTTTGGCTGCGTGTCAGGTCCAGAGTTTGTTTCACTGAGTCAACAAGACCAAACATCTCACACAAGGAATTAAGCAAGATGGCATCTGACAAAACAAAATAAAATTATCAGTTGCAACTCTTGAGTAATTTTCATTTATCAGTTTATCTATATCAATTTGTACAGTTTTACTAGACTGATTTTATCCTGTAATTTTTGCTTGACTGTTATTCAAGGAGCTTACCTGTCTCCTGCAGGTTAGCCTTCTCACTGCGGACTTCCACTCCTTTAAGAGCGGTTAAGAATTCAGTCTGGAGACCGGACAGGACGTGCCCCATCAGCCCTGAGTCTGCCACACCCTGCCACAGCTTCAGTACTCCATCTAGATTGTAAATCATGAAGGTCGCTATTATGTATTCATATAACTGTGCTTCTTTGTCTTAGCACTTAAAATGAAAAAAAGCCACAGAGATAAAGGAAAATCATGTAGGAGCAATCACAGAGGTGATTGTATATGTCTGTAAGGATCTATTCCTGTGTGAGCTGTGCAGTTGGACAGTAACAGAGACAAAGCATATTTAACCAATTAGAAATGGGGAATAAATGAGATTAAGTGGAAAAGCAATGAAGGCTTGAGAGTTGAAGAGAATCATGGGAGTGGAAATGAGAGTAATAAAGTGACAGGGCAAACACAGAAGGAGGAGACAAGGTTGGAGAAACAATGAAGAAAAGATAGAGGGAGATAGAAAACATGAGAGAGGTTTAGCACTTGGGGAGAAGATGTTAAATGGGTGTAAGAGGGAGAGAGAAGACTGAGTAGGAAAGAAGAAAGATGGGTTCGAATAATGGGGCTTTTGGAGGAGAGAAAGGACATTGCAGATCGGAGGAAGAATGAAAATTGACCTGGAGTCTGTGCAAAACTGCACAATATATGTATTGAGTGTATTACAGTGATGAAATGTCAGATGTAGTTGATATCTTATAAGAAATGTGGCTGTTTTTATGTTTGCTTTAATGTATGTCAGCATAAATTTAATGTGCCCAATAAAAATATTCCAAATCCCATTTGCAGCTATCTGAAGCTAAATTAATTAATTTTTCCACCTCAGTAATCTACGCTGATGTCAAGTAGAACATTCCTGCAGAAAGAAGAGCGTGGTTACTGGCTGGGTGCTTTTACTCTGAGGTGTCAATTTGTTTAAAGCTCTGTAACAGGCAATACTGCTTTTGTGGCAAGGCATTGCAATTTGCCATTCTCACAAAAGACCACTGGAAGCTGTTTTACCTACTATAGCCCAGCTGGTGCAATGCCCAATCAGGTCGCCTTTAAAAGCCCTTAAATCAAAGCTTAAGTCTTTGCAAGAAAAGAAAAAACACACTTAGAAATGTCAGAGGCAGTAGATGGTAATATAAAGGGACAGCACTCTTTGCTCGCCGGGATCAGCAACTTTTTAAGGTCACAGGACATTCGGAAGAAAATGAAACCCACTATCGATGGCACCACAGCAACTTAGTTTGACAAATATAATTTTAGATTGTAATTATTTATGCCACCTATTTTACAAAATACATGCTACATATAGACCCTGAATCGTCAGGTATTTGTCCTATCATTCACCCCATTTGTTTGGCTTCATACAAACTAATCCTCAACCTATTTAATTTGCTTAACAGAACTATGTCTTATATTTACCAGGCATCTCTGCCCTCTTTCTCTTTGCTGCATGTCCATTGGCTGTTGCAGAGTTTACACGCCGGGCTGGACCAGGGCTCCACTCTGCCGTTGCACTAAACCTGTGCCCCATAGCCTCCTCCACTTCTGCTGTGTCATGCATTACTTCTGTTGGAAATGGAAAAAGGAACAGCAGGCACATATTGTAAATACGGCACAAAAACATCTCACATTACAAATGAATGTGGGTAAGTAAGCCTGCCAAGGATCTCCACATCATTCTGTAGAATTAAAAGTATCTTTACGACACATGCTTTTACTTAAATGCAAAGCTCAATTCATCATTTACTGTTTTCCATAAGACCCTAAAGACATTTGAAGATATTGCTTTACCTGTTTTATTACTACAAATAAATACACCCAGGTGGCCTCAAGGTTTTTAGTCTGTGTCATCACAATGAGAATAACAGCACCCCTGGCATATGTTTGGGGAAAAACAGGAAACTGAATGCCAACTGAAGTCTACCTGTCAGGGGAGGCACCTGTCCTCCAAGAGGGTCAAGAGCCAAACATGATGGGCTTGGCTGCACTGAGGTCCCTGGAGGAAGCCGCGTGCTGTTAATCAGCACATCAAATTTAGTGCTGCGGCAGGTGTTGCTGCACAAGGTGTCATGCTGGTAGAAATCTATCTGGCCAGAGTCCATCATTTTCCTGTGTATGGGGAGAAGGAGGTTAAAAATGTCCAAGAAAATGTTTTTTTGTTTCAAGGCTGCTGAAGGGTGTTAAAGTATGGACTGAATTTGTCAAACCATCCCAATGCCTTCCTAGATGTTTGTTGACAACAAAGCCTATTGATCTGACCTTTAGAGAAATAAAGATGAAAAGAACAAATATTGCCTATTGAGCCAGTTTAATGACTCACAGCAACAGCAAGAACAAGTGCAAACACGATAAAGGGGTAAGAAGTATCACCCAGCAGTCTGCTTGTATGTTATTTGACCCTCCTATCATGATAATGCTGCTTACCGACTACCTCAGGAATGTAGTGCCAAACCCTGTAACAGACAGACTCAGCATGTGAAGAGTGAAATTATATGCTGAGATACGCTGTTGGCTGCATAAGATTGAGGTGTTTTAAGTCTTGACGCCAACATAAGAGTGAAGGACTCCCTGAAAGGTCATTCAGGTTTACACACCTGTGTGTCTCCAGCAGCTGTGGAAAAGACAACAGGCAAATAGCTGTTTCAATTTATTACATCTACCTTAACATAACACCTCCCAGTCTGATGGCCCGTTTCCAATCCTTCAGAGTGGCTTTCCCGGCTAGGTGTACAAACTGCTTAGGACTGATGAGCTGGTCATTAAACTGTGAGAGAAGAGTAGCATGTTTATGAAAGCTACTACACATAGAAAGAGAAAAATGAGAAATAAATGATAAACAAGATGAAAATAATCATGTTTGTTCAAAGAGAAAAGTTTAACATGGTAGTAATTCACCACTTTAATCACGCAAAGTATGTTAACGTACCTTGACACATCTCACGTTGATTCCTGGACACACAAACTTTTTAAATAGCAGAACAGCTCTGCTGTCTCCACAAGTGATTGGGTAGCCATACTCAATTTCCTCTCCTTCTGCTTTACTGTCTTCTAGAAAAAACAGAACAAGAACATGAGTATAGCCACCAATAGAGTACACTCATACACATCTGCGACAACATACACAGGTGTCTCAGTATTCTGTAGAAACGTTTTCCAATAAAGAACAAATTCAGCTTCAAATGTGCTGCAAGAAACTGATTTGTGCACTAAATATCTTTATGGCATCTAAGTAATTGTTGATTTAACATGCTTTGTGTCTGAGGAATGTCAGCATTAGAGGGAAGTCTCTCATCACTTACCATGATGGGTCTCTATGGCCAGGACTGTCGTGCCAGTGTCAGCAATGTCATCATTAACCCTGCAGAGGGCAACATTTTCTCACATGCAAAATACTAACAACTGAATGCTGACCCAGAGTTTAGTAGTTCTCAAATTAACATCTTAATATGTGAATAACTACTGCATGTCTGACATCTTTTTAATTTAGGTGCTTACTGCTGCATTCTCTAAAACTGCCTCTATATTTTTTGCAGCAAAATAATAATTTAAAAAAAAAAATTCACATTGATTGATAATATGGCATGTTACCCGTGCAGGAGGGGTTGCAGATGCAGGATGACTTGAGTCTTATGGTTGTTGCCACTGGATTCCCCCTCCTCATCTTTTACCATTATGAGTTCCCCTGGAGACACATTGACCTCAGAACCCGCCATCGCCCCTCCCCACAGAGCTGCACGCAGAGAGGGCCAAGCACGCATGTTAACATCCAAAGCACACACATGCATGCAGTGATGCCATTTAATGCAAAGATCAATGAAAGCCTCCCCCAAGTCTTTTCTGGCATGCAACTGTCATTGAAATCAATCCACAATGAGCTTAAAATGGCATAATCCTCCCATAGGCAGGCTTTGCTTTCTGTATTGCTGTGGAGAATGTACATGAATATCTTAAATGATGGGACTAAAGCTTAAACCCGATTGAGATAGGTCTGCATTGTAGGACGGGTGCAGCTATTTGATAGACAGTGCAGACTCAACAGGTGAAACTTTGTTATTCTAAATGTTATTTTTAATACATTTGAAGTAAAGTTACCAAATCACACAATATCACTGCGTTCATATTTTACATTGTTGCATCATGCCTCTGTTTTGACCACAAGTACAGGAATGATAGCAATGACTGACCTGTTGAACAAATATAATTTAGCAGCAATTCTGTTTCCAAGTCATACTGATCAAATCATCAAATCCACATAGCTATCAATGTTAGGTCTTTCTCTCTATTGTAATACTGATCAGTAACCTATATATCTGGTCTATAGACTTCAGTTCCTTAAAAGTTGACATATAAAGTAATTGCATACCCCTACAAAGAGCCAGTGAAGGTATACAGCATTTAAATACATTTTAGCTTGGCAAAATGTGACTCAACCGTCAACTGCAATACTCTCCTCATTAGAAAAATTGAAAAAAAAAAAAAAAACCACTACTCAGTAAACATTAACAAAACAATAAAACACACCTTGTCACTACATCAGTTGCAGTATGACCCAAACCAAACCACTCTTTTGGTCCTGCACACGCAACATCTGAGACGTTGGCTCAACAATATCAAACAGCTTATAAAGAAACGGAGGAGAGATTATTCACTGACTGGTAGAGAAACAGAACAGGCGACCTTTCCATGCAGCGAAGAGCAGCACACAGTGAGCTGATAAACATATTCCGCTCTGATCTATGTGCACGGCACTTGATATAATAAAGATCACCAACTCCTACACGGACAGTTGTGTGTGTTTCTCACCCTCCTTCTCCCACTCAAACTGACGTGTGTCGGCGCGGCGGCACGCACAGCCCGACAACAACAGTGAGACGGCGGCGCGCGCTCCTCGTACCGCTCAGGGTGCACAAAGCAAACACACAGGTCCGCGGCGAAGACATCAAACGCACCACTTCAACACTTTATCACCGACATAGTTTGACTTACCTTTTTTTTTTATTTTTATTATTTTCACAGCAGGGGATAATTCATCCTCCGCCCGTCGGAGAGGCAGCAGAGCATGCGCCGTGCCGCTCCGGGACACTTCCTGCAGTGAAGGCAGCATTTGCCTGAGAAGCATCTGTCCCGCTGTCACGAGAGGTGGTTAGTTCGCACGCGATGCGTAAGTCGGTCAAACTGCCGTTATGTGGCTCGGTTTGAGCCGCGGCGGGAACCCGTGTTTTCAGCCGCCAAAGGGAGAAGCGGAAATGTCTTTTTAATCATAGGCAGTCCCGTGGCCGGCTTCAGACCTAACGCACACTTTGTACTTCCCATTGCCGCTTGTGTGGTTCACTTTTACTGGCGCTCCGTGTAATAAAACCTGCCTGCCGGGGAAACGGTTGCATGCTGTGTTTATGTTGCTGCCCGCGCTTCGCCGCCAGGGGGCGGAGTTTTGGTTTGAAGAAAAAAAATATTCAAGAATGTGTACCGTGATTTAAAACAAAACAACAACAACATTTTGATTTTTGGTTTGTGACATGGCCATTAAAAAAAAAAAAAAAAAAAAAGAAAGGTGTGTGGAGAGCCAGACAGGACTGAACTACGCTCTGAACTACAGAGTGTCAGATCAGAGCGCACCTACAAATCATCCCGCCCATATTTGGGAATGGAATGTTTGGGATTCTGTGATTGACAGCCGGGCCAGCCAATGAGGAGCGGAGTTGGCGTCCCGTGACCAATAGTAAATATGCAGTATTTTGAGGCAGCACTCGGTCCAGACGGCAGAGCCTCCAGCCTGCGGGGCTTGCACCTTACTTTTCCTGCACACACGTCTGGAAATCATGCTCACCAAGTGTGGAAACATCGGAGATGCCGTGAAGTCTCTCGCTGCCGTCTTGTGGATCACTTTAAGCGTCTTTTCCGCGGTTGTTCGTGCACAGGAAGGTAAGAAAAGTCCCGTTTTGTTTGGCGTTTTTGTTGACGAAAGACTTTATTACAAGTATGTCGTTAGCGAGCTGCAAGCCGGACGGTCACGAGCGGCCAGTATAGTTTTTAATTTTATTCATGGTGTAAGATCATTTTCATGCAGTGAAATGAAAATGAAGAACTGGCTGAGAAACATCTTCTCCATGCAAACTACTCAGACTCATAGATGTGACTCTTACACGGAACCATCAACTTCAGCAGCTGCTCATACTTTGGAGATTGATTGATTGATATATATATATAAATCATACATACACACACATTTTTATCAAGCGCGAGAAACTCATCTAACCTCACTGTGTGTCGGGTCAGCGGACAAAATGTGGTATGTCAAACTGAAGAGGGTGTAAAGGTCGACTGTGTAATGTCATGGTAGCATTCTTCACATACTCTTCCCCTGTCCGTGTTTACCTACTGATCCCAGCTCTGAGCGCACCTTCCCACTGACAGCAGTCAAGTCCATGTACAGTATGAATCACATACAGAAAATAGCTTACAGTATGACTCCAAGACTGAGACATACGACAGACCTTCTCTTTTTGTGTTGTTTTTAACTGACTCTGGGACTTTGGATCGGATGGAACAGGATGATTAAGTCCAGGGTCAATTATTTATTCTGAGTCACTTGTTACTTGCTGGTAATATGCAGTAAGAGCTTTGGCGGGGCCAGAGTATGGGGGAAAGATTTCAGCTTGCATGTTGTAATGTTATGATTGACACACACAGGACAAAATAAAGCAATGCATTGACAGGTAACACAGGTGAACATCCTGTCTGCTAGTGTGGGCCTGCAAGGGCCTGTCAGCAAAGCCACAATTGGAAAAACAGTGCTGCTGGGGTGCCTTTGATTGACTGTCTGCTCTCCTGCCACCCAGTTTGACGCCACATTTCTGTAAATCACCATCTAAATGTTTAAAGCGGTCACAAATGGCTGAACACGTACCCCTCACTGTCAGTAATTCGAAACAGATTGGTTTGGAGACAGACTGTAGGCGAAAGGGTTCAGTGAGCAGGCAAAGAGTCCCGGCCACCCATAACTTCCTCTGCATTACTGCCACTGTGGCCTCCCACCGGAAGGTGACAGATCAACGCTCTGTTGACCGCAGTCTCAGTATGTCGGTGTGGCATTTCCAGGGAATCCTTTGGGGAATTGAGGTGGGGTAATAACATCCAAAGGTTTATGGTGTAAGGAACCGAGACACTGGTAGGAAGCGGGGGACAGCTGGCGTGATACAGGATGTGTGTGTGACACAGAGTAAGTGGAAGGTTATTCTCTTGTTTCCCCTCAACACATCTCCAAGACCCTTATAAGGAAGACAAGACAGGCTTGATTTGTCAGCTTTGATGTACACTGGTGCCTTTTTTTTTGTGTATGTGTTTTGACCATTCTCGGAATTTGACATTTTGAGGGTGAGTCTGCAGCCCCCACAGCACTTATCTCCGTCTGACCACTAGGAATTGACTAATTTATTTTCTGTGACCCACAGGGATGTTACACAATCTAAATATTTATGCTTTTCTGACTCCAGTTCACAGTGTTAGTCACAGCAACCACAGGTTGGTAGGAATAATGATTCAACATTAAGAAGTATTATTCATAATATAAACTCATACTTTCATACTTTGAGAAAAACTTTCTTTGTATTCTTCTTCTTGCTTTTTCTCTCAAGATCAGAACTGCCTTCTTTACAATTAAATTGTAGAATGACTATTAAATATTTTGTGATATCAATGCACAGGTTATAGGTTTTGGAGCTGAGCCCTTTTCACACCAGAACTTGTATCCTTCCACAGTCATGATCTGTAGAGTATAAACACGTTCTGGTCTGACTTGCATGTTCAGAATAGAACAGACTTATTACTCATCTGTCCCTAAATGGGCTTTCAAAAGCCCAAAGTGTATTTGATTAAGGAAACTAATGATAAAATGATCTGCAGTTGCCTCACCGAAGGTGCTCAGCTGATTACGCTTCTCTTCTCACAGCTGTTTTAGAGGTGAAAAATATTAGTTTTGAAATAATGTCACATTTAGCAGCTGCATTATAAATTAAGGATTGATAAGTACACTGTAATTAGTTGATTAAGCCTCATTGTACAACTTATGGTTTTTCACATCATAAATAATCAATCCCAATTGATCCTTGTTATTTTCAGGTTGTTTGAACACTTCTGGGTTTTGGATCAGTTAATATTTCAGGCAACAAACACTGTAAGAACTAGTATGAACATCAACACATCTAGTAAATAATTTAAATGTAAAACCCTAAACTTGACTTAACCCTAACTTGATATGCAGCTTCCTTTAAATTGTCAAAAAAAAAAAAAGAAAAAAACCAAAGGAACTCAGTCTTTGCCACTACAATTTGTTACAAACTCACAAAGTAACTGAAAACCTGAAAGATTAATCTTGACTTCCATCCAAGCTGTTTTTTTTGTTGTTGTTGTTGTTGTTGTTTTTTTTAAGAGCATGTTAAATGAACAGCAAGTTGTTAGGATGGAATCAGCTAAACATTCAAGCTGAGATTGGATTTTCTTAATGTGCTGTCCCCTTTTATTCTCTCACTAGTGAATTTACATTTATTTTAGGTAATGGCTGTGGACATACATTGCTGGGCACAGAGTCCGGCACCTTGGCCTCTCAGAACTATCCAGGCACCTATCCCAGTAATGTTTGGTGTAGATGGAGGCTTCGTGTGCCAGAGGATCGCACGCTGCGACTGCTGTTTGGGGATTTTAACATTGAGAGCAGTCCAGGCTGCAGCAATGGCTCACTTGTAATCACAGACAACAATGGAGAATATAGTCTTGGTAAGTTTGTTCACAGTGGTCTTTAAATGGATGTCATATTTGTGTCCATTTGTCAATAGCCCCGAACATCAAAGACATCCTCTCATGTCTCCTGTGTCCCCATAACGCTGAAATATGTGCTGGTAGATTTTTAATTACTGATTGCTGTCACAGTCATGCCTATGGAATACAGAAAAAGCATCCCACTCCATTGACGTATTGATTTGTCGAGGCAAACCCAGTTGCACAGCTGACACATGCATGTTTTCCAACCAGGTGTGTTAAGTCATGTCCTCAGGGCATAAAATGTGACAACTTCATTTCACTGAAGTATTCTTCTAGGCAATCCTTTGTGCCTACAAGTGGATTCCACATAACCTACATGGTGATTGGATTTAGTTTTCTTTGTTGCATTACAGTTTATATGGCTCTACTGTCTTCTGGACAGTTACTGAACCATTATTAAGAACTGGAAATACACTTCTTGCGCTGCATATATGCTTTTGCATTCTTTTAGAAATGCATTCAATGTTTGTGGGTCTGCATGTTCACAGGTCCAGTCTGTGGGAAGCTTGATTCATCACAGAAAAATGTGACACTTCAAAGCAATGAAGTGACAATAACGTTCAAGTCAGGCCCACACCGCTCTGGACGAGGGTTTCTACTGTCCTATTCCACAGACCAGTATCCTGGTATGACAGCAATTGTCATATACTGATTTCAGCAATACATGTCACAATAAATGTAATATGTCATTATGATAAGTATATGAATGATGTCTGTGTTTTTTCAATTGTGGTTTAAATAGAGTTTCTAAAATGAGCCGATTTCCAGATTCTCACTGGTGTAATTATAACACCGGCGTCTGAGTGAAGATTAGTCCAATTGTATGTGTACTTGTGTGTTGACGTGTACGTAACTGTGGTTGTGAATGCATTACTCACCTCTTACTGGCATGCACCCCTCCATCACTATCTTTGCTCTGGCGTGTTTGCTCAGAAAGTCTAAATCCCTCTCTCCAGCTCAATGGAATGAGGCCTCAGGCTCCAGTCTGTTGCATGAAGTGGCTGGCTTTCTTTTTCTCACCCCCTCTTCGTCATTAGCCTGTTAACCACTGTGAGCTCATTCCCATGTTTGTCACCGTGAGGCATCACAGCCCAGAAGCTGTTGATTCAACTGCGAACAAGTACACATTCTGTGGTCCATATTTTCACTCTTGTAACAGATTGTAACATTTAAATACGTACATTTAGTTAGGGATTGAACTACAAATTCAGTGTTCCTGGATCATTTACATTCAATCACAAAATAATGTAAACGTTCAGTTTTCTCCTGTCTTAATGACGATACAGCCATATCCGGCCAACAATTGAATTGAATTCAACTGGACTTAGGACTTGGGTTTGTCAAAGACGTTTCACCTCCTTATCCCAGGGGCTTCATCAGTTTGGAACACATTGGTCTGACTGAATGCGGCCATGTTTACTTTGAATGCTGGTCTATACTTAGAAATAATTTCCTTTTCTCTGCATGAGGTAATCTGTCTTGTACAATATGTATCACAGTTTCCTGTTTTTTACTGAGTTGTTTATGAAATCCTGCAGCGTCTGGAGCTAAGCCTGTGTTCAGACATAGAAACCACTGTCTGTTAACTGTGATCACACAAGGACCATTCGCTGTACTCGTGAACTGTGACAAAGTCACAGTAACAAAGGACTTAGTCACATCAACAGTGATGACCACTCATCCCATAATTTAGCACACAGTCCTAAACAGAATCTGTTTGTGTGTCTTTGAGTGAATGGCGGGTGTATTATGTAAGCCTGAGATACTGGGTTTTGCACCATGCTATTAAAGAAAACTTTAAAGCAATTTTAAAGTGTGCCAATTTGTGTCATTGACAACTTGTGTCAATTTGTTTTTGTTACAGACCTCATTTCTTGTTTGCAACAAGGATCTCATTTTAACTCGGAGCATTTGAGGTAAGTGATTGCCTTCTACCGTTTACCCTAATGGAGTCAGTTTCTGTACAGGAGTGTTTCTAACACGTTACTCTGTTCTCAGTGTTTACTGCCCTGCTGGATGCAAGAACGTCACAGGGGACGTGTGGGGGAACTCTGAACACGGTTACAGAGATGTAAGCAACCTACATTTCATCCAGCTAATCTGTGTTAGACATTTTATATTAAAAACGTATCTGAAGTGCATCAATCTTGCTCTCGTCTACAGACTTCAGTGCTTTGTAAGTCTGCAATCCATGCTGGAGCTGCCTCTGATAACATGGGAGGTCGTGTCACTGTAACTCGCAGGAAAAGTCTAACACTATATGAAGCCACCTTTGCCAATGGGATCCTTTCTAAAACGTGTGTATCTACAGTTATTTGTGGTCCAAAATTAAAATAAAATGAGTGTTTTATCACAGAGGCTGACAGTAAACTACAAAAGGATTTATTGAAATTCTGATCTGAAATTGATTACGTACGTTGATTACTACCTTTTTAACTAGTGTCTTTTTACAGGGGATCATTATCTGAAAAGAAACTGCTCTTCAACCAAGGTACAAATGAGATGAGACATTCATCACTACACATTACCAATTCTTCAAATGCTGGAATTACCGTGTTTGCTGTACGCTTTCACTTGAATTATGTACTTCTCTCCAAACAGAATGCAACAATAACCTGACTATTTCTGGTTTTAACGCCTCATCTTTCTTGAGCAAAAGCAGTCAAGAGCACAAAATGTTCTGGTCCTCCAGAAACATGGAGTCCAGCCATGGGTTCCTGCCCTGGGCAGCTGACAGAAACGATCCCAACCCGTGGGTGGAAATCGAGCTGAGCGATAAAAGCACTGTCACCGGTAGGTTGAAAATCTAAATCATAAATTACATTTGCATGTAAAAGTCTGTCTATTAACATGAAAGCATATTAACAGCATATTCAGTGTAAAGACCAAACTCAGCAATAAACTGAAAACAACCAGCAAGGGCTGTCTGTTTAGCCAAAACCATTAGTTTATTCCTCTGAGCCAATTAATTTTGCTCAGTGGCTCAAAATGAGTCCTGATGTTGCATTAAGATAAATAGGACCACACCAGTTTACACATTAGTTATCGCTTCACCACTGAAAATGGTCAAATTCAAATGCTCCTCCGTTTCTTGTCAAAGTAAAGCCTAATTTCTAACATTCTTCTGTGTTATGTGAACCGAGTTTTATCTCATTTTAAAGTTGTTCTAAGATCTGAAAATATGTTTTTTTCCTCACTCAGGAATAATAACGATGGGGTCTAATGAGTACTACACAGAATCCTACATCCTTTTTTTCAGCAAGGACAGAAAGAATTGGAAGCTTTACAAAGGCACTCTCAGCAGAGAGAAAAAGGTATGCACTGCCGTGGACTGATGGTCCAACACGCCTAAACTTATATAGCAGTGAGGTCATTCCTGGAGCTTTCCTGTTCTCTGTGAATAAGTAATGTGGTTGTTATTGGTTCCCAGGTGTTTCGGGCCTATACTGACGGCCATCTCAGGGTTCGCAACAGTTTGTTTCCCTCTGTGGTGGCTCGATTTCTTCGGCTACAGCCACTGCACTGGCATGGCAGAGCTTCAGCTCAGATCCAGGTCCTGGGTTGTCCTTTCACAAAGGTGACACCAAGATCCCGCTTTGCTGGAGGTAGGTGTTATTAATCTCCTATTTTCCCAAAAGGAAATGTCATCCATTGACATGATTTATTCAGCACTGGAGAATTGATGATTCTTAAATTATCTTGTGCTGGTGCTTGTCCAGCAGAATCTCCATCCATAAAAGTAAAGATAGGAACAGGAGGTATACACCCGAGCCCCACCTCCACTCCCGAAGAGGACCCAGTGCTAATGGAAACTAAACCGAGTATGAAAAACAAATCTCACACCCACCGTTATTTACATTGCAATAAACAGCATTCCTTTCCCACACCTGTGGAACTGTTAACTTACTGTAACACTTACGCTCGTCTAGGCGCCAGTCAACCGGTGATAGTGGCCGTGGGAGTGGTGCTGGGGTTGATAATGTGTGGCAGTTGTTTGCTGGCTGGAGTCTGGTGGAAGCGAAGGTACCACATTTTATTATGTACAGAATTTTAAACTGGTTTAAAAGACACACTCAGTCTTGAGTTATCAAATGGTAATCAGAGCCTTGTGTAATTATTGTTACATTTGACCAAAGTGTATATAAATCAAAGATAGTGTTTGTTAGAATTTTTCTGGCTAACAATAATCAATGAGTTGTTTCAGCTCCGTAAACTTGAATTAACATGCAAAAACTTGAACTATAGTATCTGAGTAATGGATGCTTGGGAGAACTGCTTACCTCAATATGAGCGGGAAAAAGCTTTATTTGCAAAACAAACCATTCAAATTGAAGTGTTGACTTGTTGGTCTGATTGTGTTTCACCTTGCAGTCACAAGAAATCATCTTTTTAAGCTCTAATGATAATGTACCATTATTGGCACACGTCATTAAAATGCTTTGTGTTCATGTCCTCTATTTAGGAAAAAAGACTCACAAAAGAAGTACACTTTACCCACAAGTAAGTCAAGTGCTCTTTTTCATTTTATAATCGTCTGCCAGAACACTTCTTACTGTCTTGTCTCTGTGTGTCAAGCAGATTGTCAGGGTTTCCAGACAAAGAGTCTCCCCTGTCCACAATCAGAGCTCATCTCCTACCCTCTGGAGCGAAATGTCCATGATGCTTTACCTAGTCCTCCTCTAAATGGTGAGAATTCAGAAAAGTGTTATAATGTTTTGTTTTTTTCCAGTTTGACAGCTACACACTTGTGTTGCAAGTAGCCATCAGCTGTAGCTACCTTTTTTTTTTCTTTTGAAGCCCATTCAAAGTTTACTAGATGTCTCAAGATTTCCCCTCAATCTTTCCACTCTAAACAGTTTCTGGCCCCAGTAGTCAGTTTGCCTGTCAGGCCTGGCATGAGCTCCTCAAACAGCTCTCTCCACGGGCTGTCCATTCTTCGCTCTGGCTCGGCCCACAACCCAGTCACAGTATAAACATTCCTTTCTTTGGTCCACAGAGCCTCTCTGAAAGAGACCCTTTAATTGGCGCTCGATACAGAGTACTCAGCCTACTCCCCACCACCAGTACCTTCTCCGACTCCCCCATCCCCTCCCCCCGCGAGGGGGCCCTTCCCTGAGAGGTCCAGTGATAAACAGGACAGAGGGTCAACACTAAGACAGTTGAAGCCCTCGCCAAAGCCTGTCTAATTAAAACAGTTCTAGCTCTGCATCTCCCTGTGGACTCTAGAGTGAGGTCGGGGCCTCCCACACCACAGCCCTCTGCTGGGGTAAAGAGTATGGTCTGCGCAAATGAAGTTGGTCCGTCCCCCATAGTTTTCAAAGGTCATAAAATGTGTGACATTTCATATTAGCTGTTTTCAAAGAGTCCTAAAATGTAGAACTGAAACACTGTCAGAGTGCTGTGACACACCTAGCCATGTCTGGCTATGAAAGAAATCCCAAAGCTTTCAATAACGTTTCACCGCCTTCTTCAGAAGGTGAAGAGCTAAAACAGGCAGTGAGATACAACCAAAAGTTTGGAAATAAGTAAGCAAGCCTCAAGTTCTACCAATTCTACCACAGTGCTTTAAAGGTATTCTAAGATGATGAATTAGTCTTGAACAATAACAGGTAATATTGACAGATTCAAATTTCAATGAAAACAATCGCAGCTTTAGTGGTTGAAAAAAAATCTTTGACAAACTAACAGTCCCAAGTTTGCCTATTTGCCTTCTGAGTTTATTATTGTGACCTTCTTCTATGTCACCCGCATGTAAAGCTACAACAAGCATACGGTTAGTTTTGGGCTGGAAATAACCACTCCGCTTCTGTCCAGTAGTAACAATCCATCTACCAGCTCCTCCAAAGCTCTACAACTCTTAAAATCAATACAAAAACTGAATGAATGGTCCCATGGACTGCTTGCCAGTCTCATTTCTCAGCTGGGACCAGAAACTTCCTGGAGTCTCTGCTGGTTGCCTGGCAACTGCTTAAGGAGTGTGACAGTGAGCACCACAAACTGGCCCAATATTATACAATATATTTTTAAGGTCATTATCTAGACAAATTAATATGATCTGATTTCAGCTGATCACCATCAAATGCCAGTGTTTGTTGTCTGCTTGTCATCTACATACATTGTCATTCATCCATTGCAGACTATGCAGAGCCCGCTGTTGCAGCTATCGGACAGAAGGTTGGGTCGACATTTAAACCCTCCTCAGATGAGGGCTACACCACCCCCTTCATCTTGAATCATTATGACACTCCGGGCAACCTGCCAGAGTATGCTGAGCCACTTCCCCCAGAACCAGAGTACGCCACACCATTCAGTGAGCAGCCCTCTGAGGCCAGCCTGCCGACTTTGACGGGGATGCCTCACAGCAATACACACAGACCTTCTCTCCCAGCACTTGCCACAGGTCCAGAGACAACACACAGCCTCGCTCAGTACGACTGCCCCTCACACAGAATACTGTCCAATGGCTACTGCACTCCTGCTCTCCATGCCAATGGGCCACGACCATTGAGCACGGTCTACGCTGAGCCCAAGTCATGTGACTCTTTACTGTGGAAGCAGACATATGAGGAGCCTTTGTGAGAACAGCAAGCCGAGTCACAGAGAAAAATAAAGACTCTGTTGAACTCAAATGTCGATTGAGACCAGAGGACTATAGGGGTGATCTCATGTGGATGCTAAGTTGGACGGTCTTTTTCAGAGTGTACTAATACTGACAGAACTGAACCTCCAGAGAGGAGACACTATGGACCATTACACATGTGAGGGTACACTCCTCAGAGGACAGAATAATCTGAGAGCCATATGGACACAGATGCTTCCTTCCAGGAAGTATGTCACTGAACAGATATCCTGTGATTCACAAAGTAAAAAAAAAAAAAAAAAAAAAAAAAAAAAAAAAAGGTTGAATAGTATCTCAGAGATACTGTTTATTGATGCAATGTTTAATCACGAGCTGCACTTTGAGAAAATACACACCAATGTATGATTCAGTATATTTAACAGGTTGACACAACAAAAAGGAAACAATGTTACTTGTCTTTACAAAACATTGTATTCACAACAAATGATTTTAACATGTATATGTGGGATGGGGAACAAAAATAAGATCTAGGAAGCACTATAAATAGTACACTAACTTGGGGGTAATGATGTTATGACCATAGTTAACCACTAGGTGGCTCCCGTTGAACATCTAACATTAATTGATTGTGTACCTGTGTGCTGGTCCTCTCTGATGAGCTCACATCATTGTTGATAAAATACAAAGTAAGGTAGCAAACAAACAAACAAACAAACATCAGTTTATAATAAATGCATGGATGATATATATCACAGATAGGCACAACAGACCTCTGTAATGATAGGACTTATTGACAAATGCCCCTGTGATCAACCTACTGAAGTGTCTTTGACCGCAACAATATTACGGAGTTGTTGACAAGTTGTTACCCACCAGTCTGAAAAACACCATTATTCTCTTTAATGGTGTTAATGCAACTGCTATACAAGGAGTGCTCCACACATCCGTAACATTAAAGAAAGATGTGCTCCCTGGGCTTCTGCCATTGTACAACAACTTTCTCACATGAAAAAAAAAAAAACAAAACCAAGAAAAACTTACAACTATGTTAAATTAACTCTATAGTACCTACTTTAACTTTTTTTTTTTTTTTTTTTTTTCCCCAAACTTACTTTTCAAAGCCATGCAAAGTCCAATGGATTTAGTTTTTACTTTTTTTTCCCTGGAAAATATCTCAAATGGTGAAACTACAAAATAACATTATTTAAATAAAGTGAAATAAAAGTGCTCTTGTTCATTGATCAATTTAAGAGGAAAAATAGAAAATAGATTTTTACTTAGAAAATTGTAATTTTTCCTACTACAAGGCATTTTGTATTAAGAGTCACGTGGCAGAAAGTCCATTTGTCATTTCTAAAAAAAAGCAAACCAAAAAAAACTTTAAAAATTGTTTACTTTGGGAATGCTTTGACAAATTTTTGGTGCCACATTAAGCAAGTTATTTGCCATACTATATGAAAACTGTTTCTTCCACTGCTGGATAAGGCACAATAAACCCACTGAAAGGTCTTCAGTAGTAAGCCTGGTGTGTGTGATTGGTTGTTTTAAATTACACTTTCAGCCAGTAGCAGTTATGAATCTGTACAAATAGACAGCTGGATACCTCACAAGCAGAAAAATGGTTGAGGTCCAACTCCTTGAATCACATAAAACTGTCTGTCGCAATTTCCAAGATTTTCCATATTGATAAGCATGATACCAAAAGAACATATTGTGCATTAATGATTTCAACACATAAAAGCTCATGTACTGTAGAGTTTCAGTAATGTAATGTTAAGTCACTTGCTGCTGTTACTCTGGGTGCTCTCATTGGTACTTACCTCTTTCCTCTGTCCCCCTTCCTCCTCTCTCCCTTCAGAGGAGTAGTGCACCAGAGTCTGGTGTCTGTTTCTCGAGGGGGCATCTTTAAAACGCAAGCCACAGTCCTCACATGCATACAGAAGTCCCTCTCTGTTAGAGCCAGCGTTTCCTGTCTCAGACTGAGCAGCAGTTGATGCAGCAGCACCGCCAGAGTTTGGGGAATCACGCGGATTGCTGCCTGACCTGTTAGGTACACTTGGACCGAAGCTAGCGGGAAGAAAAGTCTTGGGATGCCCAGGTGAATAACCACAGCCTGCTGCTCCACGATATCCACCCGTAACTGCAGCTTCTCCAGCATGTTCAGACGTCAGCCCGTGGACGGTGCGGGAGTGAAAGCGGATCCCGGAGCGGTTCGAAAAGCCCTTCCCACAAATGCTGCAGATAAAGGGCCTCTCTCCTGTGTGGATACGAGTGTGAATCTTCAAAGCTCCAGACTGCGTGAAACATTTCCCACACTGGCTGCAGCAGTAGGGCTTCTCACCAGTGTGGGTCCTTTGATGAGCCCGAACCCCTGCCAGATGGGGGAACCCCCTACCGCAAAATCCACAAGAATATGGCCTTTCACCTGTGTGAATTCGTCTGTGGATCTTCAGAGCTCCTGACTGGCTAAAACTCTTCCCGCAGTCAGAGCAGGTGTAGGGCCGGGCACCCGTGTGCACATTGAGGTGGATGCGGAGGTTGCTGTGTGAGTTGAAGGACCTGCCGCACTCTGTGCAGAGGAAGCCTGACGGTTTGTGGGCATGCTCAGAGCGCTGGTGCTGCAGCAGCTGGGATGGCCTGGAGAAGGAGGCAGAGCAGTGCATGCAGGGATGTGGTGATGATGAGGATGCGGATGTCCTGCCTCTCTCTTGTTGCTGCGTTTGCCTGCTCTGGTGCTGGCAGACCTGAGAGCAGGTAGGGAAGGAGCGCTGGCAAGAAAAGCAGGGCAAAGGACGAGAGAGCTGTGGGGAGTGAGAGTGGGCAAGCTGAGGGCATGAAAAACAGGAAGCTATGGGGCAGTGGTGGTGATGGAAATGATGATGGGCGTGGGTGTGAGAAAAAGGGGAGTCACTGCTGTCCTGGGAGCCCAGTATCTGGGTGCAGGTCTGGAGGCCACAGTGACAACACAAGCAGGGGAACATGGAGAGACTGGACAAAGTGCCTGTGGACGTTCTGGTTGGAGGAGACTCTGAATTAGGCTCCGGGCTCTGAGACTCTCGGTCTGCATTCTCTCCCTGGAGTCGGCTTGGCGTCCCAATCTCTAACTCGGATGTGGCAGTACTGCTTTGTTTGGTATTGGGGAGGCACGTGCTTAGGCTCATTGGAGCAGTCCTGCTCAGATCTTTGGGGTGGCAAGCTGCCTGTGAACGTGATGTTGAGGACAGAGACTGTCTGGGTTTTAAAGTCTCAAAGGAAGGTGGGGAAGTGGAGTAAGGGCAGCCGGGGCAGGTACAGGTACGAGGCACATCTAAAAATGAAGGAAACACGAGTCACAATAAAAACAATAACATTTAAAAGCAAATCACAACAACTCTCTCACCTTCTCTTCGGTGTCTGGCCTCTCCCTTGCTCTGTGTGGCTCTAGGCGGGACGTGCAGCGCTGCCTCTGCCTTGTCCTGAGCTGGTGTAGGATGTGGTAGAGGCTCAAGAGCAGCAGCTTTGAACCCCAGAGCGGCAGGGTCCCCTGCAGCCAGCCCCCACGCCGCATTCAGCACATCTGGCTGATCCTTGGAGGTGATTCCAGAGGTGATGAGGTCACCGATGTACTGGTGCATCTCCATCCAGGAGCAGGGACCATGCTGCAAGAGGCACAGAGAGCATGAGTGCACAGTGTGCATGTCTGCGCTGCCAGTCCAGTGAAAGTACAGCCTGTGGTGTGGGTTCAGAGGAGGGCTGGAGGCGAGCTGCGATGCTGGGCCGTTCTCTCAGAAAACAGCTAACGGGGTCGTTTACTTACAATGTCGGTACACTTGTCTTTGTCCATGAAGCCACACAGACGCTGCTGCTGGCGCCAAATGTCCGAGCTGCACCGCTCAGCTCAACATCAACCACCTCAGCTCTTCACAGTCCGGGCTTCAAAGCGACCAATACAGCTTAAAACACCTCTTTTCCATTTTCATAATAACAGCTCCACTGTAGCCGTACCCCGTGAAGACGTGACGTCAAAGCTACACTTTGTATTTCCGGGTTTTTGTAATCACGTGACGGGAGTTGTAGCCTCCTCTTCCATATACAGACAAATATATCGGAATAAATCGCAGTACAGGTAACTGCTTAGACAGAAGAATAGGACAGTAAATGGGATTGTTTTAACGTACCTGTAATTTCAATTTAATTATATATATAACGTGTTTTCACTTTACAATTAAAGTTTTTCCTCCATGGTTTTTGCACATTTTTCAAATCACTTAACATTTTCTGAACTTTAATTGTAACAACGGTACCGCGGCAAGTCAAAGCTCTATCGCCCTAACCCTAACCCTTTTCACCCAAATTCACCAAAACCTTTTCATTTACGTTTTAAAACCAAGTTTTTGGGTCAGTTAATCGGCCAATGGCACCAAAATAAAAAAAGTTGTTGAGATTCTGGTTCGTTCTGGTAAATCTCTTCAGCCTGATGGTCAATCCTTGAAATACGTTTCATACGTTTTCCCAGTAAACTTGGAGTGTACCTTGAGCACACTGCAGTACACAAAAACACTGGGCACTTTTGGAAGCACAATTCATTTCTGTGCTGCAACTGTTGGGCTGTACTGCTCTACAAGCTTCTGCTGCCAAAAGTCAGTGGTTTACAGCATGATCCACTGGTCTGGCTGTGACTTCTTCAGACTTTCCTTACCTCCTTCCTCTGCTTTGTCCACAAACATGTAGCTGCTGTTCAGGTTCCTCCACGTGCGATGATAGAGACTGTTCTGTGGGCAAGTTGCACAGATATGCTTTCAAACTTGATTGTGATTGTTAGTCCATTACTCTCACCTGACAGGTCTTTCGCCAATTTAGCAGACAGAGCAAACACTCAACATGTCATAGATATTTACAGTATATATGACTGATATGACTCAAGATTTGCTCAGTGAAACATATACAAAGGGCTTTTGTGCAGCTTGTAGAGTTGCACTGACTCTTTTGCACACAACTACTGAAACATGCAATTCGATTTAATGAATGAGAAATTCCAATCTGTGGTGAAGAAATTAATTGTTTGGATTGGAACTTAATGTTTTGAAAAATGCTTTTCCTTTTCAAGAATTAAAAACTAAATCATTTACAAATCTTTATTTTAATTTACATAAAACACAGTAGGGACCATTACCACTATTACTGGTGTCACTAATCAAACACTAAATAGTAACTGCAGGAACAACAGGCCTTTTTGATTAAGCTTTGATCACTACAGAGAAGGACCTTGTAGAGCCAATGTGTTAAGTCCGTCATGTACAAAAACACACAAAGTCAATCTAGTAGATTAAAAATGAAACACAATGTCAATATTCACTTTTCTGATCTTGTCTCAAGGACAAGTCTTTATTAGTGTGTAGAAAAACATGAAAAGTTACCTGGAGGCCATAAAGACTCAGCAAATGTAAATCACAAATTGACAAACAGACAGTATGGATCAGTACCCTTATTTGCACAATTTAAGTATTTAACGCAGTACTTAAGTCAAGTGCATATATATTTAAAACACAAACTTTCAAGTTTTCAAGCTGAACACATTTCCAAATCCAGCATTTTAACTTACAGCACATCAAGAAACCCAAGGGTGGCAATCCCACCCCTCCCCTTACAAAGACTACTACATAAAAGTAGAACTAAGAAATATTTGAAAATGTTGTGAAAAAGCCTGCACAGTATTGCATAGACCTCATAACAGGTAATATACCGCTTTTCTCTCATTGCAAAACCCAGAGAAAACCTGAACCCAAAAAACAAGTGAAACAAATGGAAGATTGGAATGTTTTCGCTCCAAGAGAATAAAAAAAGTCATATGTTGACATAAGTCAAGTGACAGTGACATACCCCAGGAGTACACGCATACTTGTGGAAAGTTGCACTTGTAGTACCATTCTGCCTACCTACACTGCATTTCATTTCTCCTCATCTACAGAGGCGGAGGGTGAAACATCAACCTCCATCTTTATTTCTCTCTCCGACTTCCAGTCTATCAGTGGGTAGGTTTTTGATGACGACAAGTCAGACCCAGGGGAAGGGGGCTCTTTCTTCATTCTCACTCCAAAGGATCTACCATGAGGGGAGAGATCCATGGGACTCATTTTCATTGGTGTAATTTCTGTACCGGCTTCTCCTGGATTCATCTTTATTGTGAGTTTGCTGTCACTGCTTTTATGCTCTTGTCGATTAACTTCTCCTGCAATTTCAAACTCTTCTGGTTCATTTTTAACACTGCTAAGAAGAAGGTCACTCCAAATAGACTTAGACGAGTTACACTTCTTAGACAGATCCAACGGTGCTTCACATTCAGGATCCTGGTTAATCCTAGTTACCAAATCCAGAGGCTTGTTTCCTGGTCCTAGGTGCCCATCACTTAAAACAGCTGGTTGAGACACCTGGGACTGGACTTCCAAATATGGAGCTGGGAGTGTCTGAGGGGCTGCAGATGAAACAGCCTGGCCATTATGCTGAGTTGGACTGACTGGAAGAAAAAGGACAAGTTTAACCCCGGGAGGTGGCTGTTTGTCAAGGGTTAGCTTCCATAACCCATCTGGGCCAGAACTAGGAGACACACCTTCTGTCACAACGCCTGGACTAACTGGGTCTTCAACGGGTTTAGCAAATTTGTTTAAATCAACAGCAGGTGGGAGCACCGTTTTTGCTTGATGTGACAAGTCTTGTTTGGCATTGAGCTTTTTTGCCTCTGATGAAGAGCTCTTTGGAGCCTGACGTTTCTTGGGAGCACTCTAAAATTCAAAAAGACAACAAAAAGCATCCCAGTTACCAAATTAATTATGCAAAACATGCCAGTACAACCAAATGGATCGATTTAATGGAGTACTTCAGAGTTCTAAGAAATAGAGTATGAAGTATTACCCTAATCCATATTTCAAGAAATCTATTTGTGCCGACTACTGATAGAAACCTGGTGTTAATACACATTAGAGATTAGAAAATTAATCGATTAATCAATTGGGCCATAAAGATACCAATAATCTGTGGCTATTTTGATTAATAAATATTAATGTCAAATATTTACAGGTTCCAGCTTCTCTAATGTGAAGAACTACCATCTACTTGTATCACATTTTTGTAAATATACATTTGAGTTATTTTTTTGTCCAATACAAACTGGATATTTGAGAGCATCACCATGGATTTATGACCCTTTTTCATAAAATCGATTAATGGAAACATATTTGGCAAATTAGTCAATAATGAAAATAACTTTGTTGTACCTCTAAAACAGATTACCCTTTAACAGTGAACTACTAACTAGCAGGAAAGTAGGGAATCTAAAATTACAGAAAATGCTTTAGAAAAATTGGTGGTAGCTGTAATGTAGGCTTTGAATTGAATGCAAGCAAAAGGAAAAAAGAGGCAGATGTGGTCCTTCAATCAGCTGCCATCACACTCACCACAGGCTGTGGTGTTTGTCCACAGGTCTTGAGGTGGCTGTCGTAGTTTTGCTGGTGGGGAAATCCCAGTCCACAGATCTGACAAAGGCATGGTGATTTGCCAGCATGACCGCCCATGTGGGACATTAACAGGAGGGCTGACCGAAAACCCTTCCCACACTCAGCACATTTCAGCACCCTCTGGTGAGCCCCAGCATGTTTCTTCAGCTCTTCTGAACTGTCAAACTTCTCTCCACACTCCAAGCATCTGATCTCGTCCCCTTTAGAGCCTTGGCTGCCCCAGCAGCCTGTGTCCTTCTTGTGTTTTTCGAAGTCTGCCTGACTGACAAACTCTCTAAGACATGCTACACAGTGGATACGCTCAGGTTCACACTTGTGCTGGCGGTACAACTTTGCCAAGCGGAAGTGGCAGTTGCATCGTACACATGTGTAAGGCAGCAGACCAAGATGGGAGAAGCTGTGTTTCAAGAGGGCATTCTTCTTGGTGAAGATCTGGGTGCAGTCTGCGCATTTAAACTTGCTGTTGCATATCTTCCTCCGGTGGCGTGCAAGAGATTTTGGATTTGAGAAATTGCGACCACATATTTCACAAACAACATCAAGCATACATTTGTGCAACATCACATGAGATTCACATGCCTTCAAGGATGTAAATACGCGCTTGCAAAGGTCACACTCATAAAACTCATCCTCAAAGTGAGTTTTCGACAAGTGGTCCTGCAGGTCCTCCTGCGATGTAAAGCCCACCAGGCAGATGCGACACACAAGACGATCCACCTTGGTCTGCGCATGTGTGCGAAGATGGACACGGTAGTTATAAATCTGGCAGAAGCGTTTCCCACATTCAGCGCAGCAATATGGACGTGCACCAGTGTGCAAGTTCATGTGGTCCTGGAGTTTGAACTTTGAGGGGAGCTGCAGACTACAGAGGTTGCAGTGGTAACTGCATGGCTCACTTGGCTCTGGTGAAAAGAGCAGAAAATTAAAAGTATGCTACCTAACAAGGGTTTAGATCATTATAAAAAAAAGGTATACAACAAGCATAAAAACTCTGAAATAAATATGACAAATTATTAAAAACAAAAACAAACAAAAAAAAAAAACTTACACTATGCTATTCACTCTCAAAATATTTCATTCCCACACAATCTCACAAACGTAACAACAAAAAAAAAATATTGAACATAATTACTTATATGTATGTACAAGTATAATTTGAGGGGGGTTTTTTATGCAACGACAGCTCGGCACTTTGGATTCGGACAAATGTTACTGGACAAAATAAGCTCATTGAGTACTATTTTCATGAGGATTAACGTGCTTTGGTCATTTTGTGCTTCACTAGAAATTGGAAAAACATCACACGACTTAACCTTTTAAAATTGGTCTCCAAATAGATAAAATCTCAAATCAGTGCAATGTCAATGTAATGTTTACAAATTCATATCAAATTTAACCAAGCCAGTTGCAAAGTGTCTCGTTGAGGCTGCTTCTTTTCTAATGAGAGTCCAGTGAATGGTCCATACCGTTTTGGCCTTCCTCGACCTCATAATCCTCCTCCTCCTCATCATCATCATCCTCAGCCTCTTCTTCCTCATACACATCGGACACTTCACTGTCATCCGAGTCCTCCTCCTCATCGGGCTGCCCCTTTGCTGAATTGTCCAGTGCAGGGACTGCTTCACGGAAGTCTCTCCCACTGTCCCCGTCAGGACAGTGTGCAGGGTCCGGTCCGGCAGAGGGACGGTCCTCTGACGAAAGCACCGTGTCTTTGGCAGTCTGTCCATCCTGCAGCTGGAGGGATATCTGTGATCGCGGTGGTGCGGGAGAGCCGGCGGGCTGATGAGCACGTGGCCTCCGTTTGTTCGCACCCGCATCTTCCGCAGATATTAGTCTCTGTTTGCCTGCAAGTGGGGCGGGGGAGCGACTGGCTGTCTCTCTGACCGACGTCTCCTGCTGCTGCAGGATGTCCGGAAAGCCGAGCTCCGTCAGCTGGATGTCGATGGTGTATTCAATGGACATGGCGGCCGTGGAAGTCAACAGGAGACAACGCGGGGCAGGTGTCCGCCTAGCATCGGAGGCTAGCTCGGTGCACGAGACGCGCCGCACGCTCACCGACACCTCTGCCGCCCTACCTGTCCAGAGACTACATCTGGGTGTAGCGGGGATTCCTCTGCTGGCTCCTCGTTTGCTGCTTTTCTTTCTTTTAGTTCTCGATAGAAGATGCGAAACGACTTCTCCGCGGAAATGGTCGAACGGCACACCTTGAGGGGCGGCTGGTCATCTCCACCGCTCACCTGGCGGCTTCACAACAATGAGACGGCGGACAGTCGCTTCGACCTCCGGCGCTTCGTCCCAGTTAAAGCCGACATTTGGTCACACGGAGTTCACCGACACGGCCGCTCGCCTGGAAGGCAAAGAGACAACAACCCGACCCGCAGATCACCGAAAACTCACTTATTCTGATGATGAAGAGCAGCTGGGGGAGGAAAAAGGAAAACAAAGGAAGTACCGCGAGAGAGAGGAAGCCTACGCATGCGCTCCAGCTCCCTCCGGTGTCTCGGAGTGGCACTATAAGTAAAAACATCGGAACAAGCATGAGCAGTTTCCTCAGCATGTCTGTCAGTGCGTTGGGTAATATGGCCAAATACACCTAATACAATATTTATGTGCAGGATAACTTACCAGAAAAAGCAGGCTCCAGACCCCAAGAGCCCCCTAATAACCCCCGGTTTACTTCACTTATTAAAACCTTATTAATCCTGAAGGAAATTCTTGGACCAGAGTACTCCAATTTACACTAACACGAAAATCCAGAAATAAAGTAAATCTATAAACACATAATAAAATAATCATTTCACTAAACAAATTTTAAGTTGTGTGTGAGAAAAGAAGGGGACAACCCTTTATAGACAAATCAGTATTATAGTAGAAAATTTTTGCCCACAAGCCTAACACTCCTCATTAAATCCAGAGCGCTTAGCCCAATAAAGAAGAACTCACATTAATTCCTAAATACCTTAATAGTTGATTATTTAGTGTATAAAATGTCAGATAAGCATTTTTACTTTAAAAATTAGTAAAATTCAAGTTATTCTAGTCTGGAAACACACTGTGTTTGATCAGTGATTTCCTACAGGGCTTAAAGTAAGAACAAATCCTGAGCCTGAAATTTGTTCCAGGGGTGTGCAATAGTAAACTATTTAATTCTTATTCTAAATACAACATAGGTAATAAATAACCAATAGGCTTGTCATCTCTGCCCCTCTCTTCTATCCACTTATTTTGAGTCCTTTGTCTGTTAGGACGTCTTCCCCTGGCTTCATAAACTTACTCTCCATCATCTTCAACAGTGACTTTGATTAAAAAAACGCCGACTTGGATGTTGCATTCATAAAACTCGGAACCGAGAATGCTTTATTTCCTACTTTCGATATCATAGCGTTCACGCAACAGGTCAACTTGTAGGGTAAAAAAATAAGCCTGGCATACTGCCATCATTTTCGGACGCTAAAATATGTGCAGCAGCCGTTTATGTTTATTTTGGAAGCAGTAATTCCCGAGTTTGACAACTTGGAGCTTATTTTTCCCAAGCTTTGTCAAAATATTATTTAAATAAAAGTATAAAAAAATACCTCAGGAAATACAGGAAAGGAAAGTAGCTTCATTGTCATTATACAATACATTGATGCGATTCTGCTACAGACATGTTTATAGCTCAAAAATACCTTCAGTTAAAGAGGCCCGACAAGAACCGGTCTCGTCCAGAGGTCTCCAGCTCCGGTCCTGGAGGGCCACTGTCCTGCATGTTTTAGATGTTTCCTGCTCCAACACACCTGATCATCAAGCTCTGCTGAAGTCTGATCAGGAGTCACTCATTTGAATCAGGTGTGGTGGAGCAGGAAACATCCAGGACCGGATTTGGAGACCTCTGGTCTAGTCTCTGGAGCGGTCCTGTCTCTGGGGGTCCAGTCTGTGGAGGTCCGGTCTCTGCTGGTTGTGCTGTGTGTTACCTCGTGTTGCTGTCTCTGCTATTCACCTTGATTAATAGACTGTGCTGTGTGCCACATGTCTAGTTCCTCCTCTGCCTCCTTCTATGATCGTACTTCTTGTCATGGATGCAGGATGACGGCAAAAACAAGGGCAGTATCCCAATATGTGCCACAAGTATCAACACAATTTTCAATATAGTTCCCCAATGCTGAACCTATTTTGTGTTTGTAAACCTTTCAGCTTCTAATCTCTACAAAAATGAGCTGTGTGTCTGTCATGTTTACACACATTGCAGTGTAAAGGTGAGACTGAATGTCTCTGTCTTATTGCTTGTCTGTTGTGTGAGTGATGCATGAAAGTGAATTTCCCTCAGGATAAATAAAGTAGATATCTATCATATATATCATATTTTTTATACAAATTCTGTTTCCCATTTTGGGGTGTAAAGGAAAAATACAGATGGAGGATTCTGATCTACCGATTTTTTTCTGCTGTTTAAACTTGAGCAGCACAGTGGCAGTTAGTGCTGCCGCCCGGAGGGCAGGTTTCGATTCCCAGTGTGGCACCTGAACATTCCTAGGTTAAGTAATGTAAATGTATGTGGTAACTGGAGCAGGATGGCATGAGTTCAATTCCCGGTAGGGACAGATGGTCAATTGGTGAAGAGTGACTGGGCTACAGCAACAGGAATAGAAAAGAGACCAGACCAGAGAGTATGGACCAGAAAAAAACGGAACATATCACCCACTGAGATTACTTATTTATGGAGGGAAAAAGGGAATTTAATATACCAGTTCATTAAATCTAAAAATATATAGAATTATTTCCCAATTGAATTCATAACTTCAGGCTCCTGTTGTAGTGCTTCATGAATTTATTTTATCTGTCAAACTCACCCATTGAAGCGCGATCCTTCGCTAAGCCCCGCCCCCCTTGGTTACTGTTGCTATGTTAGACTGTTTTCTGTTGTCAGAAGTTCGATAGGAAAATGTCTAGTCAGCATAAATCCGGTGATCAGGAAGGAAAGAGAATAAGAAAATAAAAGGTTAAGAAATTTTTTGAACAAATATTTTTTAAAAACGTGTTGAAGCTGGGACGAGAAACATAGAGCAAGGTAAGAAACAGCGCAGTTAGCTTGTGTAAGCTAACTGGCCAGCTCTAATGCTAACGTCCATTAGCCTAGCCTAGGTATTATTAAAGCCCGACACAAAACGTTATCTTTGATACAGCTGAGTTTGGTAGCTCCATCAGAAAGAAGAGACAGAGAGGAGAGACCTCCAGCTGCTGTCAGGTCACAGAGAGAGGGACGAGGAGGGTCCTGAGGGGAATTTATTTAAGTTGTTGGCATTATTTCCACACTTTCTGACAAAGATATTGGCCACAAATTTAGAAGAAGTACTCCACCTCTTCAGACACAACAACACACACGAGAACCGGGACATTACTCATGGGTGCAGAAAGACAGACCTGTATTCAGCTGTGAGTGATGAGGAGTTGGACCGTGTTGTAGTGATGTCCACAGAAGACATCCAAACTCTGGCTACAAGCTAATGTGTGTTCCGGGTAATAATATGGCCACAATGTATAATGAGCCAATAGTAATGGAGAAATAATCCAGGTAGGATGAGGATTATACATCGTGGCCATATTTTTACCTAGAACACACACAGAGGTGTGCGTGTTACAAAAACAATTACAATTAAAAACAATGAATGTTAGACTTGTCACTTTTTGTATGCAGGGGTGAGAACCCAAAGGCATGAGCAGGCAGAAGCGGGGTGAAGGTGAGGCTGAATATTTTAATGAAAACCAAAGGCTTAGAACCCAAACAAACAGGAGTTTAAAGAGTCAGGACACTAGAAAAATACAAAAACATAGCAGGGCTTTCAAGAACACAAAGATTATAGACTCTCCAGAAAACAGGACAAAAACAGGCTCTCCAACATAACAGAACAGAGGAGCTGACAAGGACTGGACAGAAACCAAGACTTAAATACAAACTGAACTTAACGAGACAACAAGGGGCAGGTCTGGAGACGGGCGGGCAGGGAGTGTATTGGTTGTGCAGGCACAAGAGGAGGGAGACAACAAGACACAGGTGAAACACATTAGGACAGGGAAGGCCATCAACAGGTGGGAACTTGCCAGGACGAGGGAAGGAAAAAGGACTTCAAAATAAAACAGGAAGTGACAACCAAAATAAAACTAATTCAAAAACAAACTGAAACTGACAGAAAATTTGACTGAACTTAGCGCTAAGGTAGCGAGTAACAAGAGCCTCAATAGAAATGTAGTGAAGTAAAAAGTACAATATTTGTCCTTCAAATGTAGTGAAGTCTAAGTAAACGTATCCCCCAAAAATAATACTCAAAAACTGTACTTCACTGCAGTACTCAAGTAAATTTACTTTGTTACTGTTACCCCTGCTGTTTGGCTAGTGTTAGTTTGGTTTAGAGGGAAAGCTGCATTACTCTCACTGTATTGATAGGTGAAGTCCGGACTCCGAACAACTGGACAATATCCCGCATCAACAGGTTTGTTTTTTTAATGTTGATCTTTTTTTTAATCGCAGTCCAACGGCACTCGCTGGAGTACTTAAGCCATGTTCCAATGTTTCAGGCTGTGTGCCCAAATTAGAAATGAGAAATAAGGCAACCAGTCAGATTATTTCTTCAGCAGCCTCCCTTGGGATACCATGATTTATTAAATTTTTTTGCAGTGTCCAGACACATTGTAATGGGGAGAGAAACAATCCAATCAGTGATAACAGGATATACAATTCTTTATAGAACTCAAATTCCAATGGAGAATCTTCTAACTAATGAAATAAAAAAAAAATAATAATTATAATCTAAGACAAAATCAGTATTATAGTGGATTATTTGTGTCCACAAGCATAATGCTCCACATTGAATCTGGAGCACTTTGCCCTCGTAAAAATGTAGCAGAACTTAATTTTGCTCTTTTAAAATTCCTCCTGAATGAAGCTTAATTTAGAAATAAACATAATCAAAATATTAAGTGTAAAAAATGCATAATATGAACCAGAAGCTGTACATAACAAATTTCTTTGACAAGCTGTCTAAACATTCAAACACAGTATGTTTACTAGGCATCTAATTTTCTTCAAAATATGTACTTAATCTGTTTTGAAATAAGAAAAAGAAGGAAAAAAAGAATGGGGGGAAAATGCATTTTAACCACAAAAGGAGTTAAACTCAAGACACCAAGCAATAAATTCACACCACACGCTTTTCACGCTTAAAAAACAAAAAACAAAAAACCAACAAACAAATCATTTAAAAAGTTAATCAAAGGAGTTTGTTTTTACATATAAACTATGTATCTGACAAAGGGTGTAACAGATGGATTTTAGAAGATTTGGTGAGTCAATTTAGAAGATGTCTGTTTGTCCATAATTTTGTCAGCTCTTGATCAAAACCTAACTTTAAACCCAAATTTGATAAAACATTGTCAAAACAATTTCAAACTCATCTGAAATCATGATCAGGAGCATCAGAACTCCAATGTTAAAAGAACAAAAAAGGCAATTCCTGACTAAAATCTTCAAAATCATACATATTCCTTAGAGTCCCCATGTCCAAATTATCTCTTTGCACTTGGGTTTTCAGGCTTTTCCTCTGGGTGGCTTTTCTGGTGAGCCTTTAAGGTGCGCTCACGGCCAAAGCTCTTCCCACAAGTTGGACAGGCAAAGCGGCCAATGGCGTGAACCCGTGACATATGTGCATCCAGTTGTTCAGGACGAGCAAAACTCTCTTCACATTCATCACAGGGATGGGCTTTCCGTGGAGCGTGTTTCTCCTTCTTGTGAGCACGGAGCTGAATCAAGCTAGAGAAAGAGAGATCACATTCAGGACATGGGTGCTGACGAGGAGGTGCAGGATCTGCTTTAGGTTTCTTCTCCTTCCCTGGACCTTGACTGTCTTCCTCAGGACTCTTCTTATCTTCCATTTCTGACTTTGTTGCTGCTTTAGAAGGACGGCCTCGCTTTGCTCCACCTGCTTTTCCCTTTTCCTCTGCTGGGGTTGCTGCAGACTCCAATGTGCTGCTAGCTTTCACTTCTTCTTCAGAGATTTCTGCCTCATCTTTCTTTTTCCGCTTTCCCTTTTTCTCAGCACCTGCTGGGTCTTCGGTTTTGGAAGGCCGTCCACGTTTCTTCACAGATGGAGCACTGCCGTTGCATTGCTGACCTTCAGGGTACTTCTCCTGGTGAGCAATCAGCTCCGACTCTGCTTCAAAGCCCTGACCGCACTTCTTACAGCGATGAGTTTTTGTGGAGTCCTCTGGCTGTTCTGCAGTCTCTACATCTGGGCGGGGATGCTGGGTAAGGCGATGAGTACGCAGCAGTCCAGCACTCCTGAAGGTTTCATTGCAATCTTTACATACCAACTGTTTTTCTGGACACACTTGTCTTCTATGAGATGTGAGCTATGTAAAGAAAATGAAAAAAGTTTAAAGGAGAAATGTTTAATACAATCTATGAAGCTTTAAATGTTTAAAACTTGAGACATTTTTTTATTATATTCCAATATCACATTTTTTGACATCCATGGAGTGATTCAGTTTTAACAATGAATCAGAAGTTATTTTCTAAAAAGCTACAAAACTCACTTCAGAAAATGTCTTAAAGCTCTCCTTGCAGTGAACACATTTGAAGGGCTTGTCATCCTTGCTGTGTGTTGGCTGGTGCTGGGTCAGTTCCTCAGATGACAGAAATGTGCGGTCGCACACATAGCATGTAAACAATGTGTTTCCCTGTGAACAAATAAAATAATTAAAGACTAAGATTGATGTTCCAAGTCCAAGAGATTTGCAGGAGTTTATGTACCCATGAACATGTTTGCAAAATATAAATCTGCATTCCATGAATAAACTCAATAAAAGAGCCCAAAATTTTACAAAGGCATACTCGCTTGTGGTAGCTTGCCATTGAAACTAGATTTTTTTCTGCATTCATATACATTTACCTGTATGCATGAGTTATAAACTGTCACTTTTGTTTATGAAAAGGAAAAACTAAAAATGTTATGGTTACCTGCTGAAGCTGTTGCTTATATTCCTCCCGATGGCTCTTCTTCATGTGCCTTTCCTTGGCTTTGGCACTGCAGAATGTGATGAAGCACTGGAAACACTGCAAATTTTCATGCTGGTCTGGAAGGTGACAGATTGGAAAACTGTGAGACTGCAGAAAAATAAGGTTAATCTTTTTTTTTATTATTATTATTATTATCACTGTGACTCTTACAGGATTGAACAGGGGGGGGCGGTGGGCCATTCAAAGTAATGGGTTTGTATGGTTCAGCTGGCTTTTCAGGGGGAGCTTCAGGAGGTGGATCGGGCAATCCTCGTCCCATCACTATCTCCTCTATATTCAGAATCTCTGAGTCCATCCTTGGATGCTGGGTGGCCTCAATTCACGAAATTTCCTTAGAGGTAAAGATAAAAAACAATGAAGGGGAGGCATCCGCTAAAAACAGCAGCAATGTAATAATTTGCGGGAAACAGCATTTATTATTTCAATAATGAGGATTTACATTCACACATAAATTTACAAATAAACTGCCAGGCTCGGGTAACAAAACCGTTAAGACATTATTATACAATCTATGCTGAGTCCAGTGTTTCCCATTTAGACATTAATCCACTTCCTCCCGGTGGGAATCACTAAGTTTGGGCTCATCCTGTCTAACGCTAACGTACGCTACTGCCGTCAAGGCCCCGAAGCTAAGCTAACTAGCAGCACGCAATTTAACAAGCATCCAGCCTTTATTTGGCTGATCGAAACGTCCCAACTGGCTAATTGGACGAGTTTATAGGTAAGTTTGATGCATTAGTTTAGTAAACGTGCACGTAACTAACGCGAATCGTAACACATTTTTAAAAATATTGGCTACCGAGCGGGCTAAGGCTAGCTAGCCAGTTAGCGCAAACAACACAGAGTGCCATTCAAAGCGGATTGAAGACTTTTCGTGCCTTTCCACCCACCGAGTTTAAACTCATTATCTGGAGCATGCATGCATCCGCCGCGAATAGCTGTTACGTGTGCTAGTATTTGTACAAATAGCAGATTATTTCTGGAACAAATGTAGAAGTGAGTAGACGTTTGCGTTACCTCTAACCGCTCTTTGAAGGTAGTTTGACTGAGAGAGTTGACCCCACAGAAATACAGCACACAGATCGGCTGCGTATGTTGTGATAGACGCCCGTACAGCTAAGATGGCTGCCGGACACTTTTCACTGCTATGTTTTTATTGATTATTATTAACAGGAGATTTTCAGATGATGGACGGAGACACGTTAAGTTGCTCTTTAGTTGTCAAAGAGCAGTGTTATGGATTTCAGACCATAATACAAATCTCAAATTGAAACAAAAGGCATGAGTTCAGCTATCCTGCAGTATGTAGTGAAACTGCAGTAATACAACCCGCTTTGGAGATGTTACCACACAAAACAATCTGCTGTAATGACTAAACGAGCTGCGTTACACGGTCTCACTGATACACAATTATCAGCACCGGTTTGAACGAACCTCCTTTTCTATTGAGTCCAATTCTATGATTCGTCTTCGTCACGTGACCTGAAACAACTTGGTAGAAACTACTTGTTCTAAATTCGTTTAGTCTACTTCAGTATATTCTCATTCATGGCATTTTCTCATTGAGATACACACTGACCGCATATTTAGCATGTCGTCTGATTCTCTGGAACAGAAGTGTGCATCATCATCATTTTAATTCACACTTGATTTCATCAGTGTCAGTATAATTAGGAAAACAGTTTCAGCGACACTATATTCCGCCCTTCCCTTTGGCATGTACAAATGCATTTTCCACACAAGATATTTTGACTTAAAAAAGTTTCCCAAATTACGTTTGGGTTATACTATAACTTGGGTTTGGTCCAAAGCATACAATGACCAGGATCAGCAATAGCTATTTAATCGTTGACTTCATTGTTAAAAGTGGAAATGAATGCATTATGAATTTCTTCTAAATGCACTTTAATTACTTCTAAATAACTGGCCACCATAAGGGATTTCTTGTTACCATTTCTGTTAATGGTATTATCACATGCTTCTTTAAATGCAGGTAAATGGAAGATACAGTACAGGCCAAAAGTTTGGACACACTTTCCTATTCATTTGAATGAGGTGTGTCCAAACATTTGGCCTGTACTGTACATTTTCTAAAAGAGGGGATAATTTTGTGCATGCACACAAAAGCAGGACAAATGCAATAGTTGCAACTGTAAGAACAGTAAATTTGTCCAGGATGTGATCTATGGTTTGATATATTGCTTTTGTTGCATTTATTTAATTCATTTTGACACTAACAATTAGAGTCACTCAAGTAAGTAATTATAGACAAATTCCCTGCTGCTGCTTCAGGTTCAGTCTCCTGTTACTGTGCACCTACTTCACTGTCATTTTTCCTGCTTTGACAAAACAAAAGCTGTTGATAGAAACATTTTTTAGCAGTCCTAAACTAAGGAAATAACAGAAATGAATATACGTTGTATCCGTTCTTTATTGTTTTCTTGAAACAAAATTAATATCTTTAACATTCAAGCCAAAAAACAGGCTCCTCGTGGAATATCAATTATGGGAAATTGAAATCAGTAAAAAATAACATGGTACCAGCAATTTCAAGTTCATGTGTTACAATAGTCTTTCACATTCCTTCCGAAGGCAAATACATTTTTACACTTGCTCAATGACATATTAAGCCACATCACAAAGCATTTGTTTTTTCAAAATGCAGCACAATAATACTACAAAATAATGAGACTGTCAGTGAGTGCATCATGAAAAAGTTGTGAGGTTAAAAAGGAGATGATTTGATTAGCTGGGTTTATATACACCAAAATCACTGTTGCATTCTATATTAGAAAGTAACACCTTAAATAAAAAGAGTTAAAATTAGACCTTTTCTTAATTCCCTTGGTTATGGAAATTCAAGAAACAGTTGTGGTTGCGTGAGATACAAAGAAAGACACAGCACTTAAGGCATAGGACTCGAGATGTTCTCTGACAATCCCCAAAACGACACCTGCCCCCTTCTCCCTCTGCGAGCTGCTCTGGCCAGTGGCCTGAACCATCATACCGTGTGGCCGCATCAGGAAGAGGACTTTCTTCCACCAAGCAGGGACTGGGGATTTCATTTGCTGAATGAGCGATCTCTGTAGGGGGTTGAGGGGGAACTGAGTCCTGAGTATCAGAGCCACTGGAGAAGATCAAAGCCTTGGACACCTCCAGTCTGAAGGCCATGAAAGTCAAAGGTGAAGATGCTGTTGTGTGATCCTGTTGGTACAGGAGCCAGGAGTTCACCAGAGCCACATCAGTGAGGTACCAGAGTACCGCTTGAGGCCAACACGTTGAAGCTGACGCCGTAAACGGAATAGGATAAAGACTCTGCAAATCTCGGCTGAGACGAGCCGACATTTGGGCTTTCTCAAAGTTTTCAGTGAGTGACGCCATGGTCCTTTGGCTATTTCCCGCAGTAGAAAGTATGAAACCACAGTGTGACCGGCGTAACATCAGCTTCCCATCTGAGCTCACAAATTCATCCCCGATCTGTCCCCGTGCTCCCCCCACCCTGCCCGCACCATGAACCCCAGCAACCAGCAGGCGTTCTAACATTACAGGGGTGGAGAGCTCCTGTTTGCAAAGAAAAACCATACTACCTTTTGGGGCAATTTTTTCTACAGCATTTTCTTTGTCTGAAAGGTCCAGTTTAAAATCCACATGCAACAGTAAACCGCCAAATCCGATTAAAGTAGTGCAGCAGAGAGATAGGTTGTTGTTTATCTTCCCGGTCAAGGGAAGCAAATATTGGTCGACTGCATAATCGCCCTCTCTTTTCAGTGACTGGCACCCTGCTTTGAAACGGTGGAGTAATGGTTGAACCTTCCAGAGAGGATCAGTCTGTGTCTCTGAATCGTTCAAATCATTTAGTTTGTTAAGTTGATATTGTCCATAACTATGCTGAGAAATGAGACATTGTCTGCTCAGCAGAGTTTTACCTTGCTGTCTATTTTCCAAGCCACCATCATGTTGTCCTTCCTGAAAATTACAGCTGACGAGGTCTTTAGCTGGGGAAGCTAGCTTCAACTTCCTTGACAGTTCAAGGAAACGTGAAAGTGGCACAGCTTCAGCAATTAACGGAACTTTAGTCAAGTCCTCCCAGTAGAGCCTCGGACTGGGAAACTGAAAAAATAGCAAGAGACCCAATACATTAGAGCCATTGGTGTTTTCCCATTCAAATCACAGAGTGATCATTTAAGACCAACAAGGACATTAGCAGGAAAGACAAACCTTCAAAGTTCCCATTGCAATGTGGATCCCAACAAACTGTGCGACTTCTCTTGCCGTAGCAGGGTTAGGCATGTTGGATAGTTTATTTGTGCAACTGGCAATATCTACCCAGGTATCCCAATCAAAATAATCGGAGAAATAATCAATGGGCTTTCTGGTCCTGTTTGCCTCACTTGTTACTTTGAGCTGGATCACTGAGCCTGGCAAACTGGAAAAAAGACAAAACATCCTGAGCAAGTGAGCACCCGACATAAATCAGAAGTAAGATTATCACCACAACTATTTCATGAGTACCATGTTTGACAACAGACTTCAAAAAACAAATTTCCACTGTACTTTTGTGACGTTGGATCTGGCTGCTGTGCACTGTAGGTTGGTTGGTTCTTGTAGAAGTAGGCCATTACTTCTGCCTCTGAGTTTAAATGAGGCTCAGACAGTTTATAAGCACCTGTGTCCTCTTCATCGGAACTCTGGAGGAGAAAGTCCCTGAGGTCTGGTGCCTGAGGCCAATCGCCATCAGCCTCAGCTGTAAGATTAGTTATTTTAGTGAGATATAAATGTCTATTTTTATAAATTGCTTGAGGACATGAGCAAAGCAGTTAATGTTATTTGTCATTTTAGAAAAGAAAACAAACCTTGTCCATCTGCAAAGTCACTGACTCCTGGTTCTGACAATGGTCCTCTCAGTCCTGCTTCTGGGCAGTCCTGCATGGGATGGCTGCCTGCATCTGTGTACATTATGTTCATCATTATGCTCACAGAGGTTTTCTAATACTCATATGTGTACTGCGAATGTGGTCACAACACAAAAAGACTCACGTAGAGTGCTATCTGCAGTTTGAGCCTCGGTCTGATGGCCTGCAACAGAGCCCTCCAGGGTTAAATTCCCTCTGCTGGTCTGATTGTCTCCCAGAAGAACCTCCCGCTCCTCCTCCTTCACTGGATAGAAGATACACTGATTGGTGTTGAACTCCGGGGTGACGGGACAGTCGCTTATCATCTCCCCACCTTCTATCACTGAAAACACAAGTCCTAAAACGTGATTTACCTATCTCTGGGAAGATAAAGCATTGAAAAGGTACAACATAGCAACACATTGAGCTTTTATCTGTTTTCAAGAAAATCAGAAATGAAACACAGCATGACACAATTCTCCCATTGTATTAATTTTGTACTCTATGGTGGATTATATGAAGAGTTGAACATGCGGCCAAACATGGGGGGGGGGGGGACTGGAAGAACTAAGCATCAATTTGAAATTTAAAAGGAAATGACTACTAATAATTTAATAACTCATCCCTGCTACTTGCAGTGAAAGCAACAGGGAAAAAAAAAAACCAAAAGGCATGTTATCCACTTTAAAACTTCAATACATTTGCATTTCCCCATTTGTTCTGTGGCAATGCTAAGCTAAGTTGAACTCATTTAACTCATCTAACCAAATGTGCAGACATAAGAAAGCTGTCCATCTTCTCATCTGACTCAGCACGAAACTTCATAAAACCCTGATCTTTTGTTTTAAAATTTCAAAAATGTAAACTGCAACTTACATGGAGTTGCAGTGTTTTTGTGGCTCACTGGCTCCACATTCCATCTGATGTGGCCACTGTCAGGAGAGGCTTGAGCCTCATTCAGCACGAGGCTGCTCTCCTCTTTCACCAGAACAGTCCTTATATCACGGTGGTGCTGTGGCTGCACACTTGCACTCCGTCTATTTTGGCAGGTGGGTGCAGCCAGAAGTGGATCTGAGATATTCTCTTCGACCTTGATCTCCTGACTCCCAGGTACTTGTACTTCATTAACAGCAATGGTGTCCACAATCTGGAAAAATGGTGTTGAACGTTAAATTAAATTCATTATTAATGTAAAGGTATTTCTTGGTACAATCAGTATCTCACCTGTCTCGCAACCATCAGACATGGATCTTTATCAGCAGTGTCCTTTTGTCCAGAGCTGAGGATCTTCTTCTGTATGATACCTGGAGATTGTGCAGTCTCCCTGCCAGCTTCCTCTCTTTCATTTATTACTTCTTCAACAGTAGTGGTACCTGAGTCCAGCTCTAACACTTCTGGCTGCTCAGGAGATTCCTCTGACATGGAAGGAAAGCATGTGGCAGGAGGGGTAGCTTTCTTGGCCCCACATTCAGGATTGGTCTCTGGCTGTGATGTCTTTGTGCCAATCTCATCATTGCCATGAATTTCTGAATCAGAGGATACAGGACGTCGTTCATAAACTACCTGACATTCATCTTCCTCTTTCTCTAATTCTGTTCTTTGGACAACATTGCCACCTAAAAGAGTTTTAGAATTTCTGTCCCCTTTTGCAAATTCAGTTCGTTGTCTCCTTCCCTTTGCGGCATTTCTTGTGACTGCTCCTTTCCGTTTTTCTTTTCCTCTCTGGAAAAACATTTCTTCCTCCTCCTCCTTGATCTCTACTTGATGTGTGGAACATGACACAGTCTGCAGGGACAGACTCTTTTGAGGTGTTGTCTCATCAGTTTGCTCAGCTGCTACAAAAGTTCCTATACTTTCTTTCTCAGAATTGTGGGTTCCTTTTGACTCACTTTGGAGAACCGTTTCTTGAGGAGAAACTGAGTTATCTCTTTCATTCTGCTCTCCAACGGTGACTAAATCTACCTCTAGAAGTAAATCCTCCTTGACATCTTCATCTGCTGTAGCCTGGACTTCAGATTCTAAGGCAAGATGTTTTGGGATATCTTTTTCCTTCTTGGTTTCATCTGATGTCAATACCTCTCTTGTCTCAAAGCCCTTTGAATGAGTAGAGGCACTGGAAACTGATTTGGATGGAAAAACTGGAGCTATCTCACTATTTTTCAGTTGACCAGATGGCGAGTGAACTATTGAAGAGCTATGACACTGATCATCTGCTCCCGACTGACACCCATCTTTATCTCCAAAGGCAATCACTTCAACATCTGGAAGAGGAACAGATAAAGATGGGGATGGGATCAAAGCTGGAAAAGAGAGAGTTCGTTCTCTGTCTTCTATCGCCATCTCAGGCTCAGTATCCCAATCTGCTGCGGCGTCCATCACCCCAACAACCTTATGATGTTTCGGAAGCTGGTAAATATCCAGCCTGGAAACCCCTTCAAAGATGTTACCATTGGTGTAGGTGAGACTGGGACTCTCTACTATATGCACTGTTGCCTTATGCTTCTGAAGGGATGAGACTTCACTGAATCTCTCACCACAGTCGTTGCACTCTAAGGCACGTTTGGAATGAGAAGCAGTAATAATTCCTTCAGTCTCTACTTTCAAGGAGGCTTTACGTTTCCTGGTGATCTTTGCTTGGGTGGGCAGGGACTCAGGGGGTTGCTGGGAAATCTGTAGTGAGGACAACAATGAAAGGGCTTTCTGGTTCTTTTTAGGCCTGCCTCCTTTTTTTTTAGTTTCTGCTGTTAGATTGTTTGTTGGGTGATTGTCGGCTTTACTTTGTTGGGACAGTGTTTGGGACTCAAGAAGTGAGGTGTCCTTTGTCTGGCCCGATGTCTTTGAAGGGTCTAATTTGTAAACTTTCAGCTGGGGCTGTTTATGACCTTTCAGTAGAAGTAGAGAATCTTGTATTATTTGCGGGCCTAGTATGTCCACTGAGGCTGGGACTGTTTTTGTCTTGAGTTTTTCCTCCTTGGAAAAGGTTTCCTTTTTTTTCACGTCACTTGTAGCCTTGGGCTGATCTTTTTGCATTTTTTTCCCTTGTTTTTTCTTTTTAAATACTGGTGAAGCTACATTTTTATGTGTTGCACCTTCCCTGGCCTCTTCTTTTTGCCTTTTCATCTTATTCTTTCTTGGGTTGGCTTTGACTTGTTGAACCTGTGGGCCCTTAGCAGATGAAACTGATTTTGGGTCAGCTGTGGATACCAAATGCCCCACTTTCCTTCCCTTTTTCCCCTTTCTTACCTTCTTCTGTGATGCTGCAGTTTTATCAGAGAGATTTATCTCTTTTTCTTGTGTTGGCTGGTGCCGTTGCGGTGGCATCTTCTGTTTCTTGCTTTTCTTATCTTTGGTTTGTGGGCCAAATTTAACAACAAGATGAGGCTTTTTTCTTCTTTGACGTTTGGCAGGTTGGGCATCAATTTGTAAATCTTCACATATGGATCCATCTAGTTCTTGCATATATCCTTGAAAGATAAATGCCCTAGCTGGCTTTCTTTTCCGCACTTTCACCAGTTCTTGAGCTGACATTACATTTATGGGCAAGTCTGAGATCTGTGGCACTTTCTTGGTTTCTAATTGTGATGGAACCACTTCCTTAGTAGTTGTGTCCTTTACCTCAGGCGGGTTCTCCAACTGCTCCTGGCCCTCCATGCGAGTTTCTAGCAGATTATCAGATTGCTCTTGCTCAGTTGGCTCTTCAGCCTTTTGTGTTTGTTGTGGTGCTGCTTCATCAATGACACAATGCAGTTGATCTAAACTTGCTGTTTCCATCTGGGTAATAATATGTTCTTTGGAATTTTTTTCAGATTCACCTGGAGTATGTGTGAGTGTATCTGGTGTAACAAAAGGGCAAGAAGTTAGGTCCTGTTGCTCTGTTTGTAAAGGTGTGAGTTCCAACTCAACTACAGGCGTAAGTGGTGGGACTGACAAACTGGTACCCTCCTCCCCTATTACAGCCTGATGCAGAGGCTGATCGGGAGTCTTCTCCAATTCAGCAGCTGGCACCAGAGAGGAAGATGGGTTTTCATTTTGTGGCACATTCTGCAATTGTTCAAGCTCTAAAGTTGGCATCAAAGCAGGGGTCAGTTCTAATATGACTGTTTGCTCAAGGTTTTGTTTGAGGTCAGCATCTTCATTGGAACACACCATTGGATCCACAGGGTCAGACTGAATTGTACTAATTGCAGGTTGTTGGAGGATTTCATGCATTGCCTCTCCATCAGGTTGCTGCTCTGTTTGTTCACTCTGAACCAGTGTTAGCTCTATATTTTCACCTACAGCTATGTGGGAACCTAGTTCTGAGAAAGATGGGTTTTCCAATTGTCCATCTGGCGTAATGGGTTCCAGTATAATGGTTTGCTCTAGTGAATTACATTGGTTGTTTGAAAGGTCCAATTCAACCGTCTTACATTCTGACTGTTTCAGTCGTAGAAAATCTATCTGTGGTGGACTGAGATTCAAATTCACTGGTTCTGCCAGCTGTGATACCTGCTGTACTTCCAGCGGTGGGGCATGAGGTGGTACCTGTCCCAATATGACAACTTGATTTACTTTCTGCACATTTCCTAAAGATTCGATAAGTCTGCAAATCTGCTCTGTGTCAATATTAGCATCAACTTTTTGCAGAGGTCCATTAGGCTCCACCTGTAGAAGCGCTGGTTGGGAAATAGAAATTGGAGTTATAATTGGCATACTTTGTTTCACTTGCTGTCGAGCTGGGAGGGCATTCCGTGCTGCACCTTGCACATTGTGCTTCGTTTTCATATGATGTAACCGTGTCTTGGTAGACTTGAAAGTGGCCTTGCATATGGAACAAGAATACTTAACTGTAGAAGATAAAGACAGACACAACAAAAGGGAAAAAAAAGTTGTCATGCATTACAATATGAAAAGCACAAAATATTTCAATATGAACAAGCAGCAATCAGAGCAGTGTGTGGAGGTTCAACCTCCCATGCTGCTATTTCCAAAATATATGGCAAACTGCAGCTTCTGACATGGAAATCACTTGTGCTCCACTCAAATTTTTAAATGGATCTTGGTCATTTTTTCAACATGATAAAAACAAATGCACTATGAGTAGTGCACTTGTAAAATTAAAGAAATCACAGAGAACGGACACTGAATGTTTTGTTGCTACAGCTATTTCAAGGTAACAGCTTTGAACAATTATCTTCAGACAAATTTATGTATGTATGTATGTATCACATTTAGCCCCCCCCCGCCTTTCTATAACATTATCCATGTATTTCCACTGGACTTTATATAAGTCCTGTTACTTTTGATATTTTATTGGCACATTTTAACTTGTAATGCAACAATTTTCACAATCTTGTGAACATTTTTCTACAAACATTGGTGGAAATCAAAAATACTTGAGAAACCTCTAAACCAAAGTGAAAATCAAACATTGGCATCCCTAGAGCACTGTTTCTATCAGAGCTAAAAAGGACAATACTTATTCAATGTGTCAGACAATGCAAAATGTAACTGAATTTTTTCTTACCGTCAGTTTTGTTTTGTGCTTTAGGTTTGGAGGCGCTCTCATCTTCAGTTCCCTCTGGCAAGTGTGACAGAATATGTTTCTGCAGAGCTTTGGACATGGTGAATCTTTTTCCACACTCCTTGCACACATAAGGCCTCTCTCCAGTGTGTGTGCGCCGGTGATACTTCAGTAACGTCAATGTTTTGCAAGCTTTGCCACAGTCAGTGCAGGTGTAACCGTCCCGGCCAAAGTGAATTTTTTTATGATGGGTGAGCTCTGATGACTTGCTGAAAGCCAGGCAGCAGATGGGACACTTGAAGGGTTTCTTCTCTGTGTGAGCTTTCTGGTGGGCCATTAGTTCAGTGGAGTTTGTAAAGTGTCGATCACATACATAACAGGCAAAAAGGGCATTCCTCAGTATGCACTTCTCATACACTTCAGGATGGCTCAACTTCAAATGACGCTCTTTGCTCTTAGGATCACTAAAGATTATGTGGCACTGGGTGCATTGCAGAGACAGCTGCGATGCTAGAAGGTAACAGGGAGAAAGTTAACATGTAGCACACACTCTTTGTTTTGTTTTCTGAAAGTATAAAGACCTTCTAAAAGAAAAATGTGACAAAGTAATTGCAGCTCCATACATATAGCTAAAATGTAGCCTGGAGGGTAAATTCTTCGACTTAAAAACTGGTAAACACTGTAACAAAATACTGTCTGGGTAAAGGGACCTACCTTTTGTAAGATAATTTTGCATATATTGACACACACAGGAAGTCAGAATCTACAAACTTTACAAAATATAGTGTCCTCTGTGAATTCAAACATTCAACGCAGACAGAACACAGACACCTGCAGGATAACCCTAACCCTAAACCAGAGGAAACCCACTCAGGCACAATGAGAACATGCAAACTCCGCAGAGAAAGGCCCCAGGCCAGGAATCGAACCCGCAACCTTCTTATTGTGGGGTAACAGCGCTATAACCACTATGCCTCAAAATCAGTGTGGTTTAACAAAATATAAGTAGCCCAGTGCTTTTATGCATACACAAGAAAGTCATTCATTTTGCTGAGAAGTCTTAACATTTTTAGGAATTGTGACAGCAATGAATTTGTACTTATCAGTATTCTGTGGGGGCTAAAACATGCAGTCTATTGCATGCATAAAAACATATGTGACGCTAAGGTATAAACTAATATATCAGCCAAACCCAGAGTATTCATCCAACTCTATCCCACAATGGTTTATTTGGTTCCTTCTGAGCACCAGAAACCTTTGATAGGAACCTATTTGGTGAAAATGGAAGTGTTGTAGGTAAGTACAATAATGTGAAATCTTACTTTTTAAAGCTACCTTTATTACTCTCGCACCTAATTCACATTCATATTAAACCAAAAAGTGTTTTTCATGATGTTTTAGACAGCAATAATCAATCAAGATGCCACTGTAAATGAAAAAAAATCTAAGATGCAGATAAATAATTATAATTTCCATGGAATGTGCTGCACTGAGAAGGCCGCTATGATCACAGGTTGCCACATTGGAACCTGAGATTTGATATAACACATGAATCTCCCAGCATACTCAACTGTGACTGTTGTACCGGTCATCCTAAATTCTTTATAATCAGTTATAATCAGATACACCTCTTGGCTATAGCCTGACTCCAGAACAGCACGCACACAGATTTGGTAACTTACATGTAAGAGGAATAACAAGTGGTTTGGACATGTCCATCTTCAGAGGATCCATCATGGCCCTCTTGGAGGGAACATATTTCCTGCCAGCACGTGGACTTTCCCCATGCTTCTTTGCAGTCTGACCATCACACAGATGATCCGTATTTGCATGAGATTCTGTGGGTGCACTTGGCTTTGTGGCAGAGTCTCCATCTATCCCCTCAGAGTTTTCTGAAGACTCTCTCTGTGGCTGAACAGCAGGCTCTTTCTCCACCACTCGTGTGGATGCCACAGTTGCAGGTGATTCTTCCATTTGCCCCCCTGTTCGATTTTCCTGTGGTGAGACTGGCGTTTCACTTTCATCAGGAGCAGCATACTCAGCCTTCTCTTGTGCAACTGGTTCACCAGGTGCTGCCTCAGCCTCGGTCCTCAGTGGCTGCCCTGGGGCTGCGTTGGTCACAGGATTTGCCCCACTGTTTTCCGGGGTAGGACTCTCCATGGGCCCTCAAATGTACCTTTTCATATGTGTCTATGAAAACAGATCCCGGAGAGACACACAATAGAAATGTGAATGAATTCAACATATTTTCCCATTTATTGTGCATCCTTGGAAGTAGGACTATTCTCTGAGAGGGATTGTAAACGTCTGAAGCATTAAAAACAGATTTGATGCCGACAAGAGTCGTCCTGGTATATCTGGTAAAAGCAGAGAATGAATGGGCTTCAAACAATTGAATTACAAAAGATCGACATAGAGCGCAGCCATTGGGGGGCTGTGCTTTCATCTCAATGAAAGGCTTAATTTGATGTAAATAAAGAGCTGGGTCGTGCAAGTGTTTTTATTTTAAATTAATAATTAATATTTTTTCCACACCCCCTCAGTAGTAAGCACAGATTTACATATAATGGTAGCAGGGTTAGCCTAAATTATGCGATTTGCGAACAGTCTGGGTCCAGATGTTAGCATGTTCTCATTTGTTCCGACGCCACAACTGCCAAATATTTGCTCACCTGGTGTGTGCTGCCCTTAAGCACAGTGCCGTCGACCTACGTGAGAGGAGGAGGAGGTAAATATAAGATTACTCCGCTGACTTATCCGCCCAAACATCTCCGCGTCGTTTTCGCACAAAGCCAACAGGGAGACGCTGCAGACACTGTGACGTCAGGCCTGACAAAAGCAGCGGTGGAATCATGGGAGTTGTGGTTTCCTTCTCACAAAGGCTTTTATAGCCCCCGTTACCATGTGTTAAGAGTGTTTTTCCATTGCAGTTGAGCAGGATGGAGCTTTGTAATCACCTGCTGTACTAATGTGTTGTTCAGCTCAGCTGTGTCCATTGGCCTTCACTGCTGGGGGATGCAGTGAGCACCTCTCTCCTTCACACACATCTTTATGTCACTGCCACGTCTTTAACTTTGTGTTTCTCCCCCCTGTCTGCTCCTCTTCCCTCTTTCAACCAAACTGGTATGGACAGATGGCTGCCCACCTTGGTCCTGGTTCTTCCCGAGGTTTCTGCCTCTTAAAGGGAGTTTTTCCTTGTCTCCCTTGCCAAATGCTTGACAATGTAGGCATTTGTTGGGTCCCTTTAAATACTTCCACAAAGGGTTTGGTCTATGCCTGCTCTATATGCAAAGTGCCTTGAAATTACTTTGTTCCAATTTTGTACTATTTAAATAAAATTTAAACTTTTTTACAATGACATATTTACAAAACAAGCATCTTACACTAACATTAATTCAAGTTACTCCTGTTACAACAATAATGTCAAAAAAAAATTTGAGTTTTTTTTTTACTTATCTGTGTACAAGTCCAAATGTGTAGCAATCCAAAGTACATGTTTTGTACAAGAAAAAATGAAAGAAAGAAAAAAAAAACATTTTGAATGCATTTCATCTTATTGATAGTACAATGAGGTAGCTTTATTTGCATTTTTCATTTACTCTCATTTTCCACTTGGGTTATGACCACATTTGCAACAGTTTTGATCTAAATTCAGTTATGAAACTCATACAGAAAAAACATGCAGTGAAATCTTGTAGCATTAGACTGTTGATACTTCTGAGCCTGTAGATACTCAATATATTCTCTCCAAGTAATTACCCATAATGTTGTGAAACAGGGACTGAAAGTGAAAAATTCTACTAATCCTATTCCATTTACCAAAACAATTCTTAACGTTTGGAAAGTACAAAAAGGAAGAAAATAAAGAGGATACAGGCTTTTCACTGCCCCACATTGTGTCAGTACTACTGGGGCCTTTAAAAACCAGGATGAGAAAATAAACTCCTCTGTGAGCCTTCATTACTCAATATTATCCTGTAGAAAAGGCACCTCCCCAGTAGCATGTTGTATATAATGTAAATGGAGCTTTGCTAGATCATCAAATCCCATATCACATTCAAAACACTCCCATTCCCAGTATTTATGCTTCCTCTGGTCCTGGTCCCGTTCTGCTTGTTGTCGTACAGTTTCCAATTTCGACTCATCAAGTGGATTAGAGCTACTCATGCCAGTAATTCGATGTATAGGCTCACCACAATCTGAATCATCAGGGTTTAAATTACTGCCAGATGCAGGATTTTCCTGATTTTCGACTCTTGCAATTTTCTTTCCTATTTCAATTTCTAGCGGCTCCTCCTTGTTCCCACCCATTTCCAGCTCCTCTTCAACACTTTTTCTAAACACTTGCTTAGTTGAGAAAATCCCTAAATTCTTTGAAGAAATGCTAAGATGCCTCTCCCTGTGTATGATTAGATTTACAGCATCAGAAAAGTTCTTCCCACAGAATGAGCACTGGTAAGGCTTTGCTCCAGTGTGGGTGTTGTAGTGGCTTATGAGCTGCCCAGCCGTTTGAAAACGCTTCTGGCAGATGCTGCACTTATGTTGCTTCAGACTGTGATTCTGCAGGTGTTTATCTAATGAAACGTCATCTCTGAAGCCTTTGGCACAACTTAAGCACCAAAACGTTTTCTCTTTGTGCATCTCGTTATGATTCATCCACGACTTTGTAGAGGTGAAGTCTTTGTTGCACTGATCACATCTAGGTGGTTTTGGTTTTTGTTTTCTGGATGACCTGTGAACTCTCATGTGACTAAGTAGCCGTGTTCGCCTGATGAACGACACCCCACAGTCTGGACACTCATATTTATTCAAATTCTCCACACTTTGGTCTTCTGTCATGGAGGGACGCCTTTCATGCAACTCTTGGTGTTTCTGGAAAGAGGACAGGTACGTATAAAGCTTCCCGCAGACCTGGCAACTATAACCCCTCTGAGGTTTCTTCATTGAGATACTTTCTATTGTATCTGAGGGATTCGTTTTCGATGAACTGCTTGTGTCACATCCATCGACAGAAACAACCTTGTCTTTTTCTCCATCTTCTTGCACATGGTTAGGTTCTGCTGCAGAATTCTTGTTGCCTCCCATCCGATTGTCTTCCTCCTCCTCCTCCTCCTCCATGGCATGCTGATGCAGGTGAGTCTTGAAGACTTGCCAGTGTGTAAACCTCAGTCCACAATCCTTACACACAATGCTGCACTGTTGAGCTGCAAGAAGAAAGAAAAAGAGCTTTGAGTTTACAAGTTAAGATCAAATAGCATCTGATTTTGTTAATCACATGGGACAAATGACTAATGTTCCAGCTGATATTTTGCAGCTGCAGAAAAAGCCTGATAATTACTAGGTAATTATTAATTGCAGCTGGTAAAACAAAACTTACAAGCTTGAATGGTGGCTCTCATCTTCATCTCGCCTGATCAGACCATCTTAACTCTCTTCATAAACACAATTAAATTTCAGAGTGTGGCAGATTTGAACATTTCTATCAAACACTGCTGGCCATGTCTGCAGCTGGTTATTTGTGACCTAAATATGGAGCTACGGACGCTAAAATAATCCTGTTAAACCAACCCGTCGAGGCAGATGGCCGCCCCCCCCTCGGCCTGCTCAAGGTTTCTGCCTCTTAAAGGAAGTTTTTCCTTGCCACTGTTGCCAAGTGCTTGCTCATCGGGGGATCTGTTGGGTCTCTTTAAATACATTTATAAAGAGTTTGGTCTAGACCTGCTCTATATGTAAAGTGCCTTGATGTAACTTTGTTATGATTTGGCGCTATACAAATAAATTTGATTTGATTTAAAGCTTCTCTGTAGAATGGACTACATTAGCTATACAGCTTTAAACAAACACTATTACAAAATGGAATTATTATATGTTAGAATAGAATATCACGATTAGAGGCCATACAAAAAAATGAATAAAAATTAAAATCATAAAATGGTGAGGGATGCGCAGAGACCAATGCCATGAAATGTCTTTCTAACTCATGGTCCAAAACCAAAGGATTTTTACCTGATAATTAGATTTGGTAGAAATTTTAAGCTGTTCTGGTAGCATGTTTCACAGATACTTAACTAGTTAGAAGAAGTACAATTGATTGAAGTAGAAATATTAATAAAACAAATTCAACAAACACTAGAACTAAACTGCTGAATAATTAATGACGATTGGATCACAAGAAAATGTATCTGTTTATTTGAATTTTAGTGAACATTTTCTTTTTGTTCCCAAAACAGCAAGTTAAACAAGAAGTCAAAGGTATATTGGTCATCTAGGGGGAAAAAAAACAAGCTTTTCATAATTTAATAACAAAGTAATGCCTCTTATACAATACATGTAATTCTTCCATTATAGAAGTGGTGCAGTAAACTAAGCATTCTACATGAACATAAACTCTATTTTAGTTTAGGCTATGAATCAGATTTCCACAACATAACAAAATACTGACTAAGGAAAAGACAATGGAACTTATAAATGAATCATACAAACTATGTTGTACATAATGTACAATTAACTGACTATGAAATTTGTATTATGGTGTTAACTAGCTGTAATGTTCAATATTGTAGATATTTATATTCACACAGTGCATTGAGTTTCCTACAAATTAATCTCTCTTAAATATGCAGTTAGTATTGTATTCAATCAAATCTTAAACATCCAAAATGACAGCAGGAAAATTATTAAGTATTCTTTCCCAGAATTATTTAGGTTTCTTCATAACTTGATAAACTTTTCAATAATTTGTGCCAACATCCCTTAATATTTCTGGACAGACCTGCATGCAAATCTTTTTTTTTTTTTTCTCTTTCTTTTTGTGTGTGTGTGTGTGTGTGTGTGTGTAGACGTTTTGAACTTCAACACTTCAGCCAGTGTTCAAAAAGATATTAACGAGGGGGGTTACCTGACATTCATGACAGGTTTTCTCAGTAACCATCAGATCATACAGTGGCTCGGAGCTATGCACTTGTAAAGTCACAAGTTCATGAAAAAGCTTATTCTTTCACATTTGTACGTATACTAGTCCAGTGTAAATGAAAGTCGAGCAACAGGAAAATAAACTAAGGAACTTCTTTTTAAATATAAAAAAAACTCAACACAGGAACAATTAAGGAAAGCATGTTTTACAAACACAACACACTTGGCAATGCTTTAAAGTAAAACAAAAACCCACAATCTACAGTGTCTTTCCAGCTTTTTACAGTTTTAACTCAAACACTCCATTGGCATGTTCAATATAGTGCTGGTGCAAATCAGTTTCTTGACAAAAAGTAGTTCCACATTCAAGGCAAGTAAGGCTATTTGCATCTCCTGATGAGACAGCGGCGGGAGCATCACTCTGCCCTTTGTAATCACCAATACATTCCTGGTGATGATCAATAAGGTCCTGTATTTCACTGAAGGTCCTGGGGCAAACTGAGCAATGATACGAGGCTGTGTTACAGTGCTGGGTTTCATGCTTTTCTAATGCAGTTGGTGAAAGAAAGGCTTTGCCACAATGCTGGCACTTATGGCTACTCTGAGACTGGATGTCTGAGGAAAGCGCAGGTTGGGTCGGTGTAAACGATGGAAAGGAGAGCCCACTGTTATCAGGAGAAGGAATGCTGACTTTTAGAGACTTGGAGGTCATAGCAGCACACAGCCTATAGCGTACCTCATTTGGGAGACGACAGCGGACTTCGTCATGCCAGGCAAGGTGTTGCTGCAGCTGATTCTCAGTCCAAAAGCCATGGCAGCACAAAGCACAACAATAAGGCCGGCTCTTTGCCTTGGTCTTGTGGGTGGATAATTGCTCCTCTGTTTGGAATGCCTTTCCACACTTATCACACTTGAAGAGGCATTTCACTGTATGCTCTGACAGGCGGCTGAGGGGCACTGAAACCTCAGCTGTGGCTTCATGAGCCTGGATCTCCACTGTGGCTTCCTGCTTTACCCCCAGGCACACTTTCTTATGGTCAAGAAGAGCTCTGGCAGAACTGCACAGTTTTCCACAGTCAAGGCATGAGATGTGTTTGACAGGGGAGGGAGCAGGTCTGTCAACAGGGCTGGTTTTCTTTACAAGATAACTGTTTGTCACCATAGTGCTGCCTGCAGCAAGCGAACCTTTTGTATTTCTGAATTCACTGCTCATGGCAATAGACTTTTTTGTCCTAAAACGACCCTTATTTTTGCTGTTTGAGTGCACCTGCCATTTGTGGGCACGTAGACCCCTTGCTTTAGCAAAGATCATAGAGCATTCGGGACACTGGTGAACTTTTCCGCTCATAGTTGATAAACTGAATTCACCCCTGTTGAGACTAACATCGATCTGTTCTGGGACATGGTCTACTGAGACCAGTTCATCTCCTTGACGATCCCTTGTTTTACCATGCTCATTTTCATAGTGAGTAGCCAGAAGGAGGACTTTTGAAAAACTTTTTTTACATTCAGAACATGAATACTTCTCAGCCTGGGTGCTGTTGTTGGCCACCTTTTGACGTGAATGAGTTGCTGACTCAGTTTTGGTTTGACACTGAGGGTTAAACATCTGGTGGCGCTGGAGAACACAATGGTTAAAAAATTGCTTGCCACACATGTTGCACTGAAAAGGTCCATCCTCCATCTTGTGGCTAACAGATTTTAAATCACCATCTTTTAGCGAGGACCGTGAAAACGTCCCTTCCTTGTGCCATCGTTTGTGCGAGCCAAGGGCTGAGTTGGACATGAAACGCCTCCCACACTCTGAGCAGTGAAACAGCCCTTTACTTGGCTCTACCTGTTTAGGTTTCTTTAGCATTACTGGCATGGACAATTTTGCTTTTGTAACAGATTTGTTAGCCTCAGTGTGAATTCTTTTATGAAAATTCAAAGCTCCAACCACTGAAAAGCTTCTGTCACACTTATTGCATTTGTATTTTAAATCTGTTATATCAGTTTCAGCTTCTGTCTTCAGCTCCCCAATGTCCATTTTGTTTATTTCTTGAGCAGTAATTAAGTGGTCGGACTTTTCCTGCGTACTGATATCCATACCATCCTTGTGTAATTTCACAGTGTCAGTGATTTCGGCAGGCGCCGCCTTACAATCAACTGCTTGACTGTCTCTCTTCATGCAAAGTTTTTGATGAGCTCGTAATGAGGCCTTGTTGCTGAAATGAGCAAGGCATGTGGCACACTGAAGATCTTCTAGCATGACAGTAGATTTGGGTGATGATGGCAAGTGCCCAGTCTCATAACCGTGGCTTTTCATATGAAACTGAAGTGCTTTTGCCCGGGAAAACAGCTTCCCACAGTCAGGACAGCTGTATGTGTTTTTTTTCAACTGCTCCACCTGATGCTGAAAAGACTTGATGGGCGGTGGGAGTAACTGGTCATTATGGACAACCTGGTGTCTTATAAGGCTGGAAAAAAGACGGAACGACCTGTTGCAGAGTTCGCATACATGGTTTCCATTTTCATGTTTTCGCATGTGCAATGCCATGATACCCTTGTGGCGAAATGTTCTCCCACATACTGGGCATGCAACCTTAATACTGGAGCGCGAGTGTCCATTACCAGAGTGCACAGATCCTGCAAGACCTTTTCTTAGCCTTAAATCTGAACACTCTGTCTGATTTTGCTTGTGGTGGGAGTAAGCTCCTAAAGACCAAAAACCCTTCCCACACAGCTCGCAGTGATAAATCTTTGGGCCTAAAAGGGTTTTCTTTGGATTGTATTCTTTCTTGGGGCCTGAAATATTCTCTTTCTTGTGCGCAGAGCAGTTTTTCATATGATTAAACAAACTAGTCGCATGCAAATAAGACATCGTGCAGTCTGGGCATTGGAATTTTTTCCTTTTGGGATGACGTAACTGATGAGAGACTAAAGCAGACAAACGTGAAAAACATTTACCACATTCACTGCAAGTCAAGCTTTTCTTCTCTAATCCCTCTGTATGGTTTAATGCATTAATGCTTGGGTTTTCAGCTTTGTGTTGCTGCATATGACTGCAATGTGCTGTATAGCCACTGGATTCATGCCCACATATGTCGCATGTGTAAACTGCTACTGACTGACCTTGAGACTGTTGTCTTCTCTTATGAACACCATGCCACATTCTGTGGACACGCAGTGATGAAGCACTAGAAAACCAACGGTAGCACTCTGGACAATCAAATCTTTCCTCTATGGTTTCGTTATCCGTCTCCCTCGCTATCTGTGCACACAGCTCTTCATCCTGCTCAAAGTCAATTTGCACAATCTTCAAGTCCATCTCCGGCTTGGAAACAAGACTACCGTGGGAAACTTCAGTGTCACCATCGTCTCTTACTTCCTGATCTGATTCACACAGAAGCTCAAGATCAGGATTCGGGTCTTGGGTGGACTCATCCTCAGATTCACTCGCACTGATCACTTGAACATTGAAGTCCCCGGGTTCATAACTCTCCAAGTCTTCTTCAGTCTCATTTATGCGCATGTCTTCCCCAATAGAATTGGTAGGAAACGCTCTCTCCAATTCCACATTTTCCTCCAAATGATCAGTCTCTTTTCTTTCACTTTCCAAACGTTTTTGTTGAGGTAGAGATGTGGCCACCTGAGCCTCCTTCTCTGTTTCTCTGAAAACATCTGTGTGATGAAGCTGGTGGGAGTGAAGTGCTGATTCCCTCGAAAACTTCAGCCCACAATCCTTACATTCAAATGCCTTCTTCTGGAGCTGACACACTTGATGAAGAAATGACTTTGCTGGGGTCTCATCACTGTGTGCCATGCGCTGATGCCTGTAGTAAAATGTTAACGTCATGAATACTTTTCCACATTCCTCACATGGGAATCTTTTTGCGGAGTCATCTGAGTGATTTGCATGCCATCGTTGATGGTTGAAAAGGGCAATATGGCCATTGAAAGACTTTTTACATTCTTTACAGTGAAACTTACTCCAGTTTTTCTTTGGCTTTTCTTTCATTTCTTCTGGAGTGCACTGACTGTTGCGGCTAAATCGCTGATGTGTTTTCAGGCGCAACAGAGCAGAAAAGGCTTTACCACATGAACATTTAAAAGGTTTTTCAGAAGTATTATCTCCCTCACTGGGCTTTTCAACAACTGAATCTTCAGTGTGAAAGGAATCTCCTGAACTCCTGTTTCGTGACTTAACTAACTTTTCCTCATGACAACGACGGTGCGCATCAAGAGCTGAAGCACGAGAATAATTTCGCCCACAAGACTCGCACTGAAACGACTTCTTTTTCAAATGTTCAAGGTCATGAAATACAGATTTAGAGGCTTGTCTGTGTGAGCGCTGATGGTTGAGAAAGTGTCCAATAACACCATAACATTTCCCGCAGTCTTGACATTCGTAGGTTTGCTGCTTGGTTATTCCAGAGTTCATGTGAATACCAGACCCCTTTTTGGAGGTTTGGCTGTGGTTCATCTGCATGTGCAAGAGGAAGTCACTCAGTTCAGAAAATGAGAGTGAACATAAAGTACAAAAATTTACTGTTTCTCTGTCCTTTTTTGCATCATGTAGGCCATCCAACTGGTCACCCAAATGCACATTTTCTTGTAGGTGCTGTTGGCGATGCTCCAAGTAGACTGCCTCCTCTCTGAAAGCTTCTCCACAATCCTGACAGCAGAAAACCCCAACCCCTAGAAATAGAAAGGGGAAAATAGGAGGTCAAAGCCACTCCTGTTTCCAGAGTAAGAGGGAAAGATATAAAGAAAGGGGGGAAAATAAAGAAAAAGAAACAATAAAGAACAGGGGGGAAAAAAAAAAAACCACAATGGATGCAAAAATTGTCTTTATTTTCAAGTTGATTTGACTTTACAGTATGATAAAACAATAAGATTTTCCAAAGAAACAAAGATTTGATGATGTAAATATATTAATTTCACAAAAAAAAAAAAAAAGTTGTATACTGAGCCTCGTAACAGCTTAAATAGACTTGTCAAGCAGTGCTGCTGCAAAATAGGGTTAAAGGTTAGAGATTACTTAAAGCCATGCCTTTGCAACAGTAAATTGGGTTATTATAACCAACCTGGCCTAACTTCCGAATGGAAAAATTATTAAGAGACCTTTTGTTGATCAAAGTTGAAATAGACAAGTAAAGTCATTTTAATAGATGAAATCTATAGTTTAAAACAGCCATATGTGAATTAGAAATTATTTATTATTGATAGAAGAGCATAGTAATAACCTTCAGATCTAGAAAGACTGATGATTAATAAAAGTAAGCATAAAAAATCTTTATCGTTGAGTTTTTAATAAATGTGCTGTAAGCATTGGTAAAGATGTGAGCGTACTCGCACAATTTCAATTACGTTCTAAATTCAATATCTATGGAATTTTGAGATGCAAAATGTATGCAGTGAATCTACTCCCTCAATTGCAGACATTATGGCCAATTAAATAAAGACTTCAGATAAAATAAAGACAAAATGTAATTTAAGACAATTTAGAACACAATCATCTTCAAGCAGTTATATGACCAAACATACTACCATTACTTATTACATACTTATAACACATCTTTAACAGGCAAATACAAACAGGAATCTTAAACCATGTAACATTAATTACTATTCAAAAAATGTGAGCTAAAGGAAGAAAAACAAGTAGATTTTCTACTACAAAGTGCCAAAGTTAAGGCAGAAGTTAAGACAAACTGCTAGTCTGTATCTTCATTTGCAGCTAAAGTACTGTTGGTGAAGTTTGGTTGTGGCTCAACGGCTAATACCAACAAAATATCAAGCAAAGGGTGACAGCACTGCGGTGCAGGACTGACAACAGCAGGAAGTCTTCCCGTCCAGCTGCTATCAGACTGTACTATGCTGCTATCTAAATTTATTGCAGTGCATTGATACTTTTTGTACACATGTATACCTCTCCATTGTTATTCGTGCAATTTTAGCTATTTTTTTTAAGAGGACAATTATAGATACACATTTTGCCATGTTAGACAGGTGCAAAATTGTAAATGCGTGTAGTTGTTTATCATTTAGCTGTTGCAACGAAGTAATTTCCTGTAGAAGGACCAATAAAGTATCTACCTGTCAAAGTACATACCAGGAGAGAGAATAAGACGAGGGGTAGCCAGGGCCTACATACAAACATACATACATTCATACAGTGATGATCACGCCAAGTGAACTGCATGATGAGCATTATTTTAGCACAGTGGATAGCACCACAGCGCTTGAACTACTTGATGTAAAATGTCAACAAATAGAAAAAGGCAATATTCACTTTCCCAAATGATTCGTTTCATCTGTATAGTTTCTCTAACTCGACTCAGAAAGAGTAGATCTTAGCCCCAACGTTAAAAGAGTACGCAGCGTGTAATGGATCTATGGTATGGATCCTGCTCCTGTGCAGCCCAATATCACAATTATCTGCCAACATGCTCGCTAGAAATCCAACCTATAAACATGGTCAACACCTGGAGGAAATCCGCTTTGCCTGCTGACTAAATGCAGGGCAATAAGTAAACAGGAAAAGGCGAAAAAAACTACACAACAGGGAAAGTCAATGCAGTTTATGCTAAATTGTCTGCCGCAGAAAAACGTAGCTGTTTTCGTCCCATGTTTCTAAACTGAGGTTAGTATCGGAGGTCATAACACCGGCGCGAACAATTAGCAGTAAAATGGCCGCTACCGGATACTTACGGTCAGTCGGTGGGTCCTCGGCCGACGGACCGTCGGTGTCCTCTGCTGCCGGGTGTCCACGGAGGGGTCTCTGCCCAGCCCCGTCCTCTGTGATAGCAGCGGGAGCGCCTCCGTCCATCTTGGCGTGGCTGGTTGGTGGCGCTAGCTTTGTCAAGGTAGTCCTCGTTAGCCTAGCAACGCCGCGGTTGTTGGAGTTTCCCTTATCGACGTAAAGCCTCAGCGGAAGGCAGTGAGGACGATGAGAGCGGGTCTGCTTCTCCAGCCGGACCCGGATCAGCTTCTTTCCGAGTTTACATCGATGTGTGTGAGGAGGAAGAGCTCAGTTAGCCGTACTGCTCACACACCTGCACTGGGGACGAGCGCCTCTGAGCGGAAGTGGACTCTTCTTCTTCTGTTTTGATTCCTCCGAACGACACCACATGCATCACTTCCGCAGTTTACTCTTTGAAGGATTATTAAAAATGAAATTTATGCAGCAGGCAGCCTCTAAACAATTCAATCAGCCTTTCTGATTTTGTTATGATAGTTATTTATATTTTTTTACATATATTATATATTTATTACATGCATACATATATTCATTTATTCAATTAAAGGACTATTTTCCAAATGAAATTTTAATTCGTTCTTTCACAGCAAAAAATAGTTTTAATTAATTAACCAGTTAGGCTATTTACATCGCTATAATATTCAAGTATTTGACTACAGCTTCATTATTTTAGCTACTAGTTCATACTGATAGATTTCAGAATTTAGTCAATTTACCATATCAATGAAACTGAGGTCTTTGGTGAGGAATATTTGTTAAAATCAAACGGCATTTCAGAAAACATGTTGAAATTAACTAGGTCAATATTTGTTTCCTTTGTTTTTGATTTCCCGCAGCCAAATTCATTTCACACTTGCAGGAGCACCCTGAATAGTATAATCATATCATAAACTCATTTTCTTTCAATGCTTTGTTTTGGTACATATAAAGCTCATGTCCTACAAATTAGGCTTAACAAGGACAGTACAACTTATTAAGTACTGTACAGCACAACATAATAAACAAAGGCAAGTTTTATTTCACCCAATATATAGACATCATGGGAAATTACTATTTCTTTCCATGCTAAAACAGTAGATAGAGGTAGAAGGGCACGCTTTTATGTCAAGACGCAAACTTTTCAAACGCACAGTAACATTTTTTTCTTCTTGAGCAAATTCACCTTGTGTTTGATTTACAGTAGTAATGAAGATTTTCAGTCATTTAATCTTCTCAAATGCCCATATTATTAACAGACGAGAGGATTCTGTATTTATCGAAAATTACAGTTGTAGAATGAAATCATTCACTATTCACAAATAATACATTGGATTGCACTCAAAAGTGGCATTTTTTATAAATATGGGTACATTCTAATCTGAATGGTAATTCTGTTAAGAGACACACATTGTATGGCACTCATATGTTTACAGTAGATGCTCAGCACTAACAACCAGATTAGCTTTATTGTAATTTAAGTGATCACATATGTTCAGTCTTGAAACATTGCAACATTTTTTTGCATTTAACTGGATAGATCAGAGCAAAACATACATTTTTGACAATCATTTTCATGTTTTTGCCATTTAACAAAATATAAATGACAAAACATTCTTTTATCCAAATTGAATTTATTACAAAATTCTCTATTTGGCAATAGAGTCAGATATAATTGGTGTAGTGATGTGACTTTCCGTTGGCTTCCCAATAATTACATTTACACAAAATAACTAACTGTGGAACGACCTTAGGTTCCTGACAGGATAATATTGTTGTCGGATTCTCGTTTTATATTGAGACACATGTAATCTGTAAGCACTACATCTGCTTCCCCAAACTCCCTTCCCTGCTCAAAAACCAAAAAGTTACATTTCTTTACAGTATCTTAGAAAGAGTTGCTCTGTGTTTTGGGAGTGAGGTCACATTGTTGAGTCTACCTTAAGCACAAACTAGGCCTAGAATACCAAGACAGCAGACATGCAGACTGTACTCATAAAAGGCACACAGTATACTGTACATGAAGAAACACAGTTCAAATGGTTCAGGACATGTGATCCGAGCTATAAAAGTACTAATACTATCTAAACTTAAATGCCATTGGCAATAGATGAAAGGTGGAATGTAATGTCATGGAATCTCATTCATCTGCAATCCTCAAAAGTTATTTAAACCAGATAAGTATTTGGATAACTGATAATGCATAATTTAAGGAAAAGTAAAACTGATTCAATGGCACATATATACACACTTCAATACAAAGCAGAACTCTGATTGATTTGAAAAAAAAAATGTGCTTCAAGTGTGCAGACTAAAATAAGTTTCACTTTTATCTTTTTGTTTCTAATGCCCACCCACTCAGCTGGTCTAACGGAACAACTGAGGGACAAATGAATGAGGTTCCATTGGACAAAAATTCTATGCGTTTGTTGCTAGTGTAAAAATGTCAAATTTCCCCTTGTGCATGTTGCAAGTAGTGCATCTGTAGATCAAGCTCTCGAGGAAGAGAGCACCCACATATCATGCACTGGAGAAGTCGTTCTGGGGCAAAAGGCAAACGAGATCCAAGTTTGTGAGGTTCGGTCTGTGGGGTGAGCTGAGGTAGGGGCAGGGTCTGTGGCATGTGTGGCCTCTCGCTCATGACTGCCTGTGGTGTGAAAAATATATTTGGGTGTGGAGGTCGTGGAAGTGCACCAACTGTGACAGAGTGAAGAGGATGAGCACCAGGCAAAGCAAGAGGAGGGAGTGGAGCAAGTGGAGCTGAGAAAAAGGGAGAAGGCTGATTGATGATTATTTGAGTGCCCGTTACCATTGGTTGCTGCTTCAGCTCCTGTCCATTCCCTGGTTTGAGTTGCCCAGTGAGCAGTGTCTGAGGACTAGGATTACTTTGGAAGCCCCATACTGGTGTACCCATCCCCTGGCCAAACCGATGAGGCTCGTATTGAATGGAGATGGGAACCTTTTGTGTTGCTGTCTGGCTCTGTACACTGGCCCAGCCAGATGAAACCTGCTTTGGCTGCAGCTTCAAATCTTGATTATTTACTAATTTCTCAGGGGAGTTTACAGTTTTTGGAATCCCAGGTGGTTTTTGTGCATCCCACAAGGTGCTACCTACCCCAAGAGACACAGAAGTTGAAATTGGCATAGCACTGCGTTGGTCTATTTGAGCTGAGGTGGATGCACTTGCTAAGCCTGAAGCCCATTGTTTCTGCGGCTCACAGCCATTCCAAGGCTTCTCCGGCTGGCTAACAGTCGATGGTATTACTTGAGGACTATTAACGTCCCACACTCTATCGTCCTCTCTTTTAGGTGTTGTGGATGGCTCCTTTTGTGTTGACACTGGGGTGTCTGGCCATCTTGGCAGCTGAAGCTCTTGACCAAGCTTATTTGGAGAACTCTGTGAAATTGCAAGATGAGCAGGTCTGACGCTCCACAAAGCTGCCCCATCAATGTAGGCAGACGGAACAGAAAAATCATGTTGCAGTGAGCTTGTGGAAGCTAGTGCTGTGGATGTAGTTGCATTATTCCAAGTGGCAGGCTTAACCTGTCTCTGTTGCTCCAGCTCACTCACTATCAATGGGCTGGATTTTTTTGGTGCTGATGATGCATTAGAACTGACAATAGAAGCTGTGCTCTCCTTCATGTGTGATGATTCTAAAGTCTGAGCAGAGTTGGGACCTGATTGTGTTATCAATGGGCTGTCTGCCCAGCCTGAACCTGTATGATGGTGCTGCTGCAGGCCTGACTGTGGCAGGCTGTCAAACTGTGCCTGCTGTGATGATGGAACAAGCATTACTTCTCCACCATCCACCTTCCACTGCACTGGTTGAGAGTGCAGCTTGGACATCCATGGCTCCTTCTGCTGCTTGCTCTGTAAATCCATGCGAGATGAGAGCATGGAAGACTCTGGCTGTATTGCCCTTCTATGCAACTCAGTCTCTCTTATTGAAGACACTGGAAATGGAGATGGCTGAGCGTTAATCATCGCTGAGCCCAATGGTCTAGACCAGCTCCACACAAGCCTCCCCCCTCGTCTCCCCCTGCTGCCCCTGCCTCTCATCCTAGCACCAATTGGTAAAGAGTTATACTGGCTAAAACCTTGGCGCTTGCGTGTGTGAATTTTCTGGTGTACCAACAAGCTGCTAAACCAGGAAAAAGTTTTGTGACACTCATCACAGCGATGAGGTCTCTCTCCTGTGTGAGTGTTCATGTGATCACGGAGCAGATAGGCCAATCCAAAACTCTTCTCACACAGCTCACACTTGTGAGGTTTGTCACCACTGTGGGACAGCATATGGTGCTGCAGTTGGGTCTCATCGCTGTAGCCTTTACGGCAGCTGGTGCAGCGGAATGGTTTCTCTTGATGCAGCTTTTGGTGCGTTTTCATGTTCTGCAGGAAGGCAAAGTCCTTCCCACAGTCGGGACATTTGTATGGCTTCTTGCCTGTGTGAATTATGAGATGTTGCTGTAAGTAGCTACTGAATCTAAAGCCCTTGCCACACACTTTGCACTGGTAAGGCTTGTCCTTGGAATGTATGCGCATATGCAGCTCTAACACTGAGCGATGGCGGAAATTTTTCCCACACTCAGAGCACTTATACGACTTAACACTTGTGCCGTCGTTTCTCCATTTCCCCTGCACGTTATCGCTACTTAACACATTACATTGTTTTTTAGGTGGTGTTGCCACCTTTTCTAAATATTGTGCTACAGACTTATGGACGCTTAACAAGTGTACATTTAAACTGGACTCATCACGATAAACACATGGACAGTGTGGACAGGAGTGTCCTTTTTCCCAGTACTTATTAATCTCCCGTGGGATTCGAGGTGTCCTCTCCAGCTTCTCATACTCAGCCTCATGAATGAGCATGTGAGTTCTCAAGTGAGCTGGCACACAGTAAGTCTGGGGACAAAGAGGGCATTTAAATGTGCGTTTGGGTTCCTCACGCTGGTGTGCGTTCTCCTTCCCTAGCCCCCTAACTGCCTCCTGTCCAGGCACAGGGGCCTGCTTGCATGGCTGCTCACTGGAAGAGTTGGTTTCTCGCAGTCTATGCTGGCGACAATGCGCCTTCATGTTCTGAGCGAAGGCAAAATTTTTACCACATTCAGGGCAGCGGAAGGGCTTTTGGCCCGTGTGGAGATACTGATGCTGATGGAGGAGGCTACTGTACTTGAAGGTTTTCCCACAAATGTTGCAAAGGTGAGAGCGTGGGTTGTCTGAGTGTTTGCGGCGGTGGTCTTCCATGACAGAGTAGTGTTTGAAAACCATGCCGCACTCTGGGCATTCATAGGGTTTGAGAGCGGTGTGACATCGCTGGTGATAGCGCAGGGCCATGGTGTTTGGGAAAGTTTGATTGCACTCATGGCATGTAAACATGCTCTCCTGGGAGTGGGTCATCATGTGCTTTGTGACAGACACCTTAAACTGGAACTCTTGGCGGCACAGGGGGCAGTGGTAAGGCTTTTCGACTGTATTGCTGCAGTTGTGGTCCCTCAACTTATCCACTGTAAAGAAAATCCTCCTACATTCAGCACATTCAAAAGTCTGTTCCTCCGTTGCATGCACCTCCTTCTTTGGAGTAACAAGTTGCTCCTCCTTCTCCTTATGTTCATTTCTGTGCTTAATGAGGCTGCTGCGGTGCTGAAAGGAAAGGCCGCATTCTTTACAGGTGAGGGGCATGAGCTCATCCTCATGTGCGTGAAAGTGGCGGTGCAGGTTGAATGTCTCCCGGCGGTTGAACCTCTTCCCGCACTCTTTGCACACCAAGCGACACTTTTTAGGCTTAGCTGCCAAATCAGCATCCCCTCCTCGGCCTGCCTCTTCATCATCTTCAACAGCATCCTCCACACTGTCCACCTTTCCCACAAGCTCCTCAGCCAGTTTCCTCTCAGCAGTCCCTTTGTTGTGATCCGAGTTTTCCTCTTTGACAACATCCTTGGCATCAGCAGCAATGTTATTGTCAGCATTTGTGTCCTGCTGCACCTTCTCAGCACTCTCTGCAACAGCATTGGGATCTGGAAAAGGGAGAGGAAGCACAGAATGGTGTTATAATAACTTAGATAGTTATAATAACAAACAGTAAACAGCATGTTTTGACAGCCAAACAAACTGCACACAACTATCACAGCACAGCAGCTCAGGTCCAGATAACAGTCCGCCTGGCAGGATGCTAGCTCGGCTGTGCTCAGGTGAACAGGGTTAGCAGAGTTGACAGGGTGTACTGGACCTTTAGTGAGAGCTCCGACCCAGAGTAGCCTGGAAGCTAAAGCTAACGGTGAAATACATGAACAACGTTAGCATACCACACTTCTCATCCTCCTCCCTCTGTGTTTTCGCCTCCTCATCGTCATCTTCGGTTTCGGACCAGTCGAAAGCCCGCTGCTCTCCGCCGGCAGCCTCGGCCATTTTTCCAGCCAGCGTCAGGTCCTCCGGCGGACTACATGTTGTTGTTGTGTCGGCTCCGGCTCCGGCTCCGGCACCGGACGCGACTCTAACCCCAGAATGGCTGGCAGCGCACCCGCCGTCATTACCAGCACTTGCCCCCTGCTCCCGGTCGGGGCTCTCCGCGGGTTCAGCGTGTGTTGTTTCGTCTCTCTGCTCCTCCGCTCCGGTCCTCTGCCCAGAGCTTTCCCCCTCCTCCGCAGGGGATTTGGGTATGTTTGGAGACTCCGATGGGTCTACGGCGGCCATGTTTCACCCATGCACCCCCTTGTCCAAAGCACACAAGGATCACGTTAGCCAACATGAGCGTGGAATGACATTTCCGGCCCAAACTTTCAAAATAAAACTCCCATTTTTTTCACAGACTGCTCAGGTTCACCATTCAGAACATTTTAACTCCGGGCCTTAACCAACAACTTTCCCTTTCCGCCACTGTTGTCGTTTTGTCGCTCGACACAGCAAATGTTCTCCGCACAACTCAAGATAAACTTTTCAACATGTCCATTGAGTATACAGTGAGGTTTTTATAGGCTCTGACAAATTCACAAGTGATCTGTTGGGTTTATTTGCTGTCCATATCTGGAATTTATTACAGTTTAGTTACATTTCAACCGAACAGTAGCTATCTACAAAATATAGCTTGTGCAAAACTATGTAGATGATGGCCATATGTTGTTTCTTTGCAACTACCAGACATATCCATCATACTGCATGCAAGATTATAATAAATATCCCCCACATACTTATGTATGCTTTTAAATTGCACGGGAAACATATGGATTAAAGTTTCAAGCCTACTGTGAGGTTAATGTCTGATGGTCTTCGTTGTTTTTTTGTTCGTTATCACCAAAACTGGCAATTTTGTAATATGTTTGTCCCAAAACGCACTGAACAGAACACAGTCTAACTTTATTGTCCAACCAAAGTTGGAAAAGTATGTATCATTACACTTAAAAAAAAAAAAGCACAAGCATACATTAGCAGGTAATTACAATAGCTGTATAACTACAATGTATGGTAACAGCTGTAGATTACAAGTACTTCATCACTACCTAGTTAGTGTATCAGGAGAACTGAGACGGTACTGAACTATTTGGAGCATCTGGAGCTTTGCAGCTCTACTGCAAAGCATGTACAGTGACATGCATACTAAACATCAGCACCTACAGTATGTTATTGTCTGGGTGTTGAAATAGTTCTCAATAGTGAAGTTGTCACTCATTCATTCATTCATTCATCCATCCATCTTCTACTGCTTACTGCTTATCCATTTCAGGGCCATTGGGGGGGGTTAGAGCCAATCCCAGCTCACATTGGGAAAGGGCGACCTGTCCAGGTACACCCTGGGCAGGTCGCCAGTCCATTCACACTCACACTCAGACCTACAGACAATTTAGAGTCACCGATTAACCTAAACATGTATGTCTTTGGACAGAGGGAGGAAACCCATGCAAGCACGGGGAGAACATGCAAACTCCGCACAGGAAGGCTCCAGGCCAGAGAACCAAACCCACAACCTTCTTACTGTGGGGCAACAATGCTAACCACCGTGCCGCCATGCTGCCCTGAAGTTGCCACTCCATAGAGGAAACCATTTCCCAAACATCATCTAGCACAACATGTACCGATGTGGAACCAAGTTTATGTTAAGGCCAACCCATTATCTACTTTGTCTTATTTTCCCCCATCCACTTCAGTCCTCTTAAAAGACAAATCTAAGTGCAAGATGGATCACTGGTGTGGAGAAAGAAGAAAAATTCCAAGCAACTAAGTTAATTTTTTACAGAAACACTGTCAATAGAAAAAGAGCATATTTGTTGTCACATTTTGATGATAGTGCGCACTTGGAGTTTTTAAAAGGAGTAGTTTCCCTCAGCGCCGTCTTCTGCGTCTGTGATCAACAGCTCTTCCTCGCCGTGGCCTCTGAACACTTACATTTGTGTCTGTGGGTGGATCAGAGGGAAAAGTGCCACATATGTCAGGGGATGATGGTGCAGGCACCACAGGTACAGCTGACTGATTGTTTGGATGTTGGGTGATCTGTGGCTGGTGTATTTGTGTTTGGTGCTGTTGTGACTGTTGTTGTACAAGTGCTTGCTGCTGATGTTGTTGTAGCTGTTGCTGCTGTGGTGTTTCAATCCGCTGTTGTTGTTGTTGCTGTGGTTCTATATGCTGCAGCTGCTGCAGAGCAGGCTGTGGCTGTAAGTGCTGTTGAGATGTTTGTGATTGATGTGCTGGTACACGATGTTGCTGTGGTTGTTGCTGGGCCTCTAGCACTCCTAACAGCCTTTGTAAGAGGACATTGTTTTGTTGTAGACTAACTGTTAATGCCTCTTGTGAAGCAACAAGTGTCCTCATGTCCTGCCTAAAACCTTCTCCAAACTCCCGTAGACTCTTTTCTACATGATTTCCCAGTTGAATTGCTGCTTCTCCCAAACCTCGCAGCTCATCTTCAAGCCAGGAACTGCGGGGAGGGACTTCAAGAGGGCCCTGCTGTGCTCCAAGTGATGGTTGAGGACTGCTGGGCTGAGGGCTACCATTGAGGAAAGGAGCACTGTAGAGTGGGGAAGGGGGCAGCCATCGCTCTGAAGGAGGGGGTGGCCCAATGCCCAGACCGAGTCCTAATCCCAATTTGTCCTCCATGCTGTTCTCTACTGTTTCACACTCAGGTTCTCCCATGTCTCTGTCACGCTCAGGATTGTCTTCGTCTTTCTCCAAACCATCTCTCTCTGATCCTTCCACTCCTACACCTATAAAAATTTTAAGCAGACATAATAAAATTGATTTTAGATGTATCTGGATATACTTAAAAAAACAGTACTTCATTTTACTTATTTAATTTGTTTGTACCTGTGTCTGAGTCAGGGAAACAAGGAAAACTGGGCTTTGGTCGGGTGTTTTGTTTTTGCCTGGCTTGCTGAAGCCTGGGGCTAGGCTGTGAAGGACGTCCCAGCATTGAGGCCCCTCTGCTGGATGGCAGGTAACAGGTGCGGTGGCGGGCATCTGCCAGCCTGCCACCATTGCGCCTTTTTAGGTCATCCCACCGCTTCTTCACTTCCCGAAGAGTACGTGGGACTCTGGATACAGCATTGACTCTCTCTAGGATCCCTGCCCATATGCGCTCTCTTTCCCGCCGGCGGAGCCTTCCTGCAGGACCAAACAGCTCCCCTTCACACCGAGTGACTTCTGACACCAACACCTCCAGCTCTGCTCCGCTGAAACGACTCTTTCTTTTTCCTGCACCACCAGCAGCCAGTGCTGCTGACATAGCTCTGTCTGTAGGGAGTAGGTGACAGAACACCCCAAAAGGGAGAGGAAAAACATCCAGCTAAATATATATCAGGAAGAAAAATGTGATTTATCAATGTCAGTGTTATATTTTTACTGTGTTAATCTAGTATACATTCAACTATAACTACTATGAGAAAGCCATGAATCAGGGAAATAAAGAATTTCACCGTTTTTCATTGGTGATGCAAGATGAGTGCTTTTAGTTGAACAGGTAATGCAATAATTGTTTTCTGTAAATCAGTGCGTTTGCTTCAATAACACTTAACCTGAGGGTGCTTTTGCAAACCTCTCATGAAACAACTACTGTTTCTAGCTGCTTCAGAAGCAAAAGAATCGGCTAATCTGGGTTCAATAATGGTTTAAATCTTATTCAGGCTTACTTTGTTCAATGGACAAGAGGTCGTCTGAGGACATTCCAGGTGCCATGATGTTCGGGTGCACCACTACCACATTGAAGGGGAGCCCTCCAGGTAATCCACTGTTTTGGTCACAGCTGCCCTCCGAGTCGTCATCCTCCCTGGGGAAGCCGTTTTCTGAGGCTCCCCCTCCAAAGGGTCCCTCCGGAGACTCCACTTTGATGTGCATGGGAGGTGATTGCTCGTACAGCAGCCCCCCCTCCTCGTAGTACTCAGTCATGGGTCAGACCTGATTCACAGCAGAACTGACTGGGAGGCCAATTCTGATTCTGACAGCTGCTTCCCCATCAACACGAGTTCAAGGGATAATTCAACCTACTGCCAAAGACATTGCAAGTGTTCCCTATACTGCATCAGATAACTATGAGCTGCCTATCACACAATGGGATGAGAAGGAGTGTAGACTAATTATCTTCAAATGCGCTTTCAAGCAGTATTCTTAAAAGATTCAACTCATTGCTGCAGCTCATTGAAAAAATACAATCGTGTTATGTCTGGTTGGAGCGTGAAGTCCGCAGACTTTAGACTGATGTGTTGCCGAAAACATCTGTCCGCTGTGTAAAAACATCTGGGGCAGGCTGAGAGCTACATCTGAGCGTCCAGCTGTGTTACAGCGAGAAGCATCATCCAGGCAGAGAATCGCCTCCAGAGCTGAAATACAACAACAAAACATAACACTGCTTACAACTGCGTAGCATTTTAGAATAGCTACGATCGTATTTCTCTGCGATCCTGACTTCTGTATTCTGTCGCATCGATGCGCAATATTTTTCTGCACCACATCCGCAATGGTTGCGCATTCCGCATACATTAGGTGCTGATCTTGCAATGGAGCTAGCTGTTGCTAACAGCTAGCCACAGCTTCAGGCAAAGCAACAGCTTTATCTGAGCTGCCAACGACAACCGGGCGGAATTGAAGGGAAAGCTGACGCTCTTTTGCGTTTCTTACCTCATGGTAACGGCACATGGGAGGCAAAACAAAACCAAAACATAATCGGTGCAGCTGTTAGCTCAGCAGCCGATACATAAACCCAACACAGTCGCTTTCTGTTGACGTCACGCACGGGGCATGTTAGGAGCCAATCACTGTTCGGACATGTTGCACAAATCAACTTCGGAGTCTTTCGCACGAGCCAACTAGTTTCCTACAATTTCCCAAAAAGCAATTAAGTACGTCGACATGAACTCAAAATCAACTTCAACCAAATGAAGACAAATCCTTTGAACCCTCCTCCAACAAAGAACAAAAAACAAAAACAAACGGATAATTACCCGGAGGCAGTTTAGCGGGTTGAGAAAAAAAAATGGATGATATAGCGTAATAATTTCTCTTGACTGATGATTTTATTAAGTATTTAAATGAAGCAATCCGAATCCTTTCTCTATATTCCCCCTATAATCCTTATCAGTCTACATAGCATTTCTCAAAGACCCTTCTGAGACATTATTAAGATTTCCACCCAAGGAAATCAAATCTTTGGAGTTTGCAAGTATTACAGTTACGAACATAAAAAAAGTTTTGGATTATGGCAAATCCCTGTGACATGTTTGTATGAAATAACACTGCAAGTGTACATTTGAACCTGAGGAAGGATTTTGTTTACACCCTATCAGGCGCCCTACACCTTTGTCTGTCCATGTGTTCCTATATTTTACTCAGTATTTTTTTCATTGGCTGCTTTTTGAATCAACTTCATAGATGTTTGTATTTCTTAAAGATAAATGACTTATGCAAAATATTTCTGCTTTTCTCTTTGACCAAGCTGCTGCTTCCCAGGTTGAGTAATATTTAATCATGGAGCACAGTGCATGGGAAAATCCTTGAGAGATGTAGACTAAAAGTAATCGATTTAGCTTTTCAACAAGTATAAAACCCACCTTATCCAATACTGTGGTGTGGTGTGCTTAGAAAAGTCAAATCAGTATTTTATTCATTGGCTGCTTTTTGAATCCACTGTATAGATCTTTGTATTTCTTAAAGATAAATGACTTATGCAAAATATTTCTGCTTTTCTCTTTGACCAAGCTGCTGCTTCCCAGATTGAGTAATATTTAATCATGTAGCACAGTGCATGGGAAAATCCTTGAGAGAGAGGTAGATAAAAAATAGTCGAGTTAGCTTTTCAACAGGTATAAAAACCATTGTATCCAATAATGTGGTGTGGTGTGCTTGGAAAAGTCAAATCATGAAGTACTTCATTCTCTTTGCCTTGTTTGCTGCAGCTTATAAGTATTTGGTTTGATGTAAATATAGATTTTTTTCTTTTTCAAAAAATTATAATTTTGATATTTTAACATGATTGCAACTCTCTTATTCTAAGTTGCTGCTCCCATCAATGATGAGGATGATAAGATTGTTGGAGGCTATGAGTGTGGAAAGAACGCTTTGCCCTACCAGGTCTCTCTGAACTCTGGCTACCACTTCTGTGGCGGCTCCCTGATCTCCAGCTCCTGGGTGGTGTCTGCTGCTCACTGCTACAAGTCGTAAGTAAAGACAATGGATGTTAGACGTAAATCGAACCACACAGCCTGTCAGCATTTCAGATGGAGTGAATATTTCCCACACGTCTCTCTCAGTCGCATCCAGGTGCGTCTTGGTGAGCACAACATCGCTGTCAACGAGGGCACTGAGCAGTTCATCAACTCTGCCAAGGTCATCCGTCACCCCAGGTACAGCAGCCGCAACCTGGACAATGACATCATGCTGATCAAGCTGAGCAGGCCCGCCACCCTCAACAGCTACGTCCGCACCGTGTCTCTGCCATCCAGCTGCGCCAGCTCTGGCACCCGCTGTCTGATCTCTGGATGGGGCAACACCAGCAGCTCTGGAAGTCCGTAAACACTGCAAGACAACTTGGTACAAGTTTGTGTATGAGCAATGTCACATCTTGCTTTTCTTCCTTCTTCTCCAGGCAACTACCCCGATCGCCTGAGGTGCCTGGACGCCCCCATCCTGAGCGACAGCAGCTGCAGGAACTCCTACCCTGGACAGATCACCTCCAACATGTTCTGTGCTGGATTCCTCGAGGGAGGCAAGGACTCCTGCCAGGTATCAGATAAAGTCACCATTACTGTCTCTACAAGTGAACACACTGAACTTCACAACAGCTCTACTCACGCCGTTTTTGTGTCCGTGTCCTATCAGGGTGACTCTGGTGGCCCCGTTGTGTGCAACGGTCAGCTGCAGGGTGTGGTGTCCTGGGGCTACGGCTGTGCCCAGAGGAACAAGCCTGGAGTCTACGCCAAGGTCTGCAACTACAACTCCTGGATTCGCAGCACCATGTCCTCCAACTAAAGAATCTCAGTTCATGAATTTCAATAAATATTAATTATTAACAAGAACCCCACTCTGTCACGTCTTGTTTGATGCTGTTGAATAAACCAATGAAGAGAAGCAACAAGAAGAGAAAGAAGAAAATAACATGCCTCCTCTGGGATGAATCGAAGCTGTGCACAAAATAAGTCACTCACAGTTCTGTATAAATATGAAAAAGAAACATGAAAAATATCTCTACTTATCAAAAACACAACAAGCGCTGAATCATGAGAGCTTATATAAATATTTGAGATAGAAATACCTCACAACATATAAAAGATGTGTGTTTCCACACTGTCATATTTTAAAATTGTGGAAAGGAAGTGTTGAATACTTGCCAAATAAACCTTTAGTCATTGTTGAGGGCTTTGTGGCATCAAGTGAATCTTTAGAGACTGACTTCTGAAGGTTTATTACCTCATAAAGGTCAGACTATATGTTCACAACATTTATCTTATATATAGCAACTAAGGAAAGCTCGCTCACTTTCAATGATAAACACTCTGTTTATTTAATCATGGTTGGGATATTTGAAAAAAATATCGCTGAATTGCAATACAGAAGCACATGCTGCTTCGGTTCACTGGTGTCACAAAAGAGGACAATAACACATTGTGTGTAGAAACCTATCGTTTCACAGTAAGATTCAGATGATGGTTCATCACAGCAACAAAAACTATCCAAAACGTGCAATTCGGAGCACTTTGACAATTTGAATTCTCTGCTGGGAGGAGCAGTCACTGTACAAAATGCTAACTTAACTAACTGGACAAGGTCATCAAAACTGGCAATAAGATAACTGCAAAAAGAATGCACAGTATCACCTGCATAGCAGATCAGTGCATCACAAATCTAGCTCTCAAGATTGCAGCCGATCCACTGCACCCTCTGAGTTTGGAATATGTGCCTTCCTCCTTCATCACAGAGATATATATGCCCAGGATGAGTACTAAAAGAGGGCACTTATCCTTTGTCCCAAACAACATTCAGCTGCTAAATAATCTCTGACATTTTACTGTAGCACCTGACACAACATGGATCACAATCATGCCTCTTTGGATACTTTTTATATACCCATAGTTGTTACCATGTGTGCTGCTATGTTTGGTAATATGCTTTTTGTGCTTGCTCGTGAAAAGCCAATTTCCTGACGGTCAATAAAAGCTTTCATTCATTCATTCATTCATTTTCAAAAAATATAGCAATGTGAATAATCCCTGACACATATTTAATGGCAAGTGTTGTTCCGATAAAAACAAAGATGTTAATTTAACATAAATTCCGTATTGATACTAATGATGCATGACCAATTTGGCAGAAGAAGTTCATGTTATTCGCAGTTAAAGTGTTGGGAAAAGAAAAAAAAAAAACTTTTCACACTCGTCAGTACATTGTATTTGAGAAAATGTTTTATGAATCACATCTTTAGGACAGAGATAGATATATAAAAAATCCTAGATTAGAAATTTGGGTGAAAGCATGAATGCTGTACATGAAGCACAGAGCATTGATGAATGAACTTACTCTGGGTGAACGTTGTCATTTTACAATTTATGGAATATCTTGCATGTAGCTAAGAGAATTTCCACTTCAATATAAACATTTGGAGGAAAAAATGACATTTGACGTGAGTTCTTTAAAACTCATGCATTCATTTCATAGAAGAGAATAAACCAAGTCTGCGTGACTGGTGGTGGGACTAAAGCATACACTGTCAATATGTTGACTCTCGTCTTCCAGGTGTGTTTCACACAGGTTGGTCTATGACAGAAAAATGAAAGATGGAAAATGCAAGTTCATGGCCTTGGTTAATCAGATAGCAGAGGGGCTGAGCAGGTTTAAAAGAGCCAGCAGTGGAGCTGAACAGACACTGAGGCTCAGACACAAACCACCATGAAGGCTTTCATTCTTCTGGCTCTGTTTGCTGTGGCTTGTGAGTCATAACCTTAAATTTTACTTAGTTGCTTTTAAAAAAAAAAAATCCAAATTATTCTTATGATAATTATTATCATTACTGTGTATATTTCATGACGACCTAAACACAAACACACTCTCTCTCTCTTTTAAAATTTCTGTTGCACAGGCCGTAATTTCTGGTTATTTCTCTTTTAATATCAGATGCTGCTCCCATCGATGATGAGGATGATAAGATTGTTGGAGGCTATGAGTGCAGAAAGAACGCTTTGCCCTACCAGGTCTCTCTGAACTCTGGCTACCACTTCTGTGGCGGCTCCCTGATCTCCAGCTCCTGGGTGGTGTCTGCTGCTCACTGCTACAAGTCGTAAGTAAAGACAATGGATGTTAGACGTAAATCGAACCACACAGCCTGTCAGCATTTCAGATGGAGTGAATATTTCCCACACGTCTCTCTCAGTCGCATCCAGGTGCGTCTTGGTGAGCACAACATCGCTGTCAACGAGGGCACTGAGCAGTTCATCAACTCTGCCAAGGTCATCCGTCACCCCAGGTACAGCAGCCGCAACCTGGACAATGACATCATGCTGATCAAGCTGAGCAGGCCCGCCACCCTCAACAGCTACGTCCGCACCGTGTCTCTGCCATCCAGCTGCGCCAGCTCTGGCACCCGCTGTCTGATCTCTGGATGGGGCAACACCAGCAGCTCTGGAAGTCCGTAAACATTCCAAGACAACTTGGTAAAAGTTTGTGTATGAGCAATGTCACATCTTGCTTTTCTTCCTTCTTCTCCAGGCAACTACCCCGATCGCCTGAGGTGCCTGGACGCCCCCATCCTGAGCGACAGCAGCTGCAGGAACTCCTACCCTGGACAGATCACCTCCAACATGTTCTGTGCTGGATTCCTCGAGGGAGGCAAGGACTCCTGCCAGGTATCAGATAAAGTCACCATTACTGTCTCTACAAGTGAACACACCGAACTTCACAACAGCTCTACTCACGCCGTTTTTGTGTCCGTGTCCTATCAGGGTGACTCTGGTGGCCCCGTTGTGTGCAACGGTCAGCTGCAGGGTGTGGTGTCCTGGGGCTACGGCTGTGCCCAGAGGAACAAGCCTGGAGTCTACGCCAAGGTCTGCAACTACAACTCCTGGATTCGCAGCACCATGTCCTCCAACTAAAGTCACTTTAAAGTTATTTGTTGTGAAACAGGAGTCTGCATTAATAAAAAAATGAAATAAAAATCTAGGTTTTCTCTCATCTGTTTGGCTACTTGTCAGAGCACTATACACTACATTCAACCTTATGGACTAGATATTTCAATTTTAATACTGAACTAAATGAACCTATTATTTTTGTCTACATGTATGAAATGGGGCATATTGTATTTAAGTTGTCACTCAGAACTTACTATTATTGCTGCTAGAAAGACATTGTCTTACATTTCACCATATCATTAGTAAAAATATTACGTTATGTCCCAAACTTATCTTCAAATGTGAAAGTGTTTCACAGTTAAGGCACTAAACCTCATCTAGAAAGAATTGCAACAATCAAATATGAATACAAAAGAGGACTTTATTGTGTTTAAGACAAACTATAGCATAAAGTTACATACAACAGATCAGGGTGTCCATGTGGGAAACATCTTTTGAAATATAATTTTTTGATTTCAATAATCCCAAACCTGACATTGAAGCATGAACATGTAGTTTCTCAGAAGAAGTTAACAAAAGATATTCAATCAAGCTTACGTTGTGCAAGAGGTGTGAAATGTGCAGTGGAAGTATATTGTCTGTCTGGAAAATTTAGTAGAACTTGATTTCAGCCATCATATTGCAGGTCTGGAACAGAATAAACTCTTTGGCAGATGTGTGCCACAGCAGAAGCTTACACTGATATAGCTGTTGTGGACCAGAGCTAAACAAACAGCAGTCAGTGAAACATCCCCCGAGTAACAGATCGACTTGTCAAAAAGGACAGACCTGGATGACAATCATTAAATTCATGGCGGCCATGAATGAGTGCATTCCACAATTTGTCACACTATATGTGGAATATTTACCTCATTGGCCAGAATATTTATGGACAACATGGTGCAAATGTCTGGACATTTAATATATACTCTTGAATTTATTGCTGTAAAGTCTCAAACATTTGATTTTGTAAAGTTTACTTAAAATAAATTATAGTGAAATGAGGAGTTTGAGATATGTGACGTGTAATCAATCATAATTTTGCATTATACTAGATGGAGAATGAATTCTTAGGCCAGGCAGTGGCAGTAATATATGAATATAAATGAATATTTAACACATATTAGTTAACTGAACTCAGGCATTGATGATCATTAACTTAGAGAATAATTTCTAGTACTTGAACAGGTTATTATTTGGCCAATTACTTTATTTTTACTTTCCAGGACCATGGTTGCAAGGCCCTCCCACCACAGCACATTCCAACAGCTTAAATCTCCCATCTACATCTTTCCCCTTCATTTTGATTGACAGAAATGTAACAGAAAAAAGGAAGCATGCTGCTTAGTGTAATGAGAACAGACAGCCTAATGATTTTGTATAGTCAGTGTATACCTTCATAAATTGTAAACTTGGTAGAATTTCAAATCATTCCAGGCACAGAACAAACAACTAGTTTTTACATCTGCTCCAAGGACTACAGGACACGTTGATAAACCAGCTGATTTTGATCTGCAGTTAGTTGTTACACCTGGCCTCGAGCGTGCTGCAAATAGTGCTGGTAAAGGTCTGAAATGGCAGGATATGCATTACCACAAATAGCACACTTAATGCTATCTGAAGACCCTTCATTTGATATCCTGTCATTTTGAGCTGCATGCCCCTTCATGGTTCTCAGAGGTGTATTGGGTTTTCCAAGTTCATTTTCGACTATTCTGTCTTGACCGGTTTCAGTATTTTGAATTAAATGTGAGTTGCCAGGACATGGGGAAGATTTATCCAAATCAAGAGCCTGATTTTGGACAAAAGAAATCATGTGTGCTTGAGGAGCTGGCTGGGTGTATTTGGATGAGGGGCTTGGAGGAGAGCTGCTCTCCTCAGATTCAAGAGTTAACACTGTTGTGTGGTTTTTGGCGGAGGAGCGAAATGATTTCTTGGTCACTTGTGTATTAGGATCATCTATGGACAAATCAAAAGCACAGTCCTTGTGTATGTCATGAGTTGAAGAATGGCAGAGCTGGTGATCGAATAACAAGTCGAGAGTCCTGAAGCTGCATCTGCACTGCTCACATTGATAAGGCAGAAACAATTTCTTAGGTCTGACCTGAATCCACTGGAAGTCTGGGTGCTCGCTCATGTGTTTTTTATAAGGCTCAACAAACCGAAAACCTTGCCCGCACTGAGGACAAGTGAAGCGGCCACGCCTCTGGCGGTGGACTCTCTGGTGATGCCAGAGTTTTTTCCAGTTTTCCAGAGTTTTACCACAACAGGCACACGTGTAACTTTGACCACGGACATGAGTCAGCATGTGGGCTCGGAGTCTGCCCATGTGTCTAAACAGTCGCCCACAGTTTGGACATAGATATTTCCTGGGGTCAGATCTGACATCTAGCTTGTTTAACTTTGACACAAAGTGTGAAAGATGGTGAGCCGGTATGACTGTGGACTGAAACGGTTTCTTTAGGTTACGTAAGCGTTGTTTGCGACAGGTTTGTGTCTGTTTTTTCTGTGTTTCACAGCTGGCAGCTGGGAGAGCAGAAGCTGAATTGTGTCCAGATGAACACCTGAGAGCAGGCACTGTGTACTGTATTAGTGACATTGTCTCTTCCTCTTTTACCGCAGAGCTGGAGGCATTTCTCTCTCCTCTGCATTGAATGCGGTGGGAGTCAAATTCAGACAGTACACCAAACAGCTTGTCACAATACAAGCAGCGATAAAGCTTTGCACCCGTGTGAGCTCTCATGTGACTGTTGAACTCCTGCAAATGGTCAAAAACATTCTTGCAGATGTGACACGTGTATGTTAGAGAAGGCTTTACGCGTCTGCTTGGTTGTGAGCTGTTGCTGCTTCCCGTAGGTCTGCATGTATGATTTTTTGCATTGCTATAATGAGTGAACGATTTTTCACAACGTGTGCAATTGTAGCGTTTAACAGACCAGTGTGTTAACTCGTGAACACGGAGGAAATAGGCCTGACCAAAAGCTTTGCCACATATGTCACATTTATAAGGCTTCTCCCCTGTGTGAACGCGCACATGTCTTATAAGGGCAGACTGGAATGGAAATGTTTTACCACAGTATTGGCACACTTTTCGTTCTCTCTTTTCTGAGGAGACTGGTGTATTAAGACCCTGGCTGTTGTCACGGTTGTTTCCTCTACTCCGTTTCTCTGAATTTTTGCTCTCAGAGTCCTGCTCCAACTCTTGTGCGTGCATCTTCATATGAGACGCATATTCAGAGCAGGAGAATTTGATCTTGCAAAATGGACATTTTTGATATATATTGCTTTTTTTGTGCGTCTTGAGATGAAGATTTAAGTTGGAGTTTTTGCTAAAACCTTTGCCACATTCAGGACATTTAAAAGGACGCTCACCTGTATGAATCCGTTGATGGATGATGAACTGAGACAGAAATTTAAACGTACGACCACAGTAACCACATTTCAAAAGCGTTTTACCTCCTTTTTTAGTGTATATCACATTTGTGTTGGAATTATCTTTGTCAACACCATCTGCTTCTTGAGCTTCAGTGCTTCCTTCATTCGCCTCTACAATCGGCTCACTAGGTAACACATTATTTATTCTCCTCCTCCTCTTGCCACCTCTCTTGCGTCTGAAAGTGTTTCGCTGATTGCTGGGACCCCCAGATTCAACTGAGGTGTTGGCATTGTACTGCAAAGGTTTAGGCCTGTCTGACAAAGGAACTAAATGATCCAGCTCTACCTCTGTATTCTCAGTTTTAACAGCAGGACAGTTCCCAATAGGTTTTGGTGTTTTCTTAGGGGATGTTACATCATCTGTCCAAGAAGGTTGTGTAGTCTGGATGGTTGCATTAATTGGAGAGCCAAGACTGCTTTTTGAAGTTTGTGACTCCTCCACTGATCGTTTTATTTCAGGTTCATCAGTTTGACTTGTCAAGCGAAGGCTGTTCAAGTCCTTTGAAGGTGTAAGGTCAGAATAAGCTGTAGGCTGGGTGCACAGCTTTCTTTTTGGTGATGTGTGCTCCTTTAGTTCTGGTTGCTGCACGTCACCTTTCCCACACTGTGGGGAGCATTGACCTTCCTTTCCATCTGTATCAGTCACTTGTTTATCAGCATTTAGTTCCACCTGCTTATCTGTCTCTGTTCCCTCCCCACAGCCTGTGCCATTGCTCAACACCAAGGCCTCCTGGGAAACAACCAGTCTGGACACTTTAGCGGGAACATGCTGATCAGCCAGTTTAAACCGTCTTCTTTTAACACCTTGTAAATTGGATGTGTTCATATTTTCTGGAGGAGTCAGTTCAGTTTGCTTGGGGTCGGCCCTGCTATCAGATTCAGCACTTCCATCTTGTGTTGAAGGTTCTGGTTCTCCTCTACTCCTCAGCCTCCGTGCAGGACCATTACATTTATTAGTGTGAGTAGAAGCAACAGGAACACTGGCAGCAGTATTGGCAAAAGTGTTTGGATTTAGCAAATATGTAATTTCTCCTCTTTTTGGCCTTCCTCTTTTTCTTTTGTGCAGAGTGTTTTCGGCTGCACCATCACAAACAATATAAGGATCAGAACTATTGATTAAAGGTTCATCTACAATGTTAAGCGTATCACTACTTTTGTGATTTTCTAAGCAGGCTGGCAAAGGTATTGTTGTGCTGATCTCCTTGTGCTGAACTGCATCAAGATGAGCAACTTTTGAATATTTATTGTCTTTGGTCAACAGAGGTTTTCTTTTACGAGGGCGCCCTCGCCTCCGGCGACCCCCCACAGGCTGTCCGTGGCTGTCTGTTGTTGAGCTGCACGCAATAGATGTCACTTGAGTCTTTGTGTCCATCCCTACCTGTGATGATACGCAGGCACTCTGTTGACTATTTAATCTGCCTCTTGTCTCAGACTGAACATGTCCATCAGGCTCCATCTGTACCGATGAGCGGCACTCAGGGGCAGTGTCAGTCAGTTCTGTTGCCTTCATTTCCTCTCCCCACCTGACGTCCAAATCTTCCTCACCGCATCTCTTATCATCAGGTATCTGTGACAGAAATGATAGACACATGTAACAATGGCATGTTGCACATATAGTAAATTACTGTATCTGCAAAAATAAAATAAACACAAAAAGAACACAAATAATAATGTTAATACTTAAACAGTCAAACAGTATAATTATATTTGTAGTTTCATTTATGAACAAATTAACCTTCCGATGCCATAGGACCATATTATGAACATTACATAATAATACAAAGCCCCTCAGGTTAATAACTTTTGATGCAGTGTTGATCTATATATCTATATTCAAAATAGTTACTCCATAGATTATGCTGCTGTTACAGACAGCATTATTTCTGGGGTATGTCCATCTCTCTTTCTCACTAACTACCTGCTTGCAGTCCAAAGGAGCATGAATGGAATTGCGAGGATGAGGTGTCACAGAAGTTAACTCAGAGACTGTATTTTGGTCACTGCTTCCTCTGCTGAAGGACATTTTACTCCCCATGTCAAGAGTCTGTGGATTAAACAATGACAAGGAGGTTGTAACTCAAACACAGTGACACGAATTTTAACAGCAAAATGCTGCCACGTCACAACGTCTAGAGTGAAAAGTAATCTTTCCCCGGCTACAGTTGAACATAAACTGTTTGCTTTACTAATTTTTCATAATAACTTAGACTGCACTGTGGTTGTTCAAAGGCAATAGAGCAACCTTCAACTATTGTACATCAGTGACTAAGATGCGAGTGTCTAAAGTGAAACATGAAGCAGATATGACCCATAAAGGAGCCTGCTGTCACCTAGCTGCAGGTTTATACTTAATTAAGATCTTATGCTTTTTAACATTGAAAACGCTCCCCAAATTGAAAATGGGTTTAGTACTAAAATATTATTAAAATAAACAATACTTTTATCGAAGTTTAGCTTTTACACAAAAAAAACTTTCATTCATATTATTGATATACATATTTCTGGATTAAAGTTCATACTCGTGTTTGGTCCTGCATAAAAAAAGCAGAATGATGCAGATCTGAACATTAAAGTGTTGACAGGTGTTTCACATCTTCAACCTTTTCTCAACAACTTAAACTAGTAGCATTAAAAAAAATAATTATCCAAGTCTTGGCCTTCTTCTGAATGTTGAAAACGTCCTCGCCCCTGTCTTTATTTATGAGGCTCAGTGAAAGACTATCTGATGTTGGGCAGCACAGTGAGTGGATCTCAACACCGTGTCTAAAGGAAGCTAAGTCTCACCAAAAAAAGTACTTCTGGCAATGCAAACAACACCCACTTATCACCTCCAATAATTTCTTGTCTTGTAACTTGTCTGTTCCTGACACAACCAAATTTGAAAGATCAATTTCTTGTCTTGTAACTTGTCTTGTTACATTTAAGTAGGATTTTATCAGCAGAGCAGGACTCCATAATGTCACTATCATGCCCAGGTGGAAAATCAGACTTTTTAAAAATTTAATTCTGGAAGCGTTGCTCTCCAACAAACTAAGCATTTGAAAGCAGCAACTTGTAACTTCCTTTTAACTGTATGAAAAACGGGGCTTGGAAAGGTTTAACGCAAAGATAATCATAGAAAAACAAAAAACACACACACACACACACCAAGTCGACATAGTTCAAATACAGAGCTTTTAAAAAAAAAAAAAAAAAAAAAAAAAGTGCAGGGAAACAGAATGAAAATGCCTCCATCCATCAGGGGCACTGGTTGAGTTTGAAAATCATGTGAATCATATTCTTTGGCCTTCACGGTTATTCAATCTCAACCTTGCTGAACATCTATTGAAGATTTAGAACTAACAGTGCTCTCCAACGTCTAAAAATCAATGTTTTTTTTCAAGACTGGGCTCTCTGACTGATCACAATATCCCCATTTTATGTATTCACCTACAAAAGATTACTCCTGAACATTACACTACAGACAGTTAAAAGAACAAGAAGGTTGCTGCTGTTATTATCATTTTAATTAATACTTTAACCTTTAAAAATATTTAGGGAAATTAAATCTTCAACCTAACGCTGTTTTTTTATTATTTTTTTACATACAAAAATAAGAGAAATAAGATAACTATATTAATATAGTCCTACATCTGGCAAGAAGGTTGAACGTTTCTTTGTTCTGATGAAAAATAATTATGTACTAATTATATTATAAGATATATATTACATGCTATCGAAATTAGTTATGGTAAAGCATTCGGCATGATTGGAAATTACAGTGCACGGTAATGGGCCAAGGACCAAACATTAAAATTTCACAGCTGAACTTGGAGATTGGAGAAATGGTCACGTTGTGATATCTGATGAGTATCTGCCATGAGCCCTGTTCTTCAGCCACACACATTACAGTGACCTAATCATCCATCTCTGAACCCAAGAGTATCCACATCCTCTTTACCAGGACTTAAAGGAGGATTTGCTAATTTGTGAAGCACTTGCTTAGTACACATATTTGGTCACGCATAAAAAAAAAATCATCTAAGGCGGTTTTGTGCAGATACTCAACAGTTTCTTTTGCCAGTCTGTCTTTCATGTCCTCTGCAGACATCTCATCTCTAATGCTCACGCAGGGATCACAATTAAACCCACAACTGAGTAAAATATGATATATACACGTTAACAGCGCCCAGCTGTCAGTCATCATAACAAGCTACCAGCAGCTGAGTAACAATGTAGGCGTTATCTGTCTGTAGGCCAGATAGCTAGCTCCGGTTATTTACCATCACAGGCCACAGGAATCTCCCAGTTACCGCCGATGTCAGCTCATATTTCTCCCTGCACAGCTAGTCGGGAGCGTTTGGGTCATTTCTCAACACCGGTTGCCAAATGTGACGGGTGGTAGTAAACAAAAACTGCTTGCCTGCGTGGGAGAGTCAAGTCTGGTCTCTGCGTAGCCATGCACTGACCGCTGCTCCACCAGCTAGCTGCTCGCTAGCTCAGAGCTAACACATGCTCTGCTGTAAACCGGCTGCTTTGCCTGCCTTTACGTGCGTGTGTCTGCCGTGGAGCCGAGCTGTTAACCCGGGCCTGGCTCTATCTGCTTCCCAGGCTGCGGCACTTCGCAGCTCTACGTCCACGTACAAAGCGAAAAGGGGCAAATCACGCCGAGCTCACGAAGTGGGTACTTAAGGGCCGTGGGAAATGTCACACTTCGGAGCTCTTCAGCGGGAGTGACTCCAAAAAGTGGCAAAAGACAGGTAGAAAAGAGGGATCATTCTTTATGTGTACTGAGCAACTTGTCAAGTTTAACGACATACAGAAAAAAAGGTGATGCGCGCCATCATCTTTTTTTCTGGCTCACACTCCTGTTGTCTGAGAGTGAGTCGGTGTCACGTGTTCTCACTATGTCTTATCATAAATAGGCCTGTTTCTGTTGTCTTTCCGACATAAAGCCTTTTGAAGTGCGGTGCTCATACAAGATGTCGAGATTACAAGTACACAAACAGTACGCGAACGCCGCATGTGCACATTGCCCCCCGCTGTTGATTATGACCTCATCATAAGTGGACGCACAGCAGCGCCTCGTTTCTGCTGAGCCGGCGCCCTCTGCTGGGGAAACATGCGGCATGACCCTGAGGGATTCCGAATTATTTCTAAAATAATTGATGCAGTTATATGCAAACTAGACGAGCGGAGATTAAAAAAAAAAAAGGTGAAACGCAATGATTAATCTTAGTCCCAACACGGATATTGACTCCTGCTCTGGCTGGCTGCTTTTCTTGCGTTTTGATGATCAGTGATGTCAGACCATCTCAAAAGAGTAACGAGTTTAAAGACTTCTACTCCATCGCTCCAACCCACAATCTATTTTTTTCCTCATCTTTTCACTCATTGTTCATCTTTCAACCGGCTTGCTGTAGGATGAACTGCTCGTTACCCTTGATGTGAGGCAGCGGCGCTAACCACCTTACCACCCTGCCACTTGTCCCAACTTATTTATCAATTTACTTCATTTATCGTGTTTACATAGTAATCTTCAGTTTCTGGTGGAATACAACCCCCCCGTCACTTTTTACACACAGGACTTCTGAAATTTCATAGATATTTGAAAATGTGGGTGTTATAACTTCAGATTGCTAACTAATTTTTTTTAACTCGTCTATGTATCTTTGGACTTCATCTGCAGTTACTGTATTTGCCAGGCATCATGAACTACCATTCCCAATTTAAATATTTATAAACTGTTTATAAAAATCAAGCTTGCCATGTTAATAACCTTGCTTATGACATAACTTGCTGGGTTATCCCATTAACACACATGCAGTTAGTTTGAAATTATAGTTTAATACAACATATACTGAATTCATGAATTCCGCTTAAACTGGAAGGAACACACAAGGTATTGTGGGCATTTCCCACAGCCTCACAGCACATTCTCACCATACTAAAACATATTTCAAGTAAAAAAAAAAACAAGTAATGCAGTACCTGGTTAACCCAAACATGGGTAAGCCATGCACATAGTTTAACTAACATGAACAATCATTAACATTTTGTAATAGCACTGCCCAGATTTGTGTTTATCGTCATTATGGGACTGTGTGCTGTAGCAGAGAGAAAAAACCAGCACTGTAAAGAACCATAGCTATTGTCAGTGAGCACCCCGCACACACAAGTCCTGTGAAATAGGTGGTCTTCCTGCGTGACGAAACCAGTGGTGCAGTTCAACTGTGAGACTGACAATCCTTATGCACTTGGTCCATAATTAACGTAAAGTGTCACATGCAAACTGCAGGCAGTTCCATAGTTTTATCTACAGATGACACAGATGAGGTGACTTGGTAAATCAATTCAGCAGGTTTGCCTGGGTCAGTTTCAACAATGTAACAATCGTCGTCCATTGTCATCAATGTCTTCCCATTCACAGGATCTGAACCTTGTCTTCTGTCCAGACTTACAGTCTTGACTTGATTCCTCTTTAAGTTACCAGCAGTTGGGGCTTCTAGTCTTCTCTCAAAATGTATCTGATTAGGAATTGGGCTTGGCATTGGTGTCACCCTCTTTAGTCTATAATGCTGTTTGCCACCTCGCCCTTGCTGTGCCATAAACTCCTGTGCTTTGATACACTTGTGCCTCTGAAGCATTTGGGCTGTGTCAAAAGCTATATAACAGACTCGACATGCAAACCCTTTTTGCACAGATGACATATGCAAAGGTCTGCTCGATACACCTGATGCAGCGTGTGTAGGTACCCTCACCTGCATGGCAGTGCCAGAAAGTCCAAGATTTCTTTTAGCAGACATACTCCGATTTGGACTGTGAGTCTTGGCTGGAAGGGAAACATTGGTGTAAGGCTTGGATGTATTGCGATTGTGAGAGTTTGACAGCACGAAGGAATTGCTTTTACCGTAAATTCTGACATTCTGATTTTTCAACTGCAGGATGGAAGTGACACACGACGGTTGAATGTTTTTAGTGGGATTCTGTCTCTTCAACAGAATAGAAGAAGGCACTGGGGGTTCCTGAGTACTTGTGTTCTGACTCCTGTCTGTACCGACTCTGCTGACCCTCTTGTAATTCAGCGGTTCAGCTGTGATGAGTCTAAATTTGGTAGCAGTGCTGGGTGAGTTGCAAACATGGAAGCGAGGCACTACCTTCTTGCTGGAGAGCAGAAGCCCGCATCCTATACAGCCAGAAACTTTGTCTGTGACATGAGTGCTGTGGTGGGAGATTAGAGAGATCTTTGACGCAAAACACTGCCCACACTTAGCACATCTATATGGCTTTCTCGGGTTAAACTTGTCCACCGTTTTCAACAGGACAACTGGCTGGTAAAGTGTCCAAAGATCCACTGTTGGTGCACCTACACCTGCAAAAATATTTTGCATTTCTGTTGAAGAGGTGACTGGATTTGGGAGGAAAGATGCTTGTGACAAAGTGGGGCATAACTCAGGCACTTGTGAGATCTTTTCAGATTGCATGGGAACTGACATATGAGCTGATGTAGGTATTTTCAGCATAGAATTCTCCGGCACAGTATTTGTTGGTACATGGCTGAAGCTGCTGTTAATTTTAGGAATCTCCCAGATAATTTCACCTGTTTGTAATCTTTTCATCTTCTCCTCCTCCTCTATACGCTTCTCTATTCTGCGCTTCTTTATTGTTTCATGATCAAGCACTTGGTGTCCTGGTTCATGTGTTGTGCTGTGATCCAGCATGTCATTGTACTTGGTGAACTCAGTTCCACAGGAGCATATGTGACTTGCAGACGAACACACATGTTCCTCCAGGCTTTTCCGATCTGAAAATATCTGCTCACAGCTGAAGCAAAATCGACCAGCATTTATCAAATCTCTACTTAATCCATCCTCTGTGATATTTTGCAGTTTTTGCCCTCCTCGCTCCATGATCAGACTGGGCATGGATATGGAGCCTCTGAAGTACCTTTTCTGCTGGAAGACACAAATTTTTTTACAGAATTAGTTCAACGTTGGACTGATTATAGGCGAACTGGACAAATATTAAATTCAGGTAATATAATGCTACCTGATGGAATCTAGCCCTGCTAAGAGGAACTGTGTGTTCAGCCAAGAAGGGGGGACTCTAATTTCATACAGTCAATGATAAACCCTCGTTAAAAGAAAATGCCACCATTTTATTTGTTGTCATTTTTTTGTTTCGCCCTGATAAACACTACCAGGGAAGGTCTTACCTCACAGTCCGAAGAAATACACACGCCAGACCTGACGCCCAACCAAATAGCATGCTGATATATTTACAAAAGTCATTTCCAATGAAACCAAATATTTCGGGAAACGCTTTGACGGGGCGCGTTTCTTGGTTTGTATCTTAAAACGCTCGCGTACCTTGCTATGCTAAAAGCATCTTATGATACCGTTAGCCTGGATTAGCTGACGGTCAATAACGTTGTCTTACTTTACATGAAGTAGTAGCACCGTGTTTTCTCGGTAAAAAAAAAAAAGATAATTGCTTGCCGGTTGTCGACTTCTTAGGTTTTCGGAGTCGGGCCAACTTGCCGGCGTTTATCTCGAGTATGTAGTTATTCCATTAGCCACAGCAAAGGTGGGGGAAAAACCCTTCTTCTTTTCCGGTTGGTGCTTCTCGACGGCGACACGGAGCGGCCACTACGTCAGACTGACACCTACCGGCCGGAGGACGCAGCTCACCGTGCTGTCAAATCCTGAGGCTTCCCACCTTCAGTCCACCAGCAGCGACAAACGCAATGCTGCCACCCTTTTATCAGCGGACTTAAAGTTACCGATGGGCCTCTGATCTGCATCACTTTGGAAATATGCACCATACACCCACAGATAGAATTCAAAACTGGGTTTTGACAAAGCACCCCAAACTAAACTACAGTAAAACAAATCATCTGACACATTTAGGATCTTTGGGGATCTTTTGGAGGAGTTTGCTTAATAATCCTGACATGACAACTTTTAATTAACCCTTCTGACTTGGTGAGCAAATCTCTCTAGTTATTGTCTTATTTGACCTTAACCCTGTCTTGCAGCTTAACAAAGTTTCTAATTCACAAAAGCTGTGTCATGATGTGTTGTTGACAAATTTCTTCTTTGTCTATACACATTTTTACAATTTAAATCACTGCAAAGTGGGACTTAAAGCTGTTTGAATTATTTTTATGACAAAAACTCAAACACGAAGCTTAAATAGCTGTAAAAGAACAATAGCAGGCTTTATTAACAGAAGTTATTCACCAAAACGTACCTTGGTCATTGTTATACCACCATTAAAATTTTACAGTTCAAACATGACATGCTCTGCTCTCACCATGCTTTCTTTGTTTCAACCTGCACTTTCTGCTTTAAACCCTTTAATCACAAAATCCAATATCACAAAAAAAGATGCAATATAAATCTCTCAGATACTGGCATCTTTATTATCACCAGGAACAACAACAAAGTATATGACAGCCTCTGGGATAAAAGTTTGATTACCAAATACTAAAACATTTACAAGCTAATTAGGTTATAGGGATTAAATTGACAGAACTCAAATGTACACAATATCAAAGCTTTAGTTTTAACAAATGCAAGCTACTATAGCACACTTAAAAACATCACTTTATGCAGCTGTACAATGTTTTCTGGAAAGTAAAAAACAGGTAAAGCTCAACTAGTAAATACAGAAAGAATAGACTATAACAAAATGTGCTTTGTTCTAAATGCAACACTAACTTTTAGACATTTTTCAGTTTCATTAAGAAGTCAGCTGTTCTTGTGTTTGTGGCATAACGTCTCCAGCCATGATGCGATGAATCCTCCTCCGGTGGTTTTTGAGTGATTTTAGGCTCGGGTATGTTCCCTGACAGACATCACAGCAAAATGATTCAGACTGTTTGTGTGTCAGCAGGTGTTTCTGCAAACCGTCCACTGTGCTAAACCAACGGAGACAAACAGGACAACGCACAGGTTTGATGGCAGGTTTGCAAGCCCCGCACCTCTGATGAAATGTAAGACTAATTGTGTTTGGGAAGTCAGAGTTGCAGCGGGAACAGTGGTAGGTTTTTAGGGGATTTGTCATAAGATGCGTAATTCGCCCACCTTTGCATCTATTCCAAGATATATGCCTGCGAAGGGAACAGCGAGTGGCGAAAGTGTTACCACATCGCGTGCATACGATCCGCTGCTTCTTTGTGGGATTTTGAGGCTGCCCGGGGCGAGGCTGCTTCTGTGGTGACTGATGCACAGACTGGGGTTGCGGCTGCTGCGCCGGTTGTTGCTGAAATCGAAGTAATAGAGGCTGCGATCTTTGTGGTTGCAGCCCCTTCAGCAGCTGGTGATGAGGATGCATATGAATTTGCAGATGAACTTCATAATCTGCCCAGGAACTAACTGTCTCTCCACAAGTTGGACATGTGTAGGATTCCTGTGCATGTTTCTGTAGATGCTCCAGGAGAAGCCTTGGTGATGTAAATCCAACCCCACACTCACACGTCACCCTCCTCGGAAGCACAGAGGGGAGGGACATGATGCCCCAGTTTCCTCCATCATCCTTCTGGGATCCTTGACAGTCTGTTGCACTGCTTGACAGGCTCTGTTGCCCAGTTCCACTATCTACATCTATTGCCATTGAACGTTGCAACTGACATTTCTTGCTGTGCACCATCATATTATCTTTGCGATTAAAGTTCTTCCGACAGACAAAACAAGCAAACATTGGTTTCATACTATTTGCATTCAGCTGAATGGCACCTTGACTACCATCCTGTGTCATATTCCCTAGTGCTTGCGGCCTAAAGCCACATAATCGGAGATGGCGCCTCAAAGTAGATGCACGACTATAAGTTTTCTGACACCTACTGCAAGGGTAGCGTTTTACACCATCTCTGACAAAGTAGCGCAGACTTGCAGACGATGTCTGTGAATGTCCTACTGGAACAGCAGTCCTCACCTCTCCATCATCACCAACTTTCTCTGCAGAACTAGGCATTGCCATTTCATCATCCAAGGGAATTGTCCACTGTCCTTCATTACTATCTTCATCCTCATCACCACCATCGTCGTCGTCGTCGTCGTTGTCGTCATCATCTGCTGAATCCCAGCTGTTTTCATCTCCTTGCTGGAGACAAATTCCACTCACGGAGGGTTCCTTATGCTGCTCTATTGTTGAAGGTTTGGTGTAGAATGGTGAAAAGCTTTTTGCTGGATGAGTCCAAGCCAACTGTGAATGTGCAGAGTCATTTGAATTACGACAGGTCACCTCTTCCTTGATAAGACCTGTTACTTCAGTTCCAACGGCAACACTCTTTGTAAATTGAGATCCAGCCTCAGCTTCTATGCCTGTTTTGCTACCTGTTATTTTCTGACTAGGAGGACTGACTTGCTGACAGAGGGCTGAGTCTGTGCCCTGACACTTGTGCATTTTAAGGTTCCACCTCCGTGCATAGCTATGCTTGCATAATGGACAGAAGAAAACTTTTTTTGTGTTGTTGAGCCTATGGAATGCCATTGTTTTTGGGGCAAACTGTAACTTGCTTTTTAAAGAACTGGAAGGCAGTATAGTTTTGTTAGCTAACTGAGGGCAAACGTGATTGTCAGGTAACGGTAATCGTCCAATAATTAGCTGTTTGCAACGACGACAACATTTAATTCTCTCTTTTTTGTGCAAGAAGTGGTGCTCCGCCAGTCTGTCCAAATTATCAAAGACCTTACGACAGCGGCCACATTGATATTTCCCATATGTACTATTACCCATGGCATCCATGAGCTTTTGACGGGTTTCAAGAACCACAACAGGGGAGAAAGTCTTGGTCAGAGAGACAACTCTCTTCTTACTGGACTCTAGGATTCTGCTAATGGATGGCGCTTTTGTCTTTATACCAGGTTTCACAAGCAGACGCCTCAACTGTGCAATAGGGACATCGTTGATGGGTGCTACCTCCATTTTTGCCCCTTCTGTTATATCAACATCAAGGACTTCCTTTGTGGGGTTAACTTTGTTAATGTTTCTATTCATGGACTGATTATTTGAGAAGCGCTTCATGTACGCTGAAGCCAGCAACTTCATCAGGGCATTATTTTTGGGCAAACAGTCCCTATTGCCACTGTTGAACACAGAATTTGTCTTGTCCTGAAAATTAACATCATCTGCAGTCTCTGGTATTTGCTCTGCTGTGGTCGACATTCTGTCAAGTTGCTTTTCACCATTATTCTGCGTGGGTGTACAGTGTTGTTGAGAAGTGGTGGCAATGGCAACGCCTTCCCCCAGAGTCACACTAACTTTATGGTCTGATAATGTGGGTAGTTCTACAGGTGGTGACCTAGAGCTGGAGGTGCAACTACCTGCCGGCCCTGGCTGGGTGACAGTCGGACTGAATGATTTATGCAGAGTTGGAAAAACTTGATGACACCCTGTTCCACTTGAGGGAGCCACATTGTTATCCAGGGGCTGCAATAGTTGATTTTGTGGAACATGTGAACGCTTGTGCTCCAGCATGAGACTAAAGTCCTGAAATTCCTCACCGCAATCACAAATATAAAAAGAAGGTGAGGGGCTCTCAGGCATAAGTGATGTTGGATTGGGGTGCTCACTTGACGAGTCCATACTTGCAAACAGAGTTTCATGTGGGCTAATGTTAGGCTGTGGAGGAGGGGCAGATACCTTGGAGACTGCGCTTGCATGGGTTGCCTGATGTACTAGCAAGGAGGCCAATCCAGTGAAGGTCGCTGAACATGCGACACAACGAAACACTTTGGAGGATAAAGTATTTCCCTGCAAGCCAAGCATCCTGGGGACCACGTGTACAAGGCAATCCAGGTGCTGTGGTCAGGCAAGGCAATTTTCTGAAAAACAAAACAAAAATAGACAGTTAAGGTTGTCAAACTGACATTTGTAGCCTTTTCTTTTTACTACACATTGTAAGGATTTACATTTTCTTATTGATTTCACTGTTTCTCTAATTTCAAACATGACTTCTGATGTAAAGTGAAGAAAACCAATGAGAAAACTAGGTTGTGTTTTGCACAGAATTAATTACCTGTTCAGACAAAACATTGTCAGATGAAGTTTTAGCCAACATGGGCTAGGTGGTACAACATCTTACCAGGTCTTTAAATTTAGATCAAAATGCCAGGATTACATCTGAGCTGTATCAAAGAAGGTCTAAAGCAGGACAGTCTTTACTGAGATGTTTGGTACAAAAATAAATAAACAAATAAAGTGGCAAAGCAAGTATGGCCTTGCAGGACACTGGAAAAGCACTACCCATTTATTTTCATATTTGGGCCAGATTATCTTCTCTGAACTGGTGAGATGATTCCTTGTTTATCTTGCAGCCAATTTTCAGCCTAAGCAGAGATCTAAGAAGAGCAACTCAAATACATATTAGGGCTGGATGATATAACCGAAATTGATATCACAATATGTTTCTTAGCTTCATTTGATTTGATATGATTCCGATATTTATAAAGTCATTATAAAGTCACAGGAAAACTGCAAGTATGTCCACAAAACTTGTCTATACCAAGAAACTTGTCAAAAATTAGTTTGCCAAGTCTATGAAACTGTCTTCTACACAATTATATAATATTTTAGATTAAAAAATGTTCCAAGTAGATCAATGTTTACCTTTTATTTGTATGAAGTTGTCATGCAGAAATCAGCAACATGACCACCAAAGCACCATCAAATAAACACAAACCTTGGATCTGCCAATATTAAATACATGTGGGGTGGTGATGATGTTTTAGGGACAGGCTGTCTTAAGATTCCATGGTGTCTGATCTTCAGGCTCTCAGATTATTCTATGGAGGTGAACTGCTTCAGATGGTGGAGTAATTTGATGTGTTCCCACTGCTAGTTGGCTTCTCTTCGGCACATTTATCAGCACAATAAAATCTTCAATAATCAATAAAATCAATGATCTTTGATAGCTGAACCACTTCCATACCAATGAATTAGTCTTCTCTTATTACCTACGATATTGTCTGCTTCATTATACTGCAGACATAGCCTATTGTGTTCTGCACTTTTTGCTTAGTTTGAATGCAATAAAATAACAGTTCTTTATAATGAACATCAGTTACATATGATGTAAATACTGTAAATATTGGAATTGTGTTAAAAAAAAAAAAAACATCACCATTATTGAAGTTTTCTATAACATTATATATTGAATTACTGTAGACCCCTATATCATCTATTCCACTAAACAACAATACATCAGTATGTGGAGAGGTTGGTTGGTATGATGCAAGGTTGTCCTGCATCTTACAGTGCATGCGTGCATGCAGACAAACTATAGTACCAAAAAGTATACATTAATACTGGAGGAATTGTATCAAAAAGTATTTAACCTACAAGTGATCAAATGATCCATAATTGATTCAATTAAGAGAATTTGGGTGTGGCAAAACATTTATTAATATGAAATATTAAATCCTGAAAAATTTTGTTTAGTTGCATATATTTATATTAGATTGTTATAGGTATTGTAAGTGAAGGAGAGTGTTATCTGTGACATGGAAGAGAACATATTTTCATTAAACTCTATACACTGATGAACTGGAATTTTACACTACTACTATTGGAGGCCCAGAAATAGGATAATAGCCACAGTACTTATTTCAATCTTGAACTTACACATCATGTTTCGCTCTTAGAGCTTTGGTGTAAAGAAATCTAAACCAGTGTTCGACTAATGGAGCCCGATGCAGGCATCTCCATCTCTGAATTGTAACTCATCCTTGCAGGTTGAAAGATGACTTGATTAAAACCCTTTCATGCAACATTTCAACTGTTCCTGATAACATCTTTGGTTCAAGAACTCTATCCAATCAGCCGAAATAATATATCTCTGCAAAACTGTGTGTGTAACCTCTGAATAAAATACAGTTTGTTTCACCTGCACATTCATACAGCTCTCACAAGGAAAAAGTCAATGCCTCACCACCATTCTTATTTAATATAGTCAAAGTAATATAACATTTACATTATTAGTCGAGGGATTTTGGACTTCTGAATACGGATTTTTAATTGCACCATTACAGTCCGGTTCTATATTCCAGTGACAGTATTTATTAGACTTTACACATGTTCATAATTACAAAGTTGTCATTTGATCCGTTAGCAAAACTTCTAAAAAAAGACAACACCAGATTTAAATACATAACTGTAGAAAACTGAGGTACAATCACATGTTGAGAAGTGGTTTTAAGAACAACCTGCATGTTTTTGACTAGACAAGTGACAAGGAGCTCAGTGAGCTTCAAAACATCAGGTAATCTAGTCTGAACAGACGAACCTGCCTGTGGCTACAGCGAAAGGCCAATACGAGCCACCCCAGGTGGACATGGGGGGGTCTTAACTGTCCTAGCTTGCTAATACATTGTGAATCTAAAGTTAAATTGTTGCGATCAAATAATATCGTCAATCATCATCAACACCATCACACACAGTAACGTTTTGTCATGCCCCAATCTGAGGCTAACAAGCTTTTCACACAAGCGCCACATATCCAACACATGTCTGCTAGCTTGACAAGGCCCATACATACCCGTTTAGGGCGAGTCCACGTATCTTAGAGGGGCTAGTGATTGGAGCCAACCGGGGGGAGGCGGTCGGCCACGGACCTGGAGAAGGCCGGAGAAAGGGACAACCGACGTTAGCCAGCTAGCTGCGATCTCCCACAGAGGAGCTGCCACCGCCGCTGCCGCCGCTGCACAATGAGCAGCCGCTCGTCTCTTCACGTACTCACCGGCGACGTCTTTCACGAAGGTGGCTGAGCGGGAGGAGAAGGAAAGGCACAGCGCACATCTGTCCATGAAGAGGCAGGAGCTCTCCAGGAAACGTCGGGCTCAGCGGAGCTTCGTGGAGATGCTAAGCCAGGAGGAAGAGCCCCAAGAGTCGCAGCTGCAGTAGGCGCGTAGTGATACTGTAGGTCCCTCCGGCGCATGCGCCGTTAACCCGTGCCCTCGGGGAAAAGCGCCACTTCTGGCGCTGTTGTGCTCGAGTTGAGTCCGCGTGCTCTTAAGTGGGCTGTGATTTCGCGCTTTCTGTCTCACACAAACTTCTGGGTTTCTATCTCCAACTAATCCTCATAATGTCGTATTTTTCATTAACCAAGTGCCATGTTCTTGCCCCAAAATGTATTTCTGTGTAAATAAGGCTCTGTGTGCCTCAGAGAATTTCTCCTGCCTACCTGCTGCTGAGTCCAACTGCACCCCTCCATCAGCCACTGACCTAATGAAGTATGAAATAATGTTCATTGCCTTTTATGCACAAATGAAGACAACACCAAATTTAAGACTAAGCACATGAACTTTGCACTGTAGATAAAATGAATTAGAAAAGAGATAAGATAATCCCTTATTAGTTCATCAGGGGGTAAATTTGCAAAAGCAAGCTGCTTTTTGTCTGACTTAACCTACCCAGGAGTATGGGGTCTGCAGGGCAATAGCTGGAGGCCCATTTCTGTGACGTCTGAAACTCTGATCCTATTCCTACAGTCTTCGTATGCAGATATCTTAAGCGTACTTAAAAAATTCAGAGTTAAGTACAGCACAGAGATACTTATAAAGGCAACAGAGAAGCAGACCCCGAGCACAAGATCAATGAGATCAATGGAAGCTGGGGCCTATCGCACCAGTCAAGAACTCAGGTGCAGGCTGTGCAAAAAAGGCCTTGGGACACTGCAACATGTAAAATATATATGTCAGATACTAGCAGGAATGGTGTACATTCAACACTTCAAACAAGTGGGTGGCATAGTGAACAGAGACATCTGTGTCAAGTTGGAGCTGGAAATCTATGGGTCAAAGTGACATAGAGCTCTAAAGGTGATTTAGAATGGCCGAGCTTCGGTCCCATGGGATTTCCAGATACTGACAAACCACTTGATCTTAAGATTTGCCTAAGAAGACTTAATTATAAAGTGTTATTGAATGAGCATCTGAAAATTATAGGAGTTCACCTGTCGACCCAAAAACAAAACTCAGGCAAGTGGATTAAAAAAAAGTTATAATAAATTAATAAATTTAATTAATAGATTAATTAATAAAAAAGTTCAGGAGGTGTTTTATTATATATATATATTGAGATTTAAGTGGGCTTCCCAGACAAACTGGCAGGCAGTGTGAGTTAAACAGATGGCAAGGTGGCAGACAGGCAGAGACAGACTGAACCAAGAACTGGGCAGGTGGCAGGCAGGCAGCAGAGGCAAAAACAGACACCAGGCAGAAGTAAAAAAAAAAAAACACAACAAAAAATCTCATTCAAGATCAAGCAAGACTACACACACAAAAACCGACCTGGCAAACAGGACGATTTAGCAGGGTCTGGTCTGAAGAGCTGTGGTTACATACTGCAGAGGCTAGATGATCTGACGAAGAACAGGTAAATGATGGCATGTCCACATGCAGACAAACAGGAGATTAGGAAGCAAAGTGGAGGAGGGAAACAGATGAAAACAAAATGAATTTGGGAGGGAGAGATGGACCATGACCCAATGAGTGTAGATCCAAGAGAAATTCATTTCACTGAAGCTAAATCTTTTAAATTTTAGTCGACTAAATCTGCCATAGATATCTGACAAAAACTAGTTGTCATTTTCATCAAAAGACTGAAAATAAAAATAAATGAAAATTGACTATAAAAATTAAGTGGCTTAAAGAAGAGCTAGAGAAGAAATTAAAGGCAGCAGTGGTTGCTGTGCTAACTGGAGCACTCAGAGATGTCATGTGCCTCAACCAGCGTGATTCTGAGAGTATTTTTTGCAAGACTGACCACTATTGAGCAGCAGGTTCAGTAAGGCAGCCATTGAGTGTGACGGTGAGGAGAGACCAGAGGCATAAAACATGGTGGTGGCAATTTCTGCTGGTAACAGACTCGACCAAGACAAAGTCTACTGTGAATTCATTCAACACATTTTCAACCAGTGACATGGAATGCGTCATGTCAAAGGCTGAGAGCTGGAACTCAGGGTGGCCTAGTTTTACATGTCTGATACATTTCATCAAGTTGTGCTTTGTCTGGGCAAGAGAAGAAATCATGAGTCTATATTTGGAAAACAGCCTTGGAAAGGTACAGGAAGAAGGCTGCAGTGACTGATGAAATGCTGTGAGTGCTGGGAACTAGGTGCAATCTGTTCAACTGTAGTCCCACCTTATTTTTCACCTCACTAAATTATTGATTATTAGCTGTACCAACCTTGAGCACAAATTTGAAAAAATCCCACTCCAAATAGCCGATCTAAGATTCTCTGGGTATCCCTACCAAGCACCTTCATAAACATCGGTGACAAGGAAGGAGACCAAAGAGATTTAACTCTAACTCCATGCCGTCTCAGCTGGGTCCAAGAAAAGCTATCAGAGGGACTAAGGTACAAACCATGTGGGCACAAATACTCATGAGTCTTTGGTTTGATTCACGGCCGCTTCCTGTCTCATTGCACTTGTTAGATTTAAAAATGAAGTCATAAAATTGCTAACATAACTAAACTTGAAAAGTAACGTGTGTTTTGTATCCTGTGCCATAGCATAAATGAATTAAAGTCAGGGCTGTAAATAACAGGACTAACTGATGGCATATTTATGAACTCAACTGTAAAGTTCACCAAACAGAGAAGGGTCTGCTGGTGCTTCTAGTAAGACTGTTGCAGCTTCACTGTTATTCTGCAGTCAACAAAACTCAATACAAGCCACACCCCTAGAACTATGTGAGGATCTTGTCCGATAAGTATTCAGACATTGTCCAGACAAGGAAGATCCCAATGACAGAACTGCATTAGCAGTTAGTGGCTCGATTCCCCAACTTGATGTACGGAGTGCTCAATGAGTCAGCGACCACATCATCTTGTGCTGCCTTTATTACCTTACAGACGTGCAGTGTTTTCTAGAATTTACACCACTTCATGATGTCTCTGCTGTTCTGGGAACTGAACACTGAAATGCGGCTGTAATGTGCAGCAGCACATAACCTTGCCAAGTATCTGTACTCTGATTTTGGCAGCAGGCCCTTCTCTGACTCAGAGCTCTTTCCATTTGACTTGATATGCTATGAGGTGTTTGGCTCCATAGAGATCCTGTTTTTGAACTGTATATTTTCACTATATGTTCCCTTACTGCAAGAATTGCAAGAAAGAATTAACACTAGAACCACCGTGAGACCATTTTGACCTCTCTTGCCACTTAAAATACATGTAACTCTGTTTGCATAAAACCTGTATGTCCCCCAGTCACTGACTTTTCCTAAAAAATTTTTTTTGACCTCCATTCATTCTAATGCAAAAATAGTAAAAACACTGAATTCATAGTCATATACAGTATATAGCCAGTCAGATACGCCATTAAAAACAATTTACATTAATGCCCCCCGCTCTTACACATGCTCACACTCTCCCAAAAGTAGCAATATTGGAGTCGTTGCTATGTATTGGTACCAAATGCTCAGACAGTACTCCACAAGAGTAGCCACCCCCAGATGGCCAGTCGCTGTTTTCTATAACATGTTGGATCTGGCCAGTGTCAATGCATGCATCCTTTATTGGAGCTGCACAAAAGAAAAAATTGCTAGCCACGACTTCTTTCTGCAGTTGTGTAAGGCACTTTGCAGCGACTACATGCAAATGAAAGAGGCAGCTGAGGCTGTGCCACTGACCCTTCCAACAGAGGAAGAGCAGCCTCAGGGGAAGCAAAGGCGTTGCATAGTGAAGACACACTGCAATAAAAACAAAACCACCAAATCCTGCATCAAGTGCCAGCGACCTGTGTGTGGTCAGTGTATTGCCAAGGTTTTCAATGTTTGTGTTGGCTGTGAGTAACTATAATTTATATGATGGCACAGTTGCAATTATAAAGCCTGTAGTGAAGCAAGGTCAAAATGACCTCTTGGCGGTTCTAGCGTTAAACTTCCTGTCTTATGAATTTCAAACTGAGTACTGTCCTGACTACTCTTTGAGAATTCTGCTATCATTATGACGACAGTGATTAACACATAACTGTGAATTTGCTCTTAGCAGAAGACTGGCGTGACAATTCCTCCGATTTGGTGAGCAAACCAAAAACTAACTGGAGTTCACTTCATTGTACAGCACTGACTTATGCATCACGTGAAAGTGTACTTTCTGCATCAACAGTCCTTCATCTCATTACATCATACATCTACCACTGATTACCCCTTATATGAAGATCAGGTTTGCATCAGTGTTTGAAATGTATCCAAAAAAATGTGGATGCTTTATATATCCAATAGAATTTTATTTGCAAATAAAACCACAAAAAAAAACCCTAAAATGTCATGCTCTCGCTTAATTGTTTTTGAAATACCTGAAACACTGATGACTTTTAGCTCTTCTAATAACTATAGCACTGGCCTCAAACCCAAGACATCCAGATTTTTGCTCCAGTCCTGCTGCTGTACAATATTATACAAAATTATCAGCCGTTTTGGTTCAGAGCAGTAGTACTTATGGACTAAACAACCTTTTATTTTCCTCGTACTGAGTGCCTAATGTCAGATGTTCCAAAGATGTTGATTTTATAGATTTCTGCATCTTTAAGTTCGTGACTTAAAGAGATTCGCCATTAGTTACACCAAACTTGAAACCGCTTTTCTGGGATGGTAGAGGGCTGGAGGCAATACCAGCTGGCATTAAGCAAGGGTTAAGGCTGGAAGGGCTTTAATCAAAATATGGCTTTTCATAAAAAGACATCTCATCAGGTAAGTCTTCATCAAGTGCAGAGAAATTGTAAATATCACCAACAAGATGATTTTCTAGTTGACTTTTCTTAACTGAATGCATCTACTCAAAGTTCTTCAGAAAACCCACATCCTCTGGTGTTGAAAAGGATATTTAATCACTTTTGAATATCTCTACAACATACTTATTAATATAAAAAAAATAACCCATGAGAAACATAGGAAAATCAACAAGAAATTGCAAAATTATCTACAGTACATGAATAATCATGCCATAGAAAGTATCATTAGATTAAAACAACTAGTGTAAATTCAATTTTTTACATTGGCAACAAAACTTGCTAAAACTATCTTTTAACATTTTCCAACATTAGAAATTTGTTACCATATCCTTTATCCTGTCATGCTTTGTCTGTAGTCATCACAGAATAATAAGTTTTACACATTTACAGCAACTGTTTCTAATGTACTCTACACACAAACCAATATTTTAACTAAAAGCATACATGTCAATAGAAACTCAGGAGAAGATACTCTGTCAGAGTGACACGAATAAAGAGATTTGCATGTACAAAGGGCAAAAATACAAATTGGGTTTACACTGTGATTCCAAGTGAAGGTAAAGAGTAAGCTGTTACTCGAGTAAGTGCTCGAGTGAATGATGAGTCACAGGGATGATAAGGTAGATGGTATTTAACAATCATTACTGAGATGAACAGCATGAGTCTGTTGGTGCTGTTCGAGCAGATGAGGAAAAGCAAAGGCTTTGTCACATTCTGTGCATTCATACACAACTTCACCAACGTGACTTTCTTGGTGCTGCTTCAGAAGAAGCCGGTGGCTGAATGACATGTAGCACATATCACAGCGGAACTGTCCACCTTCTTTTTCAACATGCAGCTTCTTGTGCAAAGACAGATCTTCTGCTGTATTAAAGGTCATGTTGCACAAGTTACATTTCAACTTACTTTCAGTGAATTGAGCTATTCCTTGAGCAGCCATTTTTAAGCGGTGCCTTCGCTCATGCTCTTTGAGATACCGCCGAAGAGCAAACGCTTTCCCACAAAGTTCACATTTGAACGGCTTCGCATTTAGGTGTTTATTTAGGTGCTCCAAGAGACTGCTTTTGGAGAAGAACTGAATTGAGCAGTTAGGGCAATTGTACAAGTCCCCTCCAGTAACATCAATCTCCTCCTCCTCTCCTGCTGCTGGATGATTGGTTGAATGGGACGCCTTTACTGATGGATTTGAATGTTTGCACTCTGTTTTTGCATGGTGTTTATTCAAACAACGGTGCTGCCGGAACACATCGCTTCCCAAAAAGCTCTGACCACACTCTGTGCATTCAAACTCAGTGGTTGATATCAGATGACGGCGTCCAGGTTCTTCAAGCTTGCTTGCAGAAGGAAATATAGTTTTGCTTTTATGCGTATCATCCAATTGTGTGGGGACACTTGGACAATAGCTATCTTTAGCTTCGGTGTTGTGTTTGATTCCTGCTGTATTATCAGTGTGGGTCCTGAGATGGCTGAGGAATTTGTATGGTGTGGGAAAACTAATGTTGCTTTGAAAGCATTTATAATTGCTACCTGACCCTGATTGGTGATAGGTGGTTTTGTGCTTTCTCAGGTGAGATGGATCAAGAAAATGTTTATTGCAGGTGTTACATGTGTATGGTCTCTCTTTGGCTGCCATGCAACCATGCTCTGAGAGCTCCTCTGGGTCTCTGAAACGATCATTGCAAACACCACAGCGGTACTTCAGTTCTTTGGTGAATGCTGATGAGCTCTCAGAGAGCAAAGGAGACTTTTCACACTCCATACTCAAAAGTGCAGGTGAAGGGGAATGGTTGCCTGAGCTGGAGTGGCTTTTCCGATGCTCAGCTCTACTGCTCTTGGAAAGAAACACACAATCACATATATCACAAGGGAAGTTTTCTTCACGGTGGGTTTTCATGTGTTCTGCCAACTGCAAGGGTCCTGTGAAACTGAAGTGACACTTTGAACAACGATACGGACGGCTCTTCCCATGAGTATGTTTATGCTTGCGCAATGCAAACAGAGAGACAAAACCCCTGCCGCATGCCTGACACTGAAACTCAGACTTGTGCATTCGTTGATGTTGCTGCAGTTGGGATGCCTGGAAAAAGCATCGACCACATTCTTCGCATTCGTGTGGCTTTTCACCCAGGTGACACCGTTGATGGTCCTCAAGACTTTCTGATGTTGGGAATGTCTTGCCACACACGTGGCATGGGAAGTATGGTGCAGAGTCTGAGTCACTGTCCTCAGTGGCATCGTTTTCCTCCTCGCCACTTTCACCAGTCATACTAACTTGAGAGCTAGATTGTTCAGTACTGCTCTTTTCCTGTAAAGACTTTGCAACATCCTTCCGCTCATTTTGGTGCCATTTTCTAATATGTCGTGCCAATGATTTTTTGACCGAATAGGCCTTATTACAGAAATGACAAGTAAATGCATCTTCTGGATGGTCTTCACGGTAGTGATTACATAAAGACGGCCTTGTCCAAAACCTTTGATCACATAGTTTGCAAACATATGGTCTATTTTGGTCATGGCATGTTCTGTGTATTTCAAGTTCAGATATTGTGTTAGCCACCTTGGTGCAGTCAGGGCAAGGGTATTTCTGGTCAAATCCGTGAATCTTCATATGTTTTTGCAGATGCCCCTGACTTATGAATACCCGTCCACACTTTGTGCATGTGGCGCTCTTTTTCTCTTGTTCCTGTCTTCCATGTTCTTCAAGGTGACTAATGAGCAATAAACCATCTGTGAAGCTCTGGTCACATTCTGAGCATTGGTAAGTCACAGGCTTTTTCACTTTGCTGCTTTGTTGCTCCTTGTTGCTTTCTGAATTTTTTGATGAATCTTCCATTAAATCATCTTTGTGGGAAAAATTGGTCTGCATAGCCCGAGTGTCTGTTTCCATGGAGGCTTCTTTGAACACTCGAGCAGAGTCATTCAGTGCAAAATCAATCTCTGCTTTCAAAGGGCCTTCAAAGTGTTTGGTTGTACCTCTAGAAACACGCCCAAATCTACATTTTCTGTAGTGGTTACGCAGAAGACTTTTATTCCAGAAGCCTTTATTGCATGTTTTACAGTTAAAAGGATGCTCTGCTGTGTGTACACGCAGATGCCCAGTTAGTCCAGCTTTACTTCCAAAGAACATGTTGCATTCTTTGCAGAAAAATGGTTGTTGTACATCACCATCTAGCCTGTCATCTAATTTACAGATTAAATTAGCACCATCCCCAAGCTGTTTGTCACAGACTTCCTCCAACGGCTCTTCTTTGATGTTGAGTATATTGGACAGGTGATGTTGTAGGGGTGCTGTAGAGACCGGTGGAACCAGTGTTTCCTTTTTGTGAGCATTTAAAAAATGCTCTTGAAGCTGTGAAAAGAGCAAAAAACGGGAACTACAGTATGCACAGGAAAAGCCTTTTGGTGTGCTTTGCGAGGTTGACTCCTGGGTTTGTAAAACTGTTGACTTTGAAGAGCTTGGAGGTAGAGTGCAATTTTTTTCGTGCTCTTCAAGGTTTATCTTAAGGAAAAATACTCCACATCTGTTACACAGTGCTTTACTTGCTGCTTGTTGCTTCTTTGTGCACTTGGCAAAATGACGCTGCACATAATCCTTCCTTATGAATCTCTGATCACAATACTCACATGCATATGGCTTCTCCCCTGTGTGCAGGCGGGTGTGCACACCTAATTGCCAGCTGTTTGCAAATGTACGGGAACAATAACTACATACATAATTGTACCTTTTCCTAAAGTTAGGCTTGATTCTCTGTAGAATTCGATTTGTCGCCACATGAACCTGATTTGTCCCATTTTGTTTTGGTGGATCAGTGTCCATTGGTACAGAAGCATTTCTTTCAATGGTGACTTTTTTGCACTTGTTAATTCTTCGATGCCTCTTAAGAGATTTTTCATGAGTGAATGATGAGTCACAGCGTGTGCACTTGAATAACTTTGTAGCATGAAACATGGCAACATGTCGGGAGAGCTTAGGCTGAGATGGAAAGAAACTTGAGCAGACTGTGCACTCAAATGTCTCCTGTTTTTCCGCAGTTTCAAAGTTAAATTTATTTTGCCAACCCTTGCCAACGTCATCTAAACTGATTTTGGGAATACAAACTTCCAACCGTGGTTTTTTCCCTTTACAACGAGCCTGGTGTACTTTCAGATGGTCATACCGTGAAAAGCTGTTGTCACATGCTTTGCACCGATAAGGCTTCACTTCGTTGTGTGTCAAAATGTGACGTCTCAGGTTTTGCGACTTGAAGAAAGTCTTGGTGCAGAATTTGCACTTGTACTCAGCTTCCCCTTCAGTTTGCTTTGGTGCTGCCTCTCTGACAGTTGGCAACACGTTTGCTGCAGAATCATGTTTATCTTTGGGTTGCCCCTCTTTGTAAACTCCATCACAGAAAGCCTCATGCTGAAAACACATTGTCTGACTTCCAAATCTGTGACTACAGTGCATACAGGCATAAGGTTGTAGACCAGTATGGGAAACAAGATGCCTGAGGAGCAATGATCTGTACCTGTATCTCTGTGTACAGTAGGAGCATTTAAATGGAAGCATTTTGCTTGCATTGGACTGTGAAGGCATTTTATAGACACTCTGGTTTGGCTGAGAAGTGATTTTAGTGATTCCTCCACAAGAGCCAACGTTGATACCCCCACAGTTCATCTGATGTTGATCTAATTTGCTAAATCCAAAGTACTGGCCACAGCCCAAACACTTAAGGAGCGAGTTTGTGTTGTGTCCTCGATGATGACTCTTCAGGCGGGCCTTCTTACAAAATGACCGTGGACAATAGGAACACCGATGTGGTTTTTTTGTATTCATTTTTGTTTGTGAAAACAAACATCTCTCACTGTGAAGTTTAAGGTACAAACTACGGTAAAACTGCTTCCCGCAATTTGTGCATGAGAAGGGCTTGTCTCCTGTATGTTTGACCATGTGAAGAAGCAGATAGCGACGACCACTGAAACCCTTTTTGCAAAATGGACATTGGCTAGAGGACGTCCCAGGTATGTGTGTAAAACAATGTTTCCTTAGTGCTTGGGCATTATCAAACACTTCTTTGCATAAGGAACACTGTAGCTGCTGTGATCCACCTTGCTCTTTCAACGATTCCGGGAAAGTTGGTGGTCCTAATGGTTCTCTCTCTTTGCTCTGTGGGGCCCTTTTTTCTCTATTTTTGTGGGTTTCTAGATGCCTGAGGAGATAAACAGGATATTGGAACTGTTGATCACAGTCTGGGCATTGAAGCATTCCCCTTTTAAGATGTGAGCTTCTGTGCTGGATCAGCTCTCCAATAGTTGGAAGAATCTTTCTGCAGACCGTACATTGTATCCTCTTCTGGTGAACCTTTTTATGAACAATCAGATGGGAATGTCTTTTGAATCCTTTTCCACATTCCAGACAGTGGTATGGTCTTTCGCCTCTGTGACTGCGCTCATGTTTCTTCAGTGACTGTGATGTGGCAAAATATTTTCCACAAAATTCACAGCTCAGTGCAGGGTTCCTGTTCATCTCGCCCTCTTCATCATTTGTGTTACTTGGAGTAGCTGTTTTAGACATTGAAAACACGGAATTCCTATACCTGAACATTTTGCCCGTGAGTTTAAACAACTCATGTTTCTTCATATGCCTGTATTTTCCAGAAGAATAGCAGAACACTGCTGGACAAAGATTGCATTTATGACGTGGAAAAGTCTTGGGAGCTCTTATAGCTGGGGTTTCTTGTCTTTTCTGTTCAATTTCCTTTGACCCTGTTTTCAGTTCATTTTTCTTCACTGGTGTTTTCTGTTTATTTTCCTCTGACAGTATTCTATGTTTATTTTCATTTGACTGTGTTTTCTGCTCGCTTTCCTTCGTTCCATTCTGTTCATCCTTTTGCCTCAACTTGGCCCTTTCTTTGGCAAGCCGATTAAGACATTCTTTGAGGCATATTGCCTTAATATGTCTAAATCGATTGGATGGCAAAGTAAAAGAAACATGGCACAAGGGACATCGATATTTACCGCATACTTTTTCTTTGCCACCACATATAGCATCTCTGACACAATCACGCAAATGCCGAGCCCTGTTGTAGGAGTACTTGAAAAGTCGTGGACAAAGAGGACATTTGAAGTTTTCTTTTGTCTCATCTACTTCTTGAGTGTTTTCCCCATTGGTACACTCACCAGCTGAAACAGCCAAATTCTTTGCCTTGTGTAAATTGTCAAAGTGCATTTTGGCTCTTTCTGCAGTTAAGAATACTTTACCACATAAATGGCACAAGTGAGTCTTGGAGATGTCAACAAGCTTTACTTGCCATTCAGACAGACTTTCACGCAGTTTGTTTTGTAGTAAATCCTTTTGTGGTAATGTTTTACTGTCAGAAGTAGCAGCATCAACCGTTCTAAAATTACGTTTAGCACGCTTGCATCTACCAGGTACACGCTTGTGTCTCGTCAGGGTACCTCCCTGTGCAAAATATAATCCACATTCATTACATTTATAAGGTGTTGTGCCAGTGTGGGTTCGCATATGTCTAACATATTGAACTAGTGTTGAAAATGTGAGTCTACATTTAATGCATTTGTGTTGGCCAAAGCGTTTTCTTTTCTTTTTTACAGTGGAATCAGAGGAAAGTGAAGGGCCTTCTTTGGTGACATAACACAAATGTTCTGCTTGCTCGGTCCTCACCAGAAAAAGATTACAAGCTTTGCAAAATTGAAAATTGTGCACAGAATGGCAACAATGGTGGTGTTCAATTAGGCTATCCACATTGTAGGTTGTGTGTTGGCAATTTCCACAATGATATGAGGTACTTCCATTTACTGACTCCAAGGTCTTCAATAGCACAACAGGTTGCAGGTGGTTCCTCATTTCTCTGGAGGATTGTAGTGGAGACATTTGCTCTTCTGAATGGTCAGCACTGTTCAGGTTAGTTTTGGCCACAATAGTTTTTTTAGATTTATTTGCGCCAAGTCCTGTTTCATCTGTGTCACATGAAGAGTCTTCTCTTGAAAGAGGTTCTCCATACAGCATGTCAGGCACCAGCACACCTGTAGATGCATCAGGTGCTTCAAATGACTCTCTTGCATTTTCTGTAACGTCTCCACAAAGATTTCGTGGCTCCTGGTTGCCTGGTGGACACTCATTGATTAACTGTTGCTGATCTAGAGAAGTGGTTGCATTTTTGTTCTTTGCTGGACTCTGGCAATCCTTTTTTAGATCAAGTTGCGTGTCTGTGCTTGAGATGTCTGACTGCAAGTGGGATTCTATATTTTGAGAAACACATATTTCATTTCTGTCCCACATCACAGCAGGGCTACCAAATTCAGGATCTGTGGAAGAGGCTGTATCTGTCTTCTTTGATGGACATTCTTTTTCAACACAAGAGTGCATGTTAGTAGAACTGCCACTAGTGACATTAGGACCACTATGGTTTGGATCTGTACACGGAATTGTAGTGTTCGTTTCTGGTGGACTGGCCATTTCCTTTTCTAGACAGGGATTTATATCTGCAATTGAGATGTCTGCTTGGAAGCTGAATTCTGGATAATCCGAAACACTTTGCTCTTCCTTGTCACTGACATTGCTCAAATGATCATCCCTTTCCACAACAAGGCTCCTACAAATGTTGTCCTGAGTTACACATTCATGAGACTTGAGCAATTGCAAACAGGATTCAACATCGGTACTGTTGCCTTTGGTATTATTTTCACTCAGTTCATGACAAGCATCTTTAGAATCTGCCTCTTTGTCATTTGACAGCTCTGACATATTTTTTTCCCCTTTACAGTCCGTCTGCATATTTTCATCTTGGCTGTCTGTGGAGCATAGCAATGGGGTGCTCTGCTTGTCAAAGGTCTCATTTTCTAATGAACCAAATATTTTTCTTTCATTTTGGTCCTGGTCACCCTTGCTCATTTCATTCTGATCACAAGCCAAGCTGAGGTTTTCAGATCCCTCACTTTCCCTATTGAATAATTCCTCCATTTCCTTTCTCAGTTTTTTTTCTTCCAAGGGGTATGGCTCATTGTGAATTGGAGCAGCTGCAGTGATCTGGCCCCCATCACTGCCGTTTGGACTCTCCACTAATCCATCAGTAGCTGCATTTCCATTGCCACTTATTGAGATGTCTGAATGTTTTCCTTCAATTGGATTTCTTTCTACATCATCCTCTTGTTCATGATCTTGACATCCTTCATGACAATTCGTATCCTCTGCGGTCTCACTCCCTCTAACTGTCACAGAGTTCGAGGGTGGAAAGGACTGATTATGTTCTGTTGAAGTAAGAACTATGATTTCTTCTGCCTTCACATTTGATGGATTTATATTTGCTGCGGATGTATCAGAGCACAGAACCATATTTCTACTTTGGCTGATAAGCTGTTCGGATGAATGACATTTTGTAACATCATCAGTTTTTGGTTTTGGAACTGAATTACTTTCCATGAATTTACAAGAAGGCTTTGTTTCAAGACCATCTAGATCTGAGCAGCTAATGACATCTGAAAAGTCCTCAGGAAATGATGAATCTATTATTCTACAGTCTTGCTTAAATCCTTGTGAATCTGTTGCAAAAGATGATGGAAAAGAGTTTGATCCATCTGTGGCAAGTTCTGAGATATCACTGTTTCCACAATTTGGCAAGAAAACCTTTTCCATTTGCTCTCCGTCAACTTGCCATAATGTTTCTTTGTCATATGTTTGATAAACACAGTCTGTGCTGGAATTTCCAATACTGCGAGGTGAGTAATAGTTTGTGTTTACAGCAGAGCCTTCATTTGAAGCCACTTGGTCAGTGAAGTCATCAATCAAGTTCTCTAAATGTTGTGAAATACTTCCTTCCAACTCAGAAGTCTTTCTTGGGTCAGGCGATAGTGGTGGGAGGTCATTGAAGTATGAATCCCACTCGTGAGCCATTCCTGCATGGACCGAGGTTTAGGGCTTATTTCACCCAATCCTGAAACCACAGACAAACAAATTAAATTACAATCAAAGGCATGTAAAATAATTTAAACAATATATGAAAAGAAAAATCTGACCTTCTCTTGCAAATGCAAGGGTAATCCTGGATGATGTGACTTATCTGGCAACTGACCTGTAAAAAACGGATTATATGTATGAATGCACTGAAGCACTTTAAACGACAAAAAACGTCATAAGTGTGAGCAATAGGTTGGAATGCCTATGATTGAAGAAAGGAGAATAAGACTAAACTGATGACCACTTCAAGCTAGATCAGTTAGAGATGACAGATGTGAGACACCACTGTGCTGTAGCCCTGTGTTCAAGGTTGTTAAGTTTCACCTTCTTAAGAACTTTATTCCCATATCTGAGTGTAGGTCTGGTACAATAAATCGAAGTGGGCCATGTTCTGCCATGCCATTTTTACAACATACCAAAGAGTCATTGATGCCCATCAAATCTCTGACCAAAAAACTAATTTGAGGACAACAGCATAAGGGACCTACCAGGTGATGAGGATGGTTTTTTAGGCTTGAATGAGGAAGACATAGTTATGTTCTAACAGCAAAAAGGAGTATTTGGTGACCTTTTACAGAATGATTTCATATTCAGGAGAAACCTTAAGCTTGCTTGTAGGACCAGTTGGGTGGTGCCCTGGGGGTGATGAACAAGCAGGGGAATGCATGACTGTCCAGTAAATATTTTGTTCTATACTTAACCTTTGCCAAAATGGAATACAATGTAATGTGGGAAGGTGCTGTATTGGCCAGTCACCAACATCTGACTGGCCAAGTCCCTCTCCTACTGGATAACTGATTGATGCATTTCTTATATTTGAAGTATCTGGCTGATGATGTACTTACTTTACTCGAGGAAAGTTTTAGTACTTACTTGTACTAAAACATTCCTTTTTCTGCTCTTAGACCATCAGTGTGGGTTAGACTCAACAAAAGGCTACCCAACCCACTGGGGGAGAATCATTCGTACTCATTCCATTTGGCCTTGGGATTTATGAAGAAAGCAGGCTGATTTAGGAGGAAATTCCTACAGTGAAGAGGTAAGCCTCTAGTGTAACTAATCTCTTCTAGTCGAGTTTAATACTAACGCTGGGTACGTGGACTGCTAAGATGTGGGTTTGTTGCTTTCTTTCTGTTGAGGGAGGTGTCCACTGTAGGGATATTTGCTGATGGGTTGTTCTGGGGAAGGTGGGGGATGTTGTGCGTAATTTGCAACATTTCACTACAGTTGAAAAAGTTAGAGACCCTGTTAGTTGTTTTCAGGGGGACACCTCAGCCTCGGGTTAGCTGTGCTGTGCCAAGGAAATAAATGTGGGCGCTGTCGAGCTAGCAAACTGCGACATCGCCTCCTCCTCCATCTACCTAGTTACCCCACAAAGCTACAATACTTTCAACTCCACTGGTCTTATTCATCAATTGTTTCTTTTCAGCTCCCGTCTTTTTCACCTCCAACTTGAAATCCGCCCAATTTTTCTTCACACCTGCACGTCTCACCACTGAGACAGCCACTTTTGCCCACCCCCTGAACTTATCTCCCAAGCAGTTTTTTTTTCTTATATTAATTTCCTCAATTATAACATCAAGCTCCTGCTTCCAGGAGTTTGACCGTTAATTTATGAATAACGTCCTTTCAACAGTTGGCTATGGGCTCGTACGATGCAACATATTAATTTGTGACATAACAAGTCACATGACAATTTCTTAAGCAGGAAAAATAAAGAAGTTTGTAAGATTTGAGACTGTTCTTCAGAAAATATTGAGGAATTGTACTTTCTTATGAACTTCTTGATTTAGATCTTAAGAGATTGGAGAATCTGGCCCCAGGCATGGATAAGCCAGGAGACACCTATACCCAGCACACAAACTCTGTGAAGTGAAGTGGCACATTTTTCATGCACTCCTTAAAATAGTCATATGCTATTTCCTTTCAGAATTTATTCTCAAAAACAAACAGGAGGATAGATCATCTTAAATGTGGTATGAGTGATCTAATCCAATATAGGGAACATCCTGCACCCCAAATAATGAACTCACAGGAAGGGCCAGTGAAGAAAGTGGGAGATTGGTAAAAACTACAGATTTCTTAACCCATCCCTCTGCCGAGCCCCCCCTCCCAACTTCATGCTCACTCTCACTGCGTTTCTCTCTCTCTCTCTCTCTCTCAGCCCCCTCGCAAAACTCTCCCTCTCTCAACCCAACCAGTTGAGGCAGATGGCTGCCCGTGATTCTGGTTCTGTGTATCTTGGCGATCTCCAGTGTGCCAAACCTATCCAAAATGGTCCAATTTGGCTAAAATGCACACTGCAAGATTTCAGTGATTTTATAATTTTTTTTTTTACATATAACCTGTTGGGGCCATTCACAAACATGATTGCTTTTAGGAACATCAGTGAAATAAGTAAAATTCCATTTGAAAATTGCATTTATAGGGATGAATATATGGTGTCCAAAACCTATCCAAACAAGAATTTGACCTTTTTGCCTGTTTTATGTTATTTTGAAGCTTTATAACTCTAGAAATTAACCCACAACTATCAGTGATGGCTTAAATTAACAAAGACGTTTGACATATGAATTTACGACATTTCATGTATTGTATTTGAATTTTTTAATTATTAATTTCATAATTGCATTAAAACTTGGGACAGTAAAAACACGGTCTTTGTCGAGATGTCAATTGTTTACTTGTTGACACTGAGAGGAGAGCCAAAAAAGGGACCAGCTGGCTGTAGGCTGCTGTCGTTGACGTCGCCCTCCTTTTCATCCTCACTGTACAACATTTGCAGCACCTCCATCGGTGTAAACACCATATTCACCATGTTGGTGTAAAGAAATGTCAAACTTCCTCACAACAGTAACAAAAACGACGGTAAAAACTGATTAAACACAGAGTTAAAGGGAAATCCGGGCCAACAGTGTGCGTCACTGCGTGTGTGTGTGTGTGTGTATGTCCCGTGCGGCTCTGCTCCGGTTACGCAGGCCTTATTTGGGGTGAAAGAATGGCCCAATCAGGGATTGTTCTACGTCACAGGAAACCTCGGGGCCTCTAATATTGGATGGAAAACTTGTTTTCAACCTGCCTTTGATTGACAGGAGACGCTGCCTGCAGGTAGTAGATGCGCAGTCTGACGGACCTTTAAATTAGCATTAGCACAGAGAGGAAAGAAGACAAAATGGCAGATTAGCTGGACATGATGGATAAAATTGAACCGCGGATTATTTTTGGGCACATCTTCAGCTTTACAATGAGGCCAAGCTTGTGAATTTATTCAATGTGTTAGTCGGGGTTTGATCGAAAAATGTCCGTATTTCAGAAAACAACATCCGACTGTTGTGAGCAGGCTTGTTGAAACCTTTACTGAGAAATAAACTACATTTTGGTGTTTTCTATGACAGTATACGATTTTTAGGAGGTGAAAGAAACAGTGTAAAGATGGTACACATGTTTATAGTCCCTTTGTTGTTGACTTGACGTCACTTGTTGTCTTGTCACATTTTCAGTAACTATGATAAAACCATAGCACCTAGAAGATTTTTGTGCATGTAGCTGAAAGTGTGTTAAAAACATTTGTGTTGAAATTTTCATTAAACCCTGCCTACTTTCGTTGTATAAAGGATGCCTTTCATATGGTAATTTGTTTGGGATTTCAGCGTCCCAACCACTAGGGGGACTGAATGAACAGGTAAAGGAAGTGTACTTCCTTTAGCCAGTCCGATTTAGGTGGAGGTAATTCGGAATGCCCTGTGTAGACAGATGAATAACAATAATAATAACAATAAAGACATTTTGTACCTGTTGTTAAGATGTCTGCTGGCTCTAAGATCTTGGAAGACATTAAAAGCGTACTTCCTGTAAAAATGAAAGAGATGCAATTATTATTATTATTTTTACTATCATAATTATTACTATCATCAAATTCTCATTTGCTTAAAGCACCACTGGCTTTTGCTCAGGGGCCAGTTGCACAAAGATCCTAAAGTTTTCTATCCAAGTATGACTCCTTAACTGTGAGAGTTCCGTTATACACAGAATCTCAATTAGAAATAGGGATGCACCAATTTTATAAATACTCATAAAATTGCCACTGATACCACAACACCAATACCACTTTATGGCAGTGCACGGTCTACAGCACTTGACTGCAAGGCGGGAAGCAAGGAGTCATGTCAGCAGTGTGGAACTATTTTCAGGGGAATGAGAGCGAAAAAACAAAGAAGAATGCAAATTATGTCCACCAAAACTCCCTAGAGGAGGGACAAAATCTACCCCTTACAACACAAGCAACTTAATTACACAACTGAAATCCCAGCATGACGCAGAATATAAGATGATCACTCACAACACCATCAAGAGACAACCAACTTTGCAGCAGATGCTGGCTAACTGGGAGAAAATGTCCAGAGACAACGCTGCAGTACAGTTACCCAGGTACAAGAAAATCATACTGAGGAATGTTGTTCAAATATCAGACAATATCTGTGGGGAAAATTTTTAAAAACTCGATGTAGGTTTGTGTGTAATGGTGTAAGTACTCGGTATCAGTATTGGTGAGAACTCAAATGCAAGTACACAACTTGTTTTGGAAAAAAGTGGTATAGGTGCATCCCAAATTAGAAATGATTCATTTGTTCAGGAAAATGTAAAAGCATGTACAACAAAGTCCGCCATAATCATCAGCAGACAGATCACATGGCACAAAACCAATGCAGAGCAATCAATGGTAGAGTGATAAGTGCCCATCAATGATTCAGTTGCAGATACCATCTTTGTGGTCAAGACAAAATAAATGACTTAACTGTCTTTTTGCAATACCTATAAGACGGTGATTCACAGAAACTGCTTAAAATTTGCATGCTATACATGTACCCATGGTAGCTTTGTTTATAGATCTTGATCTCATTTTCAAATCTTAGTACAGTAAGCCATTCATCTCTGACTCAACTAGTGTTGGTAGTGGATGACTCCTTACATAGCTCAATGTGCTGGCACTAAATGCATTCAACGTGTGTCAGTTACATTAAGACGTAAAACAGAAAATTCTTGCTAAAGCGGAACAATATTTCAAAGCCTTCTGATTTGATTATTTCAAAAACACCAGCAATTCCTATGGGTGTGACAACTTGTATCTGAGACTTGTATTCTCTCAGTATTCATGGATAAGATTGTAGTTGTCTTTGTTGTGGTTATTCAGTGTGATAAGAAAATATGACAAACTTCACATTTTTTTGGGATTACAGCAGTTAATAGCAACAGCAGAAAAACAGGAGAGGTAATTAACGCCATGAAAGCTCTGAGGTAGCAGGCATTTACTTGTACACCCAGCCTAAACTCATGGCCTCAATTATTGGCTGACCCTTTGCCATTTTAAGGTGCTTTTAACAGAACTTAACTCCACGATCAAGGCAGCCAAGGATTTTAATTTTCAGGCCTCATTCCATCAAGTAAACAAATAAAAAAAGTCCTTTTTGACACCATTAATAATTAGTTAGTTAGTGCTGCTGCCCCACAATAAGAAGGTCACAGGTTTGGTTCCTGGCCCAGGGCATTTCTGTGAGGAGTTTGCATATTTTCTCCGTGCCTGTGTGGGTTTCCTCCGGGTAATCCGGGTTCCTCCCACCATCCAAAGACATCATGTTTGGGCTAACTGGTGACTATAAATTGTAGGTCTGAGTGTGAGTATGAGTGGTTGTCTGTCTCTGTGAGTTGGCCCTGTGATGGACTGGCAACCCATCCAGGGCGTACCACCTTATTAAAAGACTCAATCTTCTCTGTTTGCCCTAGTTTTCTAAACAGCTCAATGGCCTCTTGTTGTGTCCCCTTTTGTTTCAAACAAGCTCTTCCTAACCCGTCTGCAACAAATAATCCTCCATATGAATCCATCCAATGAAAGAATGGATTCTGCAATTTCTGGCAACCACAGGAGTGGAATTTCCCTGATGTAATTACCCTATATTGGGTGCCCCAGGTCTCTGTTCTGGGTTAAATTTTGTTCTCCATGGGTTACATCCTTCAACAATATAATTTAGCAATGTTTTTTTTTTTTTTTTTAAGTGCTGCAGCACCAATGACAGTTAAATAATATTTAACATGACCTCTTGCTCATGAGTGAACTCTTCCCTTTTAAGTATGTATCCTACCCTTGACTACTTTTCCCCTGATAAATGATTTTCCTCGCTTTTTCATGCACAATGCAGACAAAAGTTGCTACTTTGGGTCTATCTGCTGCTTGTTTCTTCACTTTTTGTGACAATGTCAGGGGACCCAGTACCCATCCACGGCCCCATTGTTTACAGTAAGGACGAGTTGTTACCCCCCTCTGACAAAGAGATGCTGCTGGCCTAATGTCCCCTGTGAACAGAGGATGGGGAGGGAGGGGAGCTGTTCTGGAGTGCATTGCGCCAGGAAGAGAATCACCTTGGGAAATGTAAGATCTCGTCCCAAGAAAGTCTTTGGCATCTGCCTGGCACCAGATGAAATACTGGTCGTGTAGCATCATAGTATTTACAACATTGCTGAGCACTCGACGTACTGGACGGCTTCGACTTGATTTGGGCAGACAGGACAAGGGATAGTTGTAAGAGGAAAGGAGATGGGCTGGCATTGTTTGTAACTGTTGTTGCAACTTTGGGCACATCACGGTTGAAGAAATACTCTGACAAGAACAATGAACTTTAAGCAGTTAGCATGAGGCACGCAGGTATTCTACTGTTATTGCAAGTGCCACCTAAATCAGCCCCTCTGCCAACTCTGATGCAACCCGTGTTGTCCTTCACTCCATCACAAGCAGGCTGCAGACACAGCACCTACAGACCCTTCACCATATCTGAGTACGATTGTTGAATAAATGTTCAACCTGAGCCTGAGGCTGGGGAGTAGGGGTGGGCGATATAGAGGGGGAAAAAAAAAAAAAAACTCAATTTTTTTCAATGTCCCAATAACGATAATCTGATGATGTCCTGTTTCTTTCTTTTTTTTTTTTTTTTTAAACATAAATGCTCTCAATCTCCTCTTGATCACCAGGGAATCTATGGATAAGCACAGCGCCTAAGAACAATGACTCTTTATTCTTAGTGTTTCGTGCATCTATTGCAAAACATCCATAGAAACATTATGGCCTCCTGCAAAACATTACCCAACAATATTGTACAGCCATATTTGACAATAACCAACTTCAAATTGTGTCCAGGCTGTACATAAAGCACAAGAAAATATACCAAATAAGGTGCTCAATAGCATCTTAATCTTTTGTACAAGATAATTACAATATTGTCAATAAATATACATAAATTAAGATGATATTGGGCTGCAATAACACTACATGGGCACCAACTTTCCACAATGCAACTCAAAGACAAAACAGAGGTCCTCATTGTTGCTACTGACAGCATTGCTTCCAAGGTGGCTAGTAACATTGGGTCTTTAAGTTTTAATATGTACTTTTATTTGTAAAATCTTGGTTTCATTTTTCACCATTCCTTGCAGTTCAACAATCACAAGTCTGTGACCATGATTGTTTTTTTCCCCACCTTAGAAATATTGCAAAACTCAGGTCCACTGTTTCACATTCAGAGATGAAAATGTTAAATAATGCCTCACCTACTGTGATGCCCTGTTTATCTGCATCCATAAATCATCTCTAGAGTGACTCCAGATGGTTCTGGTGTGCTGCTGCAAGGTTGCCGACAAGGTCCAGTATCCTGGCTTCCATTTTCACTTTGGATAAAGTTCAAGAATCCCCCTCATCACTTACAGAGCCTTACATGGCCAGCTACTATATATTTAATTGACCTGCTCCACATCCGTGCCCCTAGCAGGCCACCGAGGTCTGCCGACATTGGCCTTTTGACCGTTCCTCACCTGGGCTGAAATAAGAGGAAGGAGCTTTTGTGTTTGTTGCATCCAGATGGTAGAAAGCTCTCCCTCAGGGCATGAGAGCGACACTGCGAACTGTCATTTTCAGAGTGCAGCTAAAAACACACCTATTTATGCAGCCTTTTGCTTTACTTGCATAATAGTGATGTAACCTTTGGCTTGTGAATTATGTTAATTGTTTTCTGTATTTTATCTTGTGCCACACAGAGTGCTTTCTGGAAAAGGTGCTCCTCTACCCTTAACCCTTCCCTCTGTGGCTACTTTCCTAGATGTTCATCTCTGCACCAGTACAGACACAAAGCCAGCCAAAACCTTTGTATTGGTATGTTGAAGTATTTTGCATCATATATTGATATTTTTGATGATATATATTTGACCTTGTTTTTTTTTTTTTTAAATGGGAATACACCGTTTAGCTAACATTCCACCGTAGGTAAAAATGTAATTGCATTGTTGCTATGGGGCAATGCTTTTGTTTTTCTCATAATTTCTGTCCATATTGTGTACAAGTTTCAGAGAAGTCTGTAGGTCATTTCTCTTTTCTAAACTGTTCTCTATTTCTCCGGAGAACAAAACAGACAAGCTTTCCACTCTTCCACTCTGATGAAGACCCAGTGGGAATACCACAGGTTTAAGGTTCTGCATTTCACTTAGATGTGGCTTCACTTGCATATCCCAGACAACAGCATTGCAGTACCTGGCTTCAGTACTGTTTGGGCAGTCAGACATTATAAGCAGGAGTAAGAAGAAAGGAGGAGGGATTGCACTGTGTATGACTGAGAGACAGCCCTAACTGACCTGAGAATTCACATACACCATTGTCATCACTGGTTACATTTCTCCATCACTGATGCAGAGGTAGCCTGTGATATTGGCCACTCCACTGTTGCTAATGTATAGACTAAATCTCCTGATTGCTACACAGTTATTACCAGGCATTTGAACCATCTTACACTGGACAAAATGGACTATGGACAATGTCTTCACACAAGGACTGTGAGGAAGTGGACTTAGAAGGCTGGTGAGAAACTGCAGGACTGCTTTGAGTCAACAGACTGGAATGACGCAGTGAAAGCCACATGGGGAGGGTTAGCTCGGATTCTGTGAATGTACCACTATGCCAAAATGGACACTACACTGCTTCCCAAAACAAGTCACTGATCAACACTGATGGGCCAGCACTTCTTAACAAGAGTAAGAGAGATTTCAGGTCAGGAGACAGACAAAATGAGGAGAGTGCCACGTGAGCTCAGGGAGGTGCTCAGGAAGTAAGACATCTACAGGAGAGAGCTGAAGGAAAAATTGCAGCAGAACAATGTGATGGATGTGTGGACTGAAATAAAGCAGTTCACTAGGTCTTAGGAGAGAGACAGACAGACACCAGGTAGCCAGAAAAGAGCAACAAGCTCCCGCTTTCCCCCTTTTATAAACATGATAGTTCTTTCCACAATAACAGATACATGCACGCGTGTGCACACCCCCCCACATATATTTATATAGATATGTATAGCACTGGCTCTCCCTGCTGCACTAAAAAGAATTAAAATTAACTTAAAAGATAAGAACTGCATTGCCAAAGAACAATAGCTGCCAATAGATTGCGTCAAGGCAATGAACTTTGTGAAGTGATGACAAAAGAGAGGACACCCTGTTGGGATGGCCAACCTAAAATTGCTGATTCCTACATCAGCTAAAAATTAGGGCTGGAACAAATAGCCAAAAATTATTCAATATACAGTGGTCACAGTTTCAATATGTCTCTTTGGTCTCCAAGAAATAACTTGTCTAATGGCATAAAAAGAGCAAAGCGACAATACAATCTTAGGAATAACAGCCACTTTACATACAACAGGCACACACAGTGCCTATGACAGGAAATCCAAGCAACCATGCACTACAAACCCACTCTGACATCCACTTGTCCCTGACCAGCTAAATGAAAGAGCTGCAACAGCCTGATGACCATGCTCTGTGTTTAACTATAATGAGCGTGGGGAGAACCCTGCCCAGGATTATCACCTTAAAACTACATAACCATACAATCCCTAAATGGGTACTCAGTTATGGAGCAAGGCAACATAAAGACATACCAAAACACGTTTAACACCCTCCTAAACTAGGATGTTGTTCCCGGGGGTTTTAAGATATCCACACCATACCTATGCCAAAGAAGTCTTTTGCAATATGCCAAAATGGCATCCATGATAACGACAGTAGCATATCAGGAACTGAACCCATCAGCCCCCAACAATATGCATATTCATCCAAAGGGCGCACAGCTACCACATTATTCACTGCCCTGCACCTGTCACTAATGCATGTGAAAACTAGGCCTTGAAATGTTGTTCATAGACTTCAGTTCTACATCATACCACAACAGCTGATACAGAAACTGGGCATACTGTACTAACACCTTTTTTTGTAACTGGATTGTGAGTTTCCCTCATCAATCGGAAGTCAAATCTTTATCACCACCACACTCAGCACTCTCTTTCCTCTATCCTGTGTACTCTTCCTACTCCAATCCACCCTATTGCCAGATACAGCTCGATTCAAAATCAACAAAATTGTACAGAGGAACCATGTAGAGCATCCTCACAAACAAAACATTGCTCTGGTATTGGAATTGTATAGTAAAATGGCAGAAGCTCCTGCAAAAAACAGTGCAAGCAGTGGGGAATAAATCATAGATGTAGATCTCTAACACAAATGAAATTAGCAGTGGCAAAGTCAGCAAGTCAGCATGTCCTTGAGATTAAATACCTGAACAATGCCCATCCATGCATACGTGGGTATCCCAGAAGAACTTCAACTAGCCACACTGTGGTGCTATGAAGGCCTAGAGATCCTGACCTTACACACATCGACATCTATAGCAAGCAAGCAGTACAAGTTGCAAAAATAAGTAAAGAGGAGCACTAAGCACTGTGGTACCCAGGCTATGCTAGAGCTTGCATAGTCAAGTTGGTCATTCCTGCTCACAAAGTCTTGGATCACATAAGAGTACAGAAAACCATATAGTGCAAGATGATACTGCTGCATATTTGTCTTCAGTGAAATATGGCACCCACAGTGGCGGCATCCTCGTCTACAGCAAAGCATATTACCAGAATGCTATTGTGTGCTCTTTCTACCTGCTAGAGGAAATCCCAAATGTTTTTATTGTGATTGTGTATGTCACACCTGGTGGGATCAGAGGAACCATTGAGATCATCCAAACAAACTGCATCAATGTCTAGTTCTGGTATTGCACATTTGCTAAGTGTCTTGTAGAGACTATTGAGAACAACCTATGTGATTCTTTCCCCCATTAGAAAAATAGACAGGTTGGTGTATTGCCAAGGCTACAATTGTCTGAATCCTTCCACCACTTCTTTGCATTTTTGCCCTCTGGAAGGGACTCCAGGGGAGCACTGCAAAGTCTGGCTGACTTAGCAATAGCTTCTTCCCCAAAGCCATCACTGTCAGATGCTGCCCCTTCTCTTCCCTCTGACCAAATGATGGCAAAAATGACTGCACCACTTAAAAATATAGATGGCACATGAAACATTATGGAGATACATTGCATGATGAATACGTCCATTCGTAAATATGTGACTTCTTTAAATGTATTCTTGGACATCAGTGTGTTTAGTTTTGTTGTCTTTTTTTTGTATGTTTCTGTCATTACCCTTTATGAGAATGACATTTCAGTTCCATGCATCCAAAGTGTCATTTATAGAGGTGACAAATAAATCGAAGGCTGGGTGACTGTGACTTGACCTAATGTAACCAGAACCATTGTGGTATTACAGCAGTGTACCTAGAAACCATATTCTGCAGACTTAGAGAAACTTGTTTGGCTGGCACAAGATCCAAAAAAAGTTTTATCATTGTATTTGCTGTAAAATTAAGATGCATAATGGACCACTCCCACTCCATTACAATCACAACCAGATTTTTTTTTTTTTTTTAATTCTTGCCAATTGCCATGGTAGTTCCACTTTTTTGTGCATTTATTCCCTCCCACCTAGCGAAGGCCATCTACACCTTGTGACTGGTGGATTTATAGTTGCTGCACTGGACCATTCAGACCTGATAATAGTGGCACAGCCAGATTTTGCTGCTGAAAGAGCCAACAGTGCTGTTAGAATTCTCAACAGCAAACAGAAGAATGCGGAAAAAATTCATATTACAACAGTAAGGATATGAATAAGTCATGTGAGTAATCACATTGATATATTGTACTATTGCCACAAATGTTACCATTCAAAGCCAACACACTCACAGAAAACATAATCCTTCGGGATAGACAAAGAAGAACATTGGGTCTGTTCAACTGTGGCATGCCACTATGCTTCAGCATCAGCTTTGTTCTAAACCATCTGGGCTGGTTTAAAGTGGATGTCAATTGGTGTCAATAGACACCACATCATAGTCTTGCTTGCTGATGAGCCCAAGAAAAGTGGCTGGAGGTAGGGTGTGGGACACAATGCGATATAAAGCAATAAAAACACTACACAACCAAAAATGTCAGGTAACAGAAAGGACTCTGTGACCAAAAGCCTGTCTTACTGTCTGATTTACATTTGACTATGGTCATGTAAAAACATGGCCTGTGCTCATTCAAAGTGGGGCCAAAATAATAGAAAATGTTTAAAAAAAATAATCCCAACTTGAACCATCATTTATAGTAGGTATGATTGCAGTGGGCAGCTACAGTAAACAAAGACAATTTTATGCTGTATTTGTGAATTACAAAGCCTTTAACCCTCACAAAACTGGAAAATGCATTTGTCATAGTAGTGCAAGAGTCTGTGTCGTTTCTGTAGGATGTAAAAATGCTAAATTACCTTCCCATGTATAAACAGTAAGCAATTAAACTAAAAACAATACAGCCAAAGTAACATAGCCTAACATTAATTCAAACCAGGTAAATCAGACCATATATAATTACCTGAAATACTGAGTATTACAGCAAATATCAAAAATGTTGAAATGAAAAATCAACAGACAATAACAAGTATAATAACAACATTTTCTGACAGAGGGCCATAGACCTTGTCGCATTACAGCATAGCTTGAATGTTTTTGTATATGCAGTTGTTTTTAAAAATACTTTTGCAAAGCCAAATGTTGTCAATCATTCTGTGATTTGCACCTTGAATATTTTCCCTGTTACATTATGTCACATTTGGCTATGTAGGTGTAACTAATTAAGTAGCCTGAGATTACACACTATTAAAAACCTCAGCATTTGGCTGACACTGACACTTCAGGGGGATGTCTAGGACCTTTGCAGTCTAATCCAACATGTGTTTAACTGCATATCTTCTTGGTGTGAATGTATCCACCAAGTCAAGTCCCAGATCTCAACTTCCCCTCAAATTTATGACTTGGCCAGCAGACTAGAGACTTGATGACAAAGATGCCAGATGTATGAAAACTGTATAGTTTACTACCATCTTATTTGCAGCAGGATTACAGCTCTGATCATTGTATTTGAATTGACTAAAGGATGTTAACTGCCATTTGAATGAAATAACATTGACATCAGACCTGCCACATGACAGGGACTTACTGGTAGGCATGTGCAACATTACCAAAAGTTTCACTTTCCTTTCTTAAGATTTTGAGTTACTTCCCATTGATCATGTTAAGAATTTCAAATTACTCCAAAATGTCAAGAACCCACTTTCTGAAGCTGTGTGCTTTTCTGAGATACTGTTCTTGCAGGCAGTGCGGAGGAAGGGCAGAGGACCAAAAATAAAAGGCATCAACACTCCCGCGGGCGTTGCGCTCCGCGACTCCGAGCCGCTGGTCGGGTCAGAAAAAAAAACAAGCTAGCTGCTTCAGTCACTAGCTAAAGGCTAGCTAGCATGGCTACCACCAAGAAGCTAACAGCTCCCCAGCTGCCGGTCTGCTGAAGGACTCCTTACCAGATCAGCGGTCCGTGAGACCGGTGCGCTCCGCTGCCAGACCTCCGCGGTGTCCTGTGAGCTACATTCACATTTATGTGAATTTATGTATGATAAGGTTCGCGTAGCAGGTATCACAGCAGGCTTTCTTTGCCTGTACGTGGATAAAGCGGTGGCCCTCTCTGCCGACGGCTTCCGTCTTCACGGAGCAATACCCGTCAGGAGTCCTTTTTTTCCCTCTCTGGTCCGTGTCGACCGCGGTTTGTGTCTCCCCTGCTGCGGGAACAGGGGACACAGACACCGTCCGTTATGCGTTGGACCGCGGTGGCCGACTCAGGTCCGCCTCCATTTTCTTCTTTTGCGCAATTTTCAGACAATGTGCCCGAAATTGTGCGTACGTTACACAACCGTCCGGTTACAACCAATAAAGAGGTGCGCAGACTCCGGGAGAGCCCGCCCCCTCGCGTTGAATGGCCGGACCCGGCAGCGCCTGGTGGGGGCGGTAGCGCGGCTCCTTCCGGGCCGTCGCGGCGCGGTTCTCTCCTTGCAGTGGCAGCTGCCCCTGTACTTGGGAAGTGCAGAGGCGGCCGGGCGGTGCCACGTGTGCCGGCGGGGTCCCAACCCGCCGGTGTAGTCCTCAGTGGGGCTCCAGTGCTCCCCTGAGCAGCTTCAGTACTACACCGGAGAGGTTACGTGGGTGCCATGAAAGTTACAGGGGCACCCAGCCTGTGCTCACTAGTCTGCTGGTCCAGGCAGAGTGAGTCTTTGAAGGGTTAAATTGCAGACAACCATTTTGTGTGCAGAAGCTCTTACAAAATGGCGCCACCTCCTCCTGTTTAGTTGCTACAAACTCCCCATGACTGAGGGGCACATAAGACTCAGTTCCCCAGTGGGGGAGGAGGAAGGAGGGGGTAGGGTGTTGTAGAGGCAAAAAAAATTATGAAACCCCACTTATATACATAGATATATACATACATATTTGCATATATATACACACTTTCCTCATGGGATTCAGTCAACTAATTGCAATTTCAATTGCAAAAACTCTGGATCTCCTGAAACATCCAGTCTGTCCATATCCCCATATCCCTGGGGTTTGCTCCATAAATGTATAAGTTCATCTACACAATTTTGTCTGTTTGTGGAAGACTTTTTTTTTTTTAAGTTAACTACTGCCAAAGAAGCAATGACATTAAGAGCCAAAGATCCTTTCTACAGGCTGGGCACTTCTTGCAGCTTAGATCCACAGACTAGCTGTGGCACTCTCAGTTGAGATTTTTTATTATTATTTTTTTTTAAAGAGAGAGAGAGAAGAAAAGGAAAAAAGGAAACACATTATTCCCTATTTCAAAATGTCTGCTGGCCTGTCCCCACACAATTCATAGCTGCCTGTGTACTGCTCCAAGTTTATACGAGACAAAATAACCAGATCTGGGCACTCCCTAGATGTCACCACTAACTATACTCAAAATAAGAGGGTTCTGCATGGACAAATGTTAAGGACTACTTGTTGTCAGAAACAAACTGTGAGGTCAGATGTGTCGTCCAAATATGTTGTTGAAATATGTCTGCTCACAGGTGCTATCACAGCCACAACTGCAGGCCAACCAGAAAACCTGGTCAAATAGGGGAATGCATATGTAGCAACTGACCTTTTTGACTCTCCCAAGGACGAACATTGTATTGTACTAAAATGTGAGAAATTTGGTGCAGTGCCCTCAAGTGGTATTGTCACAACAAATGGCACATACTAGCACCCAAAAACCTTTTACCTGTACAAAATCATAACTAAAAAAAAAAGGATTAATTGATTGTCAATCTATTTGACCAAACAAAATTTGGAATGCTGAGAAGATTGTAATTCATACAGTTCATGTGTGTACGGATCATCCACCTCAGTCAGCTTCCTTGACCAAAGGTAATCTCGAACACTAATGCTGTCAGTTGGTTTTGGAGCAGAGGAACATTAGTGCATTCTCCTAAGACTTTTCTAGAATATGTACCCAGTCAGAAACTTACCTACGATTGAATGGAGCAATGCTATAGATCTCCATCATACATGGACAAGGGTGGACACTTGAGTTCCTGTCATGCTTAGTACTCTTAGTGAGGTCAAAAAGTCGGAGGATAGGTTCCTATTTACTTGAACAGATTTTTTTTTTTTTTTTTTAATCGCCATAGAAGATCATATGATCATTACCCATACTCAGTACTGTCCAGTTGGTTGCACATTCCAGTATTTTCTTGACAGTGGATACTGATCTTACTGGGTCAGAAATCCCCCAGGCTGGCCCTGAGATGATCCCTCAGTCTCATAATATAGCCATAAATAAGGTACAGATTTGACTTTGGGCTGTCCACATAACACAATTGCAGTCCATTGCTCCAAAACTTGCTCCAAAACTGCAGACTTAATTAGCCAGTTTGGTGAGTATGTGGATCCCCTCCAGTTCTTCCTGAAAATGATTGAATGGATCCCTTTCTGTGTGCGTGTGGTTGACACTCACCTATCTTCTATATGGACTTATCTGTCAGGTTATATGATTTGGATGTTAATTCTTTTTTTTTTTTTTTTTTTTTTTTTCAGTTGATAATTTTTTACTTTGACTTATTCTAGCTAGTTAACCAACATCAAAAATACACAAATGTCACAATAAAAAAGTGTTCCTCACTCTTTTGAGTTAGCTTGATGAGCTAGGGAGTGCTGCTAGACTTGGGGATTATAGGATGGTTCAAATATGGCAAGAAATGAGGAAATGGAGAAAAAAAAAAGAGGTCCTGCTTATTGGTTCCAAACATCTATAGGGCCAGACATAGCTCTGTGTATGCAAGCTTCTATTGATAGAAGCTTGCATACACAGAGTCAGGAGTGGCATCATCAGTATGGCCTACATCTTGCGAAGTAGAACTCGAAGCAGCACCATGTAGTGCAACGGCCCAACAGCAGAGTATATGGGAAGCTTGTTAGTGCCCAGTCAGGCTGTGTATCATTCATGCTTGTGTTTTTCCTGCTAGAAAGGAAAAAAATCTCACTGTGTGACTCAGGGACACTATTGCTTTTTTTGGAGAGGGGGGGATTATCTTACTTGGAATGGGGTTAGGGGTTGGGATGTTCTCAAGCAGTACAATATAGCGTAGACAGCATTTGTCACTATTTTATTGCACATCAGATTTCAGAATATTGTTTTGTACAAAAAAGGATCTGTTACTTGTTTGCATTCATGCAACCGATGCGTGTGGTGCACCAGGGTATTATCTCTGCAAGCTTTCTTGCCTCCCAGACATTTAACTATTGTTTCTGTCATTTTTGATGGTTAGGCTGTGACACATCAACAAATGCTACTTGTTTTGAAGGTTTCTGCTTTCCTTTGACTGTTTTTATAAATGGATGCAGACTCGGGCTAAAAAGTGAAACCAATATGGAAGAGCCTTAATCTTGCATTTTATCTAATGACAATCAGGGGCACCCGCATTGAGGGGGGCCCCTGATTGTCAGGATGGGAAATGGCTATACTGACTTGCATTGTTACCTCAACATGTTCTTAGTTAGTTTATGGTTTTCAAGTTTAAAGTCTTCCTCAATACCACACATAGTTTTTTATTTTTTGGATGTAGTATGTAAGTATGGTTCCACTTAGAGGAAGATAAATGATATGGCAGGACATGCATTAGGGCTTAGCTATCATGTTATTTACAGACTGTACCAGAAACAGTGGCCTGCTTGCAATCAGGTGAGAGCAGAAAGAAATGTAATCTCATGGCAATTTAGGCTGTTTGTCGGTACACAAGTGCTAAAAGTCCTCAAGTAAGAAAGATTGAAGTTTTTACAGTTCTAGACACCTGCCAGGAAATTTTAACAATGACTTTGAGGCTGGAAAATGTTGAATCAGTCAGTTAGTGGTAAAAGACATTGAAGATTACGAATTAAGTGACTTTGTGTGACAGATATCTTCCTTTAATATTGCAAATGTGATAGTGTCAATTCATGTATTTAGCCAGGGAGGAGAGAGGTGAAGGTATTCATGAAGAGAGCAGCAATGATCAAGCTGATTAGGCACCTGAACTACTTTATATATAGTAGTAAATATGAAAGTATGTACCATTTTGTAGGTTGTCCCATGACTAGCTAAATATTTCAAGTTTGTAAATGTAATTGCTGTCTATGATTTATGGTCATTTAGGACAATTGCATGACTTTACAGGCTGTACTTTTGATTGTCTCTGCTTGGACACATAGTAGCATAGGCCTATCTGCATGGTGTCTGTTTCAGACTAAGCTATTGAGTGGAACTGTCTGAGGTGCCTTTCTAATCTATTTAAACAATGTAAACTAAACTAAATCTGTTGAAGTGTGTCTTTTCCAAGGTCAAAGCATATCAGGATCTCTCAAATAAATTTTCAGAGGGAGCAGAACAAAACTGACCAGTTGCTTCTTGGTACTCATTCTTCAGTACAGGACAAAAAGATCACCTTACATGCATAATGGTCAGTCTTAATGTTGCAGTCTCTTGATGACAGATTCATGTGTTGTTGTTTTTTTTCTCCTTCTTTTGATCTAGCAACTAGTTGAATATCACAAATGGGCATATGCATTATTTTGTTTATGGGATGTAAGGTCTACATCAGAAATCTTCTAGGTCTTGGCAGATGTACTAAATCAGGTGCAACCACTGAACTTGTGGTCTTCAAACAGTTTAGAAGGACAAAGCATATTAAAGGAGCTCACAGGCTCAACAAATTAATACTAACCTGCCCACTGGAGTGAAAAACTGTTCCCGTGGATATAACAGATGGTGAAGTGATGAAGAGCAAACAGAAAGTAACCAGAAGCAATTTTTGGGGAGATCCACATATAGATATTGGCATTAGGGGGTTCTAATTTTTAATGCCTTCCAATAAAGCAACATTTTTTTTCCTCAAAGAAAAGTTCTGCTCGTAAAGGGGCAAGGGATGTAATTTGAGCTCTTCCGGCAAAAAGACTGCGACCATGAAACCTTATTCAACTCATTATCCACATGCAATTGCAAAAGGTTTGTAACTGGCAGCGTCAGAACCTTTAAAAATGTGATAAATGTGTTCCAAAAATATTGGAACAGCAAGGCCAATTCTTTTGTTTTTGTTGTTCACTGAAGATATTAGAGTAAAGATCAAAAGCTGAATATTGGACAAGTGTTCAGAATTACAGCTTTTATTTCATGGTATTTCCATCTAGATATGTCCTAAAATGTTTAACACACCACCTTTCGTTTGAACCTATCCATTTTTCAAATGAGCAAAACTATTGGAACATGTCACTGACAGATGTTTCTTGTCACCCAGGTATTGTCTTTTAGACTGTTTAAACATTCAGCAGCTCTGAACTATTATACTTGGTATTAACCTTGGGTTTCTCCTGTAAAGACGTCATTTCTTGTTAAAAAGGATAAACCAACATGAAGATGAGAAAGCTGTCTATGGGAGAAAAGCAAGCCATTTTGAAGCTAAGAAAAGAAGAAAATCGATCAGAGCCATTGGGCATAGCCAATATAACAATTTGGCATATCCTGAAAAATAATGAAACTACTGGTGAACTGAGGCAGACATCGGACAGGTCAGCTAAGGAAAACAACAGCAGTCAATGACAGAAACATTGTGAGAGCTGTGAAGAAAAATCCCAAAACATGTCAGTGACATCACCGGCAACCTCCACAGTGCAGGCGCGAAGGTATCATAGTCCACCATCCAAAAAAGACTTGCAAGCAGAAATATAGAGGCCATACCACAAGCTGCAAACCACTCTTCAGCAGGACGAATTGGAAAGGCAGACTGGAATTTGCAAAGAAGTACAGAGATGAGCCACAAAAGTTCTGGAACTAAGTCTTATGGACTGATGAGACCAAGATTAATCTCACTTTAGAAAGCCAAAGTGTGGAGAAAGAGAGGATCTGCTTATGATCCAAAGCATACAAGCTCATCAGTAACGCATGGTGGTGCTTGTCATGGCTTGGACTTGCATGGCTGCTTCTGGAACAGGTTCGTTATTATTTATTGATGGTGTAACTCATGATGGTAACAACAGAATGAATTCAGAAGTCCACAAACCCCCCAAAACAAAGAACAACTGAAAGAGGCTGCCGTAAAAGCCTGGAAAGGCATCACAAATGAAGAATGCAACAGTTTGATGTTTTCAATGGGTTGCAGACAAGGGTTAATACAACCAAAAATGAAATGTTGTTTACTTTAACACTATCTGTTTCTTTCCATTTGCTCACCAGAAATTGTACACATGTAAACATCAGGAAATAAAAGCTGAAATTCTGAACTCTTCTCTCATATTCATCTTTTGATCTAAAATCCAAATGTCTTTAATCAACAACAAAAACAAATGAACTGGCCTTGCCATTCAAATAATTTTGAAGGGGTCTGGAAGTCAAGGTTTGCACAATCTCTGGTATATTTTAAATTGCCATTTTGCAAGGTCGCCTGAGAAGTAACGCAAACATTATGAATAGTTTATGGCAAACATTTCAGTCACGTAAGTCTAGTTCCATAGAGGAAAAAAAAAAAAAAAAAAGACATAAGCCTTTCCACTTTAGTTTTTATTGTTAAACTTGCTATTGATATCCAAATTATCGTAAGGCAGTGATCCTCACTATTTTTTATACAAGAGCCACATTGGCAGAGCAAAGTCAAGGGGAGAGCCACACGGTTTTTACTCGGAACACCTGACGTTTGACTGCTCATCCCCTCTGCAGCGTCTTCATGTTGCTGCTTCCTTAGACTCTTTATCCTCACTATTCGATACAAAGTTGTGTCTCCGTCTACTCGGTTTTTGCCCTTTAAATTAGAAATCGATTAATTTTGCGGCCGCATCTCACGCTGGCTAGCGGCGCGACAGTGACATCACCAAGTGTGACGGTGTTGTAAACAATGGCGTTAGCGCACCGAATTGCCAGGTTTGACATTGAAAGGAGAAGTATGATGCAGATGTATGTAGTGCAGTGTTCACTGAATATTTATGTAGCATATTTGAAAAAATTTATTATTGGCTACGTTACCATATTGTTATAGGCTACCACACGAGCCACCAATTAAAGCTTGACGACCCGCGCAATGAGTATCTCTGCTGTAAGGACTCCTAAACTGGTGTCACTGATTAAATACCCAGTGGAAAAACCTAGGGATGCACCGACACTACTTTTTCCCAAAACAAGTAGTGTACAAGTACTTGCATGTGAGTACTCACCGATACCAAGTACTTACGCCATTACATATAAAGCTACCTTGAGTTTTTTTTCCCACAGATATTCTGTTATTTGAACAACATTTCTCAGTATGATTTTCTTGTACATGGGTGATTGTACTGCAGTGAAACTTGTGATAAACACAAATTCTACAAAATTGTCATATACTGACATTCAACATCAGTGCTTTTACAAACATGGCACTGGCACACCTCCACATTGTGCTTTGTTTTTGTCGCTCTTTCACTTGAGTTCCACATTGCTGGCATAGCTCCTCGCTTCACACCTTGCAGTCAAGTGCTGTAAACCGCGCGCTGCTGTAAAGTGGTATTGGTGGCAATTTCATGAGTGCGAGTACTCATGCCCGGTATCGGTGCATCCCAAGACAAACCATGTACTGGGGCTATCTAATAACCTTCCTTCTCTGAAGGATGTAACAGTATCACTGGGGGGGGGGAATGCCAAATTTTCAATGGGGCCTCAAAATACAAATATTGTATCAATGGCATGAAATCACGTCTATCCCAGAAATATCATACATACATCTACCTTGCTCAACATCCTTGAAATCAAATGCAGTATATTTGCCCACATTTTTCATCTTAAGGTAATATCTTCCCTTTTAATCCACTGAAAACCATCACAAAAGCACTCCCCATACTGCAATTCCATACAAATATAAAGCATGACACTTGAGCCACTAAATTGGGGACTCTTTACCTTGAAGAATGAAATTTTATAGCCTTTGTTATTCTCTGTACACTTTTAATGGCACAATTAAAAATCGACTCAGTGACAAGGCTATCCTTTAAAAATGCAGATATACACATAATATATTAAAAAATCTCAACAACTCTGAATGTAAGAATGATGAAAAATTTTGCAATACAATTGACAATAGTATAATGGGAAAAAAATACCAGTAAAAGCAATAATTATCCTCGCTAATGAACACTGTGTGAAAGGGGAATTAATGCCAACCACAGCCTCTGGAAGAATACTACATTTTAACTTTACTTAAGTTTAGCCATGTTAGACATACTTGATAGTTGAGTCTTGAACCTCCATTTTTAAAATATAGAGTAACAGATGGTTCCTTTATACCAGAAAATGCATCAAAGTAATTCTGCAATATATCCATTATGAACAAACTTTACATCAATCGTTGACTTCTATAGTTATTCAAATATTTGTGTTGAAAAGAGTCCTACACAACTCCTGAGAGTTTGATTGTTGGCAAAAACAATGAATGAAAAGATCTGACATGATAGTTACCCGTTATTTTCTGAGCCATGAGAGGTCTGGTGATGAAGAAACGTCTCCAAGCATGAGAATGTTTCAGTGCACTCTGTACATTCATAAATAACCTCTGAAGAGTTTCCTTTATCATTTTGACTGTGGTCCATGTAGTCATCCTCCATGTCCTCTGTGTTACTCTTTTTTAGTGCAGGGTCTCCACTGGTTCCACTGTGGTGACAAATTTGTCCAACATTATCTGCTTCTCCATTGATTGGGTGATTTTGAAGGTGAAGATCAAGGGATGAAGAATTCCTGAATTGTGCTGGGCATTGTGGGCACTTACTTGGTTCCTTTTTGTGATAACGCAAGTGCCTTTGGTACACACATAAGAGTCCAAATCGTTTCCCACATTCTAGACACTTGTAGTTAACTCGCCCTGCTTTTCCAGACTGCTTCCCCGGTGAAGGCTGCTCAGGTGATGAGGTTTGTTCATTGTCAGAGGAGCTCTTTGCTTTCTCATCAGGAGAACTTGGGTTTTTATCACCATTAAGAGAAGTGGGAGTGGGGCCATTTTGCGTTGGTGTGTACAAGAGTTTCAAACTTGGCTTCTTTTCTAACTCAGCTTTGTGGTACATGGCCACATGCCTTCGCAAGTCACACCGTTGTGGAAAATGTCTACCACAAAATACACACGTGTGCATGGTACCCTTATGATATCTCATGTGTCGAGATAAACTACTAGAATGATTAAAGACACGATGACAGTGTTTACAGGGATGCAGCTTGCCATTTGGATTACCACCTCTTCTACGTCTGCTTTTGGGCTGTACTCTTCGCTTTGAAGTTTTTTGTGATTCTTCATTCAGCTGATCTATTTCCTCCTGAGTTTGATGTGTGAGGTGATGTTCCTTTAGCGCTGTTAACTTTTGGAAACGATCCCCACATAAACCACACCTGTATGGTGTGAAACAGTATTCTGTATCCACGTTACCACAAGTATCTCTAAAGATTTTAGTATCCCCATTCTTGACATCAATAGATTTGCCATTGTTATGGCAGGTTTCAAGTAGTACGTCTAGGTTTTTAGCGTTCACTTCAGAGTCTATTTCAGATGCAAAAGCTGCATCAGACTCTTTTCCTTTGCAATGGTATAGTGAATGCGCCTGAAAATCTGACATCCAGAAAAAGTTAAACTTGCACTTCCTACAAGGATATGTTTTTTCAAACTTCTTTTCATGCTTGTTCTCCAGTTTGCCAAATGCCGTAGCCTTGGGGGAGAAGTGGTTGTCTTTTTGATGAGCATTCAGTGCATCCACTTTTAAGAATCGCTTGCCACAATGATCGCAGCAGTGAAATCTTTCATTTACATGGTCATGAAGGTGCTCCTTGAGATCCTGTCTACCTTCAAAGATCTTACAGCATAAAGTACACTTGTAGCCTCGCTCTGTGTTGCGATACTGCTGATGACGATGTAAACTCAGCAGGCTGTTAAATGATCTGCTACATATCTCACAACGATAATGGCCCTGGCGAGACTTGTCCAAGGTCAAGTCGGATGGCCTAGGCCTGAACACATCTCTGTAAGGGTTAGGCTGAGGTCTTAAAGTAGGAGATACTGGTTTGACTGAGGATGGGAAGTATGAAGGCAAAACTCCTGGAGATACTGGTTTTATAGAATGGTGTGACTGTTCCAGGCTGTTCACAACTGTCAGTGTACCATTTTCTTGTAGCACATATTCTCTAGGGACTTCAAATCCATTCGATGAGCCATCAAAAGAAAATGACTCCAAAGGTCCATGAATTGCCATGTGGGCCAGCACATTAGAGTACTGACTAAACCCATCACCACACTCAGTACAGATGAAGGTACTTGATTCTCCACCCGACTGTGCTGAAGAAACATTTGTCACAGATTTCTGCTTTTCCATTATGATGATATTTTGTCCATATGTCAATGGCATCATTTTTCAATCAGCAAAGACAAGTAGAATCCAGTTACCCACAAAATTGGTCTCCATGTGGGAATCAGTACGTCTGTTGTCTTGCAACAGACTGCTTCGATAAAGATGTCCTCTGAAACTGTAAGCTGACCTGTCTTCTGAGGTTTTCCATGTTGTAACAGCACCTGCGGGAAGGGGGGCGGGAGTAAAAAAAATTATCACACCACTAAAGAAGAATTGTTTTACAATTTAAAAACATACCAAAAAACTATGCTACGTCGGGATTTATTTCAAATAGCGCAAGTGAGGGTGGATGACTGTCAGATGACAAGTTTCAACTGCCTTGCTGTGGCTGGAAAGTGGTTTAAGATCGACTGGCCATCAGATACAGCTGTTGACGTCTTTGAATGTTATTTGATGTGAAGAACACATTTAATTTGATGCATTGGTTAAACTGTATTTTCAAGACTAGTGAGGACAAGCAGTGCCTGCTAGTACAATAATGTAGCATTTGTCCAGTGTAATTCCAGCAGAACAATGGCTGTCGCTTAAAGCAATTTTTTCTGACAATTTTTGTCCCATACACATTTCCAAACACTTGAAAGCTTGCCCACATCACAGTTTCCAACTCACTGTTCTACTTATTCACTGGAACCTAAATTTCAGACCCTACTCAAATTTTCAAGAGCTCTGGCGCTCTGCCGGATTCAATGTTAGGTTTTTGCTCCAGCTTACCAAGGCTCTTCTCCCCTGATTACATAGTTTGTTTGGTAAACCAGGACAAGTAAGATCCCTGTTTTCCATTATCATCTGTGAGCCTTATATTGATATTAGTGTGGCTTTCCCCAATCATCACCAGTCAATTATATTGACCGGAGGTGGACTTCAATCAAGGTCTAGCAACATCTCAAAGAGCAATGGGAAGTACCCATTGTAATTTTGGTCTTTCCTTTTTAGAAAAGGAAAACTTTCACTTGGCCAATAAGTGAGAATTGGGGTGATTTCCTCAGATTTTCCTCTGACAAATATACAAACAAATTTCTTTTTGCAGCTTGTGGAGTCGCCCCTATTGTTCCCATAGAATGCAATTTTAAGGCACCTCTGTATTCGTGTTCAAATCCATTTTTTCATAAACAGAATAGGATCAGCATACAGTAAGGGAACCCAGGATTTGCTAGTCACAATCATGATCAAAACATTTTAGAGATGTAATTTAACTGATTAATTTAAGAGGTAAAACAGTTACTGATGTAAATGCATTCACAATTGTCTCCTCATAGGTGACCTTTTCTGCAACATATGGCCTCAAGCAATGAGGTAAAAAAAAAAAAAAAAATAATAATAATAATAATAATAAGAAGAAAATCATCTAATCAGCAAAACAGATCACTGAAAAAATAATAAGTTTGAACATAGAATTAAATAGTTAGATGAGTAGCTGTTTACTTAAGGAAATTAACCACACCTCAAGACAAACAAACTATTTTAAGTTTTCCTTGCTGTCGAAATAAAGATGTATAATAATGTATATGTATATATAATAATGTATAATAAAGACGTGTGTCAAGATCTTTGAGAGCAAGTGATTTTTTTTGGCCAAATATGAAGAAATTCCCTCCAAGTGATTCATATCAAGAAAAAAAAAAAAAAAAAAGGTTCTAAATACTGAAAACCAGGGGTCACCAACTTCTGTCCTTGAGGACTACTGCCCTGCATGTTTGAGATGCTTCTCTGCTCCAGATGAGTGGTTCCTTAACAGACCTCAGCAGAGCTTTATGACTAGCTGATCATTTGAATCAGGTGTGTTGGAGCACTGAAACATCTAAAACATGCAGGGCAGTAGCCTAGACCAGAGTTGGTGATGCTGGTCTTTGAATGAGCTGCCTCTGAGCTTCTCAATTCCCTTTGGTGATGCCCATTTTTCTGAGCCAGACAGTCTACACACTCACTGTAAAGCTCAGCCGGCCAGCCCATATTACACAAGGACACTACTCGACTTGGGTGACTGTGCTTAAGACTGAGAGGAAGAGAGTAAATGAACTGTCTAGTCACACACAGACACCCACAAAATACAGCGTGCATGATAGTGAATTACAGGGTCACCAATGAAGGTGACTGGTTGTTTCTTGTTCCAGGTTGATACCAGCAAATAACTGTTGGTCAGCAAGATTTGTCATGCTTCTCTCTGTAGTCTTTCACCCTTTTGAACTCAGATGGATCTCCTGGTGTGTCTAATCTTTTTTTAGAGGCCACTTCTGTGATCACATGGTGTGTTAACAGCATTAAAATGGATTAAAAGGCCCAGTGAAGAATAAATAATAATAATAATTAAAAAAGCTACTTAAATGTAAAAAGGAGGTTGTTATAATATGCAACAAAGGTCAGCAACCATATAACCCAACAAGTCAAGTTGTCTTAAACTGTGGTATGATTAGTTTGTCAACCCATGACAACGTTCAGGTCTGTCTTGATTTAAGACCCAGCAAAAATCGTATACAAATTGTCCCACATTTACCTTTTGAAAATGAAATCACAATCAAAATATCTTGCTCGTCTACATATAATTACACACACACACACACACATATATATATATATATATATATATATATAAAGTAATAATGCCAGATGTATAGCATTACCATTTACAGCTTCATTTACCCTGTAATTCTTCATTACCACAGTTTTTTGGTCACTGATGGAACTCAAGTTCCACAGCAACCACGTTTAGCATTAATTTTTTTAACATGGCGGAAGGCAGTGAAACTGCACAAAAATTATATAACAGCTGTAAAACCAAACATGACTCCTACTCCTATTTGCCAGACAAGTTTGTCTTTCTGTGCAGAGCAGTATAGCCACATGAACATAAATGCAGGAGACAAAGAGTGAGCTGCTAGCTGCTGGGCCTCCAAGTGTTAGGTCAGTATGGTGTGTGTCTGAGCACAGTGTAGCTGCAGTGTTTCTGCGAGAACATGCAAACTCCACATAGAAACACCCCAGGGTGGGAACCGAACCTTCTTGTTGTGGGGCGACCACGCTAACCACTGTGCTGCCCTGGTCCCTTCTCTTCAACCATAAAACAGACGCAATGTTTAAATACAAACATGCACTTGCAGGGACTACAGCTTGACCTTTTAACAATAAATAATCCAATTGTCCACCTGGACTTTTTGCTTATTGTCCTCTTGCCCATTTCTCCAGAACACTTAGAACCTTCAACATAAGCAGCTTTCTACAGTATGTTGAAGGAATTTTAATAACGATTAACAATGAAGGAATGGATTCACCAACTTAAAGCAACAGTAAGCAAGTTTCTGACACCTATTAAAAAATATATATATATTGCTTTAGTCCAACCAAAACTGGACTTTTAAAGTACATGTAAACACATTAGCTTGAGTAAAATTGAACTGTCGAAAAAATTGTCGAGAAATTGTCGGACTAACACACCCAGATAATGCGATCCAAAGTTGATCTGCTGCTGCATGTATACGGACAGTTGGACTGGAGCTACAGTGCATGTGCTAAAGTTTCACTAACTAAAGTTATGACCCGGAAGGCGAACGGCATTTAAAACGTAAACGCAAACGTAGGAGGTCAGACCAAGTCTGCAGCAAACGATTTGATTCATAATGATTTATGCTTCAATCTATAGGTGTGCAAAGGATCCTCATGATCTACGGCAGTCTGCATTGCAAGACAGAACGACAAATGGAGACATTAAATTGTCTTTTTCATATTTATTAAGTTTTAAACATTTATCAACGCTTAGATGGAATTGTTGCACGAAATATCACATATTGCTTAAGTAATGAAAATAAAAATGTCTTTATAAAAAAAATAGTAATAAATAAATAAATAAATAAATATATATATATATATTTTTTTTTTAAATAAAATAGTGCAGTTAAACATGGGTTCCTCATTTTGCAAACCTTGCACACTGCGAAGCTCATGTCAAGCTCGGTCTTCCCGGGCATTCGGTAAATAGGGCTCTATAAACTTTGCAATCACAGAATCTCGGAATCTCGGAAGACATTAAAAACAGAATTCATTATACAGATACATCTCAAAAATGTAGAATGTAGAGTCATTTCAGAAAGTGAAACTTATTTAATATAGATCCTTTACACAAAAAGTGAAATATTTCAAGCCTTTGTTTCTTTTAACTTTGATGATTATGGCTTACAGATAATGAAAATGTTCATTTCTATGCACTCAATACTTGGTTGGGCCTTCCTTCTTCCTCGCGTGAATTACTGTGTCAATGCGCTGTGGCATGGAAACGATCAGCCAGTGGCATTGCGTAGGTGTAATGGAAGCCCAGGTTGCTTTGATAGCTGCCTTCAGGTCATCTGCATTGTTGGGTCTGATGTCTCTCATCTTCCTCTTGACAACAGCCCATAGATTTCCTAAGGGGTTCAGGTCAGAGGAGTTTGCTGGCCAATCAAACACAGTAACGCCATGGTCATTGAACGAGCTTTTGGTACCTTGGGCAGTGTGGGCAGGCACCAAGTCCTGCTGGGAAATGAAATCTGTATCTCCATACAGCTCCCTCAGCAGTGGGAAGCATGAAGTGCTCTAGTTTTTCCTGGTAGATGGCTGCACTGACTGTGGACTTCAGAAAACACAGTGGACCAACACCAGCAGATGACATGGTACCCCAAATCATCACTGACTGTGGAAACTTCACACTGGACTTCAGCCAATGTGGATTCTGTTTCTCTCCACTCTTCCTACAGACTCTGGGACCTTTATATCCAAATGAAATGCAAACTTTGCACTTTCTCTGAAAAGAGGACTTTGGACCTTTGCGCAACAGTCCACTTCTTTTTCTCCTTAGCCCAGGTAAGACGCTTCTGACATTGTCTCTGGTTCAGGAGTGGCTTGACACAAGGAATCCAACATTTGCAGCCCATGTCTAATATTCGTTTGTGTGTGGTGGCTCTTGATGCACCGGCTCCAGCTTCAGTCTGCTCCTTGTGAAGCTCCCCCAAATTCTTGAATGGATTTCGCTTGACAATCCCCTCAAGGATGCGTTCATTTCTGTTGCTGGTGCATCTTTTTCTACCACACTTTTTCCTTCAACTCAATTTTCTGTTTATATGCTTGGGTACAGCACTCTGTGAACAACCAGCTTCTTCAGCAATGACGTTTTGTGGCTTACCCTCCTTCTGAAGGGTGTCGATGACTGTCTTCTGGACATTTGTCAAGTCAGCAGTCTTCCTGATGATTGTGTGGCCTACTTACTCAGACTGAGAGACTAAAGCCTCAGGAAACCTTTGCAGGTGTTTTGAGTTAATTAGCTGATTAAGGTGTGACACCAAAAGTTTCCAATATTGAACTTTTTCACAATATTTAAATTTTCCGAGACACCGATTTTGGGGCTTTTATCTGTCAGCCATAATCATCTAAATTACAAGAAACAAAGGCTTGAAATATTTCACTCTATGTGCCAAGAATCTATATACAAGTTTCACTTTCTGAAATTCATATTTTTTGAGATGTACTTGTAAAAATGAAACAGAAACGGTTGACATTTTACAAAAAAGTTTATTTATTTTTTTGCCAGGAATAACATGTAACGTGTCTGTTGGGAAAATGCTATGAAGGGGTCACTAACACTGCACGCCCCCCTACCCATGAATGAATGAATGAATGAATAAATACATAAATAAATGAAAGAATATGGTGACTTCAGCGTAGTGGTGAATATACGTGGTGACCACAGCAGCACAGTGGCATAGTGGGTAACGCTGTCACCCCGCAATAAGAAGGGTGCGGTGCCATTCCCAGTAGGAGCACCTGAACATGTCTAGGTTAGTTGGTGACTTGATGCAAATGTGTGTAGTAAATGGAGCAGCACAGTGACGTAGTGGTTAACGCCAAAACCCCACAATAAGAAGGGTGTGGTTCGATTCCTGCTGAACAATTGGTTAATTGTAAACAACCGGGTTACAGCGGTGACCAGACTCGACTAGAGAAGGGACCTCCCCAGAAACTAGACCAGGCCAGACCAGAGACCTGACCACCCCAGAGACCAGACCCCTGCAGAGAGTAGAGACTAGACCAGATCAGACCAGGCTAGACAAGACGTGACTCTGGACCTGCCCTCCAGAGACTAGACCAGATGAAACTAGACGAAACACCGGACCCCTCTTCAAAGACCAGCCCGGACCAGACGAGATTAGACCGGAGATGGGACCTCCTCAGAGACTAGACCAGATTAGAAGAGACACTAGACCCCTGAAAGACTAGAACTGACCCCTCCAGAGACTAGACAACTGGCCCCTGCAGAGACTACAGACTAGACCAGATTAGAAGAGACACCAGACCCCCTGAAAGACTAGAACTGACCCCTCCAGAGACTAGAGAACTGGCCCCTGCAGAAAGTAGAGACTAGACCAGATTAGAAGAGACACCAGACCCCCTGAAAGACTAGAACTGACCCCTCCAGAGACTAGACAACTGGCCCCTGCAGAGAGCAGAGACCAGACCCCTGCAGAGGGTAGAGACTAGATCAGACCAGACTAGAAGAGGCAAAGGAATTTGTCTTTTGAATCTTGAATCTCTCTTTCCTCCATTACTGTGGTTTCCTTGTTTTCGTGCTTACCGTACATGTGTATGTTCTAGAACCGGCTCAGTGGTGACGTCAGGACCTCCTGCATACAAAGTGGTGGTGACAAAAATTCCCTACATGTCAAACTTGGCAAAGCATCTTAAGGACCAACACCCTGGCTTTCATGAGGAATTTTGACAGGTTGGTAAAGCTTATTTTAAATTTGTAAATTAAACTTATTAATGATAATGTACCCAGTCAACCACATTAACCAGTCCCCCTAGTGGTTGGGACGCCGGCGTCCCAAACTAATAAACATATGAAAGGCGCACTTCATACAGTGACAGTAGGCGGGGTTTAGTGAAAATTTCACCGCAGACGTTTCGAACACACTTTCAGCTACATGTACAAAAATTTTGACGTTTCTGGGTGCTCCGGTTTTATCATAGTTACTGAAAATGTATCAGACAGTAGGAGACGACGGCAAGACAACAAGCGGCATCACGTCAACAACAAAGGGACTGTAAACATATGTGTACTATCTTTACCCCTTTTCTTTCACCTCCCAAAAAAAAAAACGATCGTATACTGTCATAGAAACAACACCAAAGTGCAAAAATTTTGTTTATTTCCAGATAAAGGTTTCAACAAGCCTGCTCACCAAAAACAAAAAAAAAGTTGCAAATCGTTTTCTATCTCCGTGAAATACAAACATTCTTCGATCAAACCCCGATTAAAACACTGAATGAAAGCACAAGCTTGGCCTCATTGTAAAGCTGAAGATGTGCCCAAAAATAATCTGCAGTTCAATTTTATCCATCGTGTCCAGTTAATCGGACATTTTTTCCCCTCTGGGCTAATGCTAATTTAAAGGTCCGTCAAACTGCGCATCTACTACGTGCAGGCAGCATCTCCTGTCAATCAAAGTTACAATGAAAACAATCTTTCCCTCCAATAGCAGAGGCCCTGAGGTTTCCTCTGACGTATAACAATCCCTGATTGGGCCATTTGTCCCCCCCCCCAAATAAGGGCTGCGTAACCGGACCAGAGCCACATGGGACATACAGGCAGTGGTGCACACACGCGGTGACGCACCCGATGATGTCCCGGATGTCCCTTTAACTGTATTTAATCGCTTTTTACTGTCGTTTTTGTTACTGTTGTGGAGAAGTTTGACTCTTTTTTACACCAACACGGAGAATATGGTGTTTACACCGACGGAGCTGCTGCAAATGTTGTACAGTAAGGACGAAAAGGACGACGACGACGGCCGCCTGCAGCCAGCTGGTCCCTTTGTTTACTCTCCGCTCCGTGCCAACAAGTAAACAATGGACATTTCGACTAAAAGTGTGTTTTTACTGCCCCAAGTTTGAATGTAATTATGAAATTTATAATAAAAGACAGTACAATAAATGTCATAAACTCATTTTTCGAAGGTCTTTGTTAATTTCAGCCATCCCTGATAGTCGTGTGTCTACGTCCGGAGTCATAAAGCTTCAAAATAACAACATAAAACAGGCAAAAATAGGTCAAATTCATGTTTGGATAGGTTTTGGACACCGTATATTCAGCCCTATAAATGCAATTTTCAAATTAAATTTTACTTTGTAACTGGTGTTCCTAAAAGCAGTCATGTCTGTGATTGGCCCCAAAAAGTTATTAAAAGTTAAATTTGGTACACATGTGGACAGGGGGTGTGTGAACCATATATGTATATGTATGTAAATTCAACCTGTTTCATAGTGAAAATTTTGAGATTTCACTGTTTTCACAAAAAATTTGTTTTTTATTTTTCAAAAAATATAGTTTTTTCAACGGTCCTATCTTTTTAGGGAATGACTCAATTCAATATTTTAAAAGGTAAAGGTACAGATGGAAACAGGTGGAAATTGCCAAAAAGGCCTCTGCGTAAAGGGGATAATATTGGGCATTTCATTACTAGCCATTAGCCACGGCTAGCAGCCTTCAGCTGTGACAATGTTATTAGTCATGCCCATCTATAACAAATTGATAATGTCAATTTCATAAATTTGCATCATTGTTTGACCGACCAGTGTTACGTTTTTCCCTTAAAGTCCAAGAGTGTAGCAGACTAAATTTGACTGGCAAATTTTGTAGAGATATTTTTCAAACAATTGTTTGACAACTCAGCATCAAGTCACAAAAATATTCAGACAATTTTCAAAAATCAATGTTTTTTTTCCACCAGTGTTGTCTAGACTCTTTATCGTGTCTCCCTTCACATATTTCAGTCCATTGTCTAGATATAGTCCAACTCGAATCGATATCTTCAAAAGGGAATATCTCCAACCTCCAAGAACCAACTAGCAGCATCAGTATCAATCCAAGTACTTACTTCAACTGAAGTAAGTACTTACTTCAACTGAATATTGAGAGGAAAGCCACCTTTAGCTGTTCTACAGTACTTTCAGGCTATCAGAGAAATGTCACAAGGGAAGTGTATGTGGTACAGAGTCTGTGGCAGGCATTCCTGCTTATTTTTTTCAACCCACCACTAGGGCTGGCCGATATGGAACAAAATCCTATCACAATATTTCATATCAGTCAATATTGATAGTCAGTAAATCACAATATAAATCAAATACGTATTTCTGTCAAGTTTAAAGGTTCCTTTTTACTCCTACATGAGATGGGAAGATACCACATTAATATTGGTTTAAATATAATTTTTTTTCCTGTCAGAAGTTAAACATAAAATGTACTACAGACCTTGTACAACTGTCTTTCAAATAAATAAAAATCATTGTATAATAAACTAAAATCTTAATTCTGACCAGTCAAACGCTCGACACAATTTGCACTGCACGCTACTCTGCCTCTCGTCGGACTTTAAATAGCCAAAATATCCCCACATTACCAAATTCTTCAGACCTTTCCTCTCAACATGTCCTCGTCTTTTGAGCCTTGGGCTGTGTCCGTTGGGGTGTCTTCTTCGGGGATGCTGTTGCTCATGTTAACATTTTCTGCCATTTTCACGCATTTCACTCCTACTCCTAATGTACTGGTGGCCAAAACATAAGCATGTGTGCTTACGTTTAAGCCGGCTGCATCACCTACTCTCTCTGTTTGTCAACTTAGTCTGATGTGGCTGTAACTCTACTCCAGCTGCGTTGGTTGGCTCGGCACGGCGCTATTCTCATTATCACTGGCTGTTCGTGTTGTCTGTCAAAACACGGATGGAATGAGTTCTATTGACCATGTCTTATATTTCTATCGAGGAAAGTTTATTTTGCAATAATTATCGTAATTGTTTTGTCACCCAGCCCTAGCCACCACTCAGCATCACAGGCAATCATTCCTGTCAGTGTCCATCAGACATGAGAATGACAACTTCTGATTAACACTTAATGACTATGCAACACTGCATCTTACAAAACCCAATACTTATCTGTACATATTGCATTATTCACATTTTGATAGTAGCAATTAATGTTACTTACATTATATAATTTTATCTTTTATTTTGTTTTATTTTTACATTCTATCAATATTTAATACATTCCATAATATAGTTATATTTCTATTTGGAAGTGCCTTTAATCCGCTGGGGATTAGTAAGGTATTTCTGATTCTGATGTTTACATCGGGTTAGACTCAGTCAAAGTAAAGTTTCGTGCACATTAAAGTGTAAGGACTTCAGTATATATTAGAACAGGGCTCACCGGCTACTGCCCTGCATGTTTGAGACGTTTCCCTGCTCCAACACACCTTATCCAAATGATCGTTAGACATCAAGCTCTGCTGAGGTCTGCTATAGAGCCACTCATCTGAATCAGGTGTATTGGAACAGGGCAACATCTAAAACATACAGGGCATTAGCTCTCCAGGAGCGGAGTTGGAGACCCCTGGTTTCGACATATCAGTACAGTGTATGTTTACAACCGACTTTTCGCCAGGGGGCGACTAAAACCTTCACAACGCAATGTATCCTATTTGCGGATCTAGCTAACGTTAGCATGTTCCCAAAAAAGCTAACGGTGCACTGGGAAAATATTTTCTATAAAGCTCATTAGGAGCCATAAAGATACACGCAGCCGGACAGTACTAGAGGCACACAAGCTCCAACAACATGACGGAGAGATGAACTGCTGCAACAATCAGGCGGAAGCTAGCGTTAGCTCCGAGCTAACGCTCCGGAGGAGGAGGGTGGACCTGTGAGTGCCAGTCAGACACACGCCGGCTGCCGACTGCTGCGCTCAAACAGCCAATATAGACACAGCTTACCATTCAATAAAATGCGCCTCCAAGGCAGGTGAATGTCGTTTGTGCCGTCCTGCTGGTTTGTGTGTATAGCCGATGCCTGCCCACTGCTGCAGGCCGGGGCCGTCTTTTCTTGGGGACAGCTGTGACGTCATGACGCACGCTGCTTACGTTTACGTCGTGTCAAGGAATACACAAGTATTCACACCTCAGTCCAATCTCTATGTGGCATAATAACATTATACATAATTCAACACCAGTAGGCCTATACGATACATCAATACATTGTAATTTAAATGTGTTTACTTAAAAATACTGTAAACAAAATACTGTAAAAACCTTATGTATTTATTTTTACTTCTGGAACGCATTTAATATCATGCAGCCCTTCTTACTAAATTCCAAACTTGGAAGTATAGGGGTTGCTGCCTCCTTACCCTCTGAGGTAGTGGACTATCAAACAGCTAGGCTGCTGTTAATCAGGTTCAACTATTGTGTCTCTGGGACCCTGTAGTGCAGCATGGAGGTCTCACAATACTGCTCACACATGTCCAACTTTATGTCCTGCCACATTCAGAAGTATTTAGATGATGCAGGTGTTGTGGTACTTTGATTTACAAAGTGGACAGGAGGGGGAGTACTGGGACCTTGTGGAGGCCTTCATTTACTAGACCAATGAGATCTGCCTCCTTCCCTGCACTACCAAGTCTAAGGAGACTTGTATGGATTGGAGTGGTGGACTTTGGAGGTTGTGCAGACCTCTAAACACTTGGGTGTGGTCCTGGAAAACAAACTGGACTGGTCAGAAAAATATAAATGCTCTGTAGAGGAAAGGGCAGAGCTGCCTCTTCTTCCTCAGAAGTCCCAGATCTTTTGATGTCTATAGTCATCTGCTCTTTACTGCTTCACCAGTCTTTGGTGACAGGTTCCTTGTTTTATACTGCAGTCTATTGGGAAGGCAGCATGACAGACAAAAATAGCAGGTGTTCAGAAAAGATGGGTGGGGGGCAAGCTAAGTGTTTGACCTGAGAATAGGTAGAGGGGTGCACACAGAATAAACTGCAAGCTATAAGGGACTTATTTTTATTTATTTATTTGACAGGGGCAACGCAGTCAAACACAGTTACAAGCTTAAAGCTGATTTGATGCTTATAGAGTTTACAGCTAGTGCTAGTTCTCAACAGCAGTCCCCGTTTGGGCTCTTCCACAACATTGCAGTACAATACAAAATATACTTCAGTTAAATGCCAACGTCCCTCTTTGGCTGTTTTTTTTTTTTTAACTCCTCATGATACCCCCTCCCACCTCCCCCAATCAGAACTGGCTCTACGCAATAACACATAATAATATTTCCCTTTTTATACCTGTGTATTGTCTGCATCTGTTGTTTGATATATGTCAGAATTGTTTGATACCAGAATTTCTCCCATGGGGATGAATGTTCAGTTTATAGCAAGTAGCATTAAAGAAGTAGGTTATACAGCTATATGTATTTATTAGGCTAACTCTAGCCTTACAAAAATAGAAAATATGCAATAAAATATTGATCAGTGTAAATGGTAGATATGTAACAATTAAAGGACAGTTGAATAAATAATAACTACAGTTTCTCCACATATGCCAGGCAGCAGTGTAGATGGATGTTAATCAGAGGAAATTACAAAGAAAAAATTATATAAAAAAATAAAATGTGTGAAGATTGTCACATTCCTGTGTACAGTATTTAGCCGAGGAAGTTGGATTGAGTTGGGTGTAAGGTAAAGTTGGGGTTTTTTTCTATATTATGCACTGAATGTATATATGTTCAAGGTTTAATTTCTTGTACATATCTGTTTAAATTTGGTATATTCAAAATTAAGTGCCATCCATATTTGTTAAAACAGCAAAATACTTTGCTGATTCATTTAAAGTTACGTTTACTCTTAATCTCCTATGCTTACTCTGTAGACTGAGAGTAAAGCTCAACTGGAGTCAAATTTGTTGTTTTACCATACAGACTTGGCCAGTAAAGTTTATTCTGATTCTGAGAACTGGAGCAAAATTTGTGCAATACATGCATATGGAGAGGGATAGCAGCAGAAACATATTTCCAAGAAGCTTGGAAAAAAAGCCGAAAAAAAAAAACCCCAAACAAACAACAACAACAAAAACAATATCCATCACCTTTATGACTCAAACAACAGATCAGCTGGGTGCTGGGTAAGTGCACTCATGTTAAGGCACACAGAAGTTCTAATTCAACATAAATGAATGTTAAATGTAAATTAATTAAATGTAAACACAGGGTCTTTAAAGGCAACATGAAGGTGAAAATATAAAATTACATCCAGTTGAGCTGCTAATATTTGTTTATTTATATTTATTTATTTATATTTCATGATTTTCATTTCATGTACATTTCTTTTTCAACAGGAAGGGACTAAGTTCTTGAAAGTCAAACTTTCAATTAATTTAGTTAATTTGCTATAATTCCACCTTGTTACCACCATAAGTTTTTAAAAATTGTGTGTGAACCACAAAACTATAAACATTTAAATAAGGTATACAAATACCATCCATAGGGTTCCACTGATTATGAATTAATCTTTATTTGACACTATGCACCTGGAGCCTAAAAAAAAGGCTTCCTCTGAAATTTAAAAACAGATATGAAGAAGAACCCACATGAGTGCCTGCAGGAATTTGTAATCAAAAATATTTCAAAATGTCATATATGCAATATCCATGACCACAAACCTCCCCAGAGAACCATCACCTTATCGTGATGGGGAGGTTTATGTGCCCCTGTGAACCTGGGGGATGTGTTGTCTGGGGCCAAGTGCCCCTGGTAGGGTCTCCCAGGGCAAATTGGTCCCAGGTGAGGGGCCAGACAAAGAGCGGTTCAAAAGATCCCATGAAACAACGAGGGGAGAAAAGAGTGACCCTGCCTGGAGGAAGCCCGGGGCCCCCTTCTCACAAGCTCACAAGGCCCCGGCTGCGTGCCATGTTGGAGTTTTCCCCAGTGGACGAGAGCGTTGCCTCCCTACGCCTCAGGATTGTGGGGGGGGGGACTCTGACTGTTATTTGTGCATATGCACCAAACAGCAGTTTGGAGTATTCAGCCTTCTTAGAGACCTTGAATCGGGTTCTGTATGAGGCTCCAGTAGGGGACTCTATAGTTCTGTTGGGGGACTTCAACGCGCACGGCCTTCCTGACATGCGGTGGTTTGTTGTTGGACTTCTGTGCTAGCCATGGACTGTCCATAACAAACACCATGTTCAAGCATAAGGATGCTCATAAGTGTACTTGGTACCAGAGCACCCTAGGCCAAAGGTCAATGATCGATTTTGTGATCGTGTCATCTGAGGCTGCATGTGTTGGACACTCGGGCGAAGAGAGGGGCGGAGCTGTCAACTGATCACCACCAGGTGGTGAGTTGGGTCAGGTGGCAGGGGAAGACTCAGGACAGACCTGGCAAGCCCAAAGGTGTGGTGCGGGTGAACTGGGAACATCTCGGGGAAGCCTCTGTGCAACAGACCCACCTCCGGCTGAGCTTTTCTAGCATCCCTGTGGAGGTTGGGGATATTGAACCTGAGTGGTCGATGTTCTATTGCCGAAGCTGCCGCAGGGAGCTATGGCCTCAAGGTTTTAGGTGCCTCAAGGAGCAGTAATCCTAGGGCACCGTGGTGGACACTGGTGGTCAAGGAAGTCCGACTGAAGAAGGAGGCCTTCAGCGATACGTTTGACAGGGGGACTCCTGAGGCGGTTGCAAGGCACCGACAGGCCCAAAGGGCTGCAGCCTTAGCGGTTAGGGAGGCAAAGCAGCGGGTGCGGGAGGAGTTTGGAGGACACATGGAGAAGGACATTCAGGAGGCACCAAGGTGTTTCTGGAAACTGTTCGGCATCTCAGTAGGGGAAAGCGGGGGAACATCCAAGCCATCTATGGCAAGGATGGTTCACTGTTGACCTCGACTGAGGAGGTAGTCGGAAGGTGGAAAGAGCACTTTGAGGAACTCCTGAATCCAACTTGCACGTCCTCTGGGGTGGAGGCAGAGCTGGAGGATGATGGAGGATCAGTGTCAATTTCCCGGGAGGAGGTCACTGAGGTAGTTGAACAACTCCACAGTGGCAAAGCCACAGGGATTGATGAGATCTGTCTGGAAATGTTGAAGGCTCTGGGTGTTGAGGGGCTGTCGCAGTTGACACGCCTTTTCAATATTGTGTGGAAGTCTGGAACCGTACCAAAGGGTGACCGGGGTGGTGGTTCACTTGTTTAAAAAGGGGGACCAGAGGATGTGTGCCAATTACCGGGCCATCACACTCCTCAGCCTCCCTGGGAAACTCTACTCCAAGGTGCTGGAAAGGAGGATCTGGCCGATTGTCAAACCTCAGATTGAAGAGGAGCAATGCGGATTCCATCCTGGTTGTGGAACAACAGACCAGATCTTTACTCTTGTACGTATCCTGGAGGGGGTCTGGGAGTATGCCTATCCAGTCTACATGTGTTTTATGGACTTGGAGAAGGCGTATGACCGGGTTCCCTGGGATATGTTGTGGGAGGTGCTGCAGGAGTATGGGGTGAGGGGGTCTCTGCTGAGGGCCATCCAATCTCTGTATTCCCAAAGCCAAAATGGGTTTCCTCACAAGGGTGGCTGGAGTCTCCCTTAGAGATAGGGTGAGAAGTTGGGCCATCCAGGAGGGACTTGGAGTAGAGCCGCTGCTCCTTCACGTGGAAAGGAGCCATTTGAGGTGGTTTGGGCATTTGATAAGGATGCCACCAGGACGCCTCCCAAGGGAGGTGTTCCTGGCATGTCCAACTGGGAGGAGACCATGGGGCAGGCTGAGGACCAGGTCTGGAGATTATATCTCCACACTGGCCTGGGAGCGCCTTGGGATCCCCCAGTCAGAGGAAAAGGAAAGGAAAAGGAAGTTTGGGGTCATCTGCTGGAGCTGCTACCTCTAAGCGGATAAGCGGATGAAGATGATGATGATGATGATGACCACCACAATCATCCAAAAAAAGAATAAAAGAAAAAAAAAGATATGAAACAGAAAAACAAATCTAAGAAAACCAAACATTTGCTGGTATTTGTTCATATGGGAAACCTCAATCCCAATCATCAGAAACAGACTTTATACTCTGATTGTTTAAGCTTGTGTGAGTATAAAAGTGAGAAATCTTTTCATGAACAGCAGCCTCCATCACGTTCAGGATTGATCTGCTTACCATATTCCTGAAATCTTAGCACATGAAGTACCGCAGTGAGTTCAGACAGCTGTTGAGAAAGGCAAGATTGGTGGCTAAAGGGGAACCTATGTTAAGGACAAAAGAATTTGATCAGTAGATGTGAAAATAACCACCTCAATTAGATGTATTATGTGTAAGGGAACCCAGCAGAAGAAAAAAGTGATAACAGCTACAATAATTTTAAAGGGCTGACGTGACCTGCTTGCCAAGATGTGGTTCTTTCTGATACAATGGGTTATCACAGCATAAGAGGCGACAATGTTGGTAAGGGGTACAGCAAATCCCAAGAGAAAGTTGGTCATGGTTAGGGCCCAACGACGAAGGTTTTTCAGCGCATACTCATCAGAGGGTGCAAAGTTGTTGATGCAGATGATGATTTCTTCAATATTTTCGTCATTATTTGCTTCAGTGCCCTTGAAGACAAAGTACAGAACACTGAGAATGAGATATCAATACCCAGGCTGAATTTGATTTGTGGAAACCACTCATTTTTATACGGCACCTCGGCAACATGATGATGTTGATTGACAGTTGCGTAACAGTTTCTGCTATATAGAAACTGCTATATAGATGTTGCATCCTCTTGTGCACTCTTCATCAAATTTCAGAGGAAATTTAGAAATGGCCGAGTTGCAAATATTACAACAGTAGAGAAGGATGCAATATATATATCTATCTATATATATATATATAAAAAACCAAAGGATGTCCAACTTTGAATTTTTAAGAAAATTTTGAAACAACTCAGTTTATCAAGAACAGTGCTTACACCAACACATTTTTTTCTGTTGTAAAACATTTAAAAAATTTCACAGAATGAATTTAGAAATGACCCAGCTGCAAGTATTTCAATAGTAGAGAAGGTTTCAATGATATACAAGGATATGTGTGTGTGTGTGTGTGTGTGTGAATATGTGTGTGAATAGAATATGTGCAGTAATCATGAGGATGACTATGCTGCATTGAAATGACTTTTATTTGATAGCTCATTGATCTTTTATTTCAATGTCTCTAGAGCAGAAACTAAAAAATAATGTGATAATACAAGCATGCATTAACATTTTAAGAACACAACTACCCCTCACAACCAACTCAGGGTGGAAGTATATACTTTTAAAAAACTACGAACAAGGTAAGGTCAAAAGCTCACAATAAATCTACAATTCCACTTCTACTTTAAGCACAACAATCTCAACAGCATCTTTACTCATGAGGCTCACAGTGAATAGTGTGTTTATCATTGCATGCAGTGGTTGAATCGAGCAGTTGTAAGTGTGCAGGTGTGCATGGGCATACACACATTGAGTTGGTTGTGAAGGAGAAGTTGAGAAATAAACGTTTTCACACAGTACAGTGGTTACACAACAGTGGAATCACCAATTATTAACATCTTTTCCATGCGATAATATGTACAGTCAAAAACAGTTTTACATATATAAGTGGTATGATATTATCATTTCAAAAAAACAAATACTTGTATTGCGCCAGCTTTTTTTTTTTTTTTATACAAGCAAGGAGATGTTCATCAAAACAACAAAGGGTAGTTCCCACTTCTTGGTCTTAGACGTATTTAACCATAACGTAATAGATCGATCGATTTTAGCTCTGGGTTATTTATTGATGGATATTGAATTTTTATCACCCTCAGAACTGTTTTGTTGCAAAATGAAGATACCGTTGTGAGCCACAGAAAACCAGACAGCCTAGATCTAATTTTCAGAGAAATATTTTATGCGTTTCATCACGACCTTGTTCAGGCCTGGACTGATACCACTACACCACAGTACTAACAGCTTGATTAATATTGCTTAGACTGGTGCTTCCTGACTTTGAATCAACGTGTGTCTCTTCTTCCTGGAAGGCATTCTCCAGTACATTCATAATGGATTTGCGGACTTTATCCTTAAAATCTTGGCCCATGAACACATACAGCAGTGGGTTTAGGCAGCTGTTGAGGAATGCCAAGCTGGTGGCTATAGGAAAACCTATAGTAATGACAGAGTCCCAAATATGATTTCCCAGCGAAGTTGTGAAATAAATGACCTCAATAGACGACAAAATGTGAAAGGAAACCCAGCAGAGGAAAAAAGTGATGATAACTGCTGCAATGATCTTAAAGGGTCGACTTGACTGGCTGGCCAGAGTGCGGTTCCTCCTGAGACGATGGATTATCACAGCGTAGGAGGAGACAATGACCGTGAAGGGAACAACAAATCCAAGGATGATGCGTGTGCTAATAATGAATCGATGGCCCACATTAAAATCACCAAAAATGGCAAAGTTGCTGTAGCAGTTGACGATGTTCTCAAAAAATATTGCTGGTGCAGTCTCCCTGACGGCGAAGTACGGAGCACTAAGAATCAGAGCCAATACCCAAACACCCAGGCTCACATAGGAGGCCTTACGGACACTTCGATGGTTCTGGGCCCAGACAGGCCACACCACTGACACACATCTGTCCATGCTGATCACCACCAGGATGTAGACACTGGCGAACATGTTCAGGGAGGTTATGCCAGAATTGAATTTACACATAAAGTTGCCAAAAGGCCAGTGGAAATTCATGGCTGTGTATGTTATACTCAATGGGAGGAATGCTGTGAAGAGGAGATCAGCCACAGCGAGGTTGAGGAACCAAACTGTGTTAATAGTTTTCTTCATCTTGAACCCGGTGACCCAGATAACCACTCCATTCCCGAGCACACCGAGAACGAAAGCCAGGCAGTAAACAATCAGAGACATGATGTGAAGAGCCTGTCTCAACTGAGAAGGCTCATATACATTTGTATTGTTGCCAAAGCCTGAGGTGTTGGTTGTCTCCATCTTTGTATTGAAAACTGCAATAGAAATTATATATAAATTACATACAATGAAACTGACGCAACTTGAACATTTTTTTCTTGGTTCCCCATATTGATGTAATTCACAGTTCTCGTGATAAAGCTGTCATTCTTCTTGAATGAATATGTAAACTTCAGTACACACATCAATAAATCCACACAGTGTCTCAGATGTCAGACTGTACTGGCTATACTGGATTAGCCATCGGTGGCTGAAAGCCCTGTTATCTGTGCCAGTGCTATTAAAATCTGAAAAGTGACAGATACAGTTTTGATGTGATGATTCAGTTGTTTCCTGGAGGAAAATTTGGTAAAACATCACTGTCTTAATTACAAAGACCTTGTTGTAATTTCTTAATGTTATATGTCGTATTCTGAATCAAAGCCAGTATAACGCGGACTCACCAGGAAACACAAACCAGAACGGAAGAAATCATCAACCTCTGTTATTGCGACATAACCTGACACATTACTTAAAAATCATATAATTCATAGCTCTCATAAATACAGTGTTTGACTGGATGTCAGATTGCTTTCACTGACCCTGAACTGTTGTTTACTGCTAGATTACTGTCATATTTATTGATTAATTCTTTTTGTTTATGTTTGCATTTTTGTATTTTTGTATTTTTTTGCAAATCTAATGGGTTTCTTGTCGTATTTCTTGTAAGTCATTGAATTGATCTCATGTAAATTAACAAAATTAACATACCTTTCTCACAGGCGTCAAGTTGACTGGAGAGGAACTTGCCGCAGAGATGTCTCACCAATCCCTTACATGTTTATTTATATAGTTCTGTGGAGGAAGTTGCCTAATATTTCACTGACCAGCCATCCTGAGACAGAACTGCAATCACCACAAACAAAAAAAAAAAAACTAAATTCATCCGAAAGTGTTTTAAATCTCTAAAAATTGGACTTAGTATGTTATACTTGATATAGCCTATATGATACTATTTATTGCTTTGTGTTTCTTTATTCTTTACATTTTTCATGTTTTATTATTACACCATCTTCCTTGTTACAAGAAAATCTCGGCAGCAGGGTGTTAAGCACAGTAAGCATTAACAGCAGCTCTCTCTGCACTGAAGCTTGACATATTAACTGTAGATCAACTGTTGATACAGACATAAGAGATCTGAGTTTGGGACATGCTTTTTTGGGACATTTTGTATTTCCATTAAAGCAACTGCACACATCTCTGTCGTCAACATCCTGTTATGCACTCACCATCAGATTTCCTCAAAAGTTTTGAAAGACATTATTTGTCATTTCATTTGACTATTACTGATAAGTCAGAAAAAAGTAAGCGCAACCAACTATTTGCGCAAACAATAGTGACATGTAAAGCACTGTTACTTTTAAACATTTTATTTTCCATTACCACACTTTGGATGATTTTAAGTAGCCTGTCTGCCACCTGCAGTACAGTCTTTTTTAAAAAACAGAGGTTACTGTGAGGTTCTAAGTTTTAACATTGCTACATTGCCAGCATTAGCATTGGCAGCTGTTGACCGGTTTTGCCAAAAGCCACAGTCAGTGTTGCTCTCAAATAAAGAGGTTATAATCTGCCATCTGAACAGTTACTTATTCAGTGCAGTCTGGAAACTCTGTGCCAGAAAGTGACACTATTCTTTACTTCACCGTAGAATAGAGAAAGAAATGCTGCGTTTGCAATGTTTCTTCTAGGTGGGTAAGTGGATAGCTTTTAATGCTAATAATGGCTAAGTATGGTGAAACTTATTAATAGTAAATTTTAAAGTTCACTTTTTTAAATATAGTTGTTCAAATTATCTGATTAAATCTTTTTTGGTTTTTCATTGGCTAAAACTTTCCTAAAACTTCTCCACAGTTCCAGTTGACATAGCTCAGCAGGGACCTGTTCCACAAATATTCATTTTAAGATAATATCAAACAGAATTATTTTAAAATAATAATGATGGAAGATTACAAAATACTTTCCAAGACCAAGAGGATTATATTTTGAAAGGATCTGATGTTCAAAATATTTCACAGATTTTTTTAAATTTTCCAACCTTTGGACAAATGAAGGAACTGGAGTTTGAATATTGGATGGTATAAGATAATACAGTTTGCTGTCAATAATGTTGATCATGTTAAAACTCATAGATAAGTGATTCAGCAACAAAAAGCTGCTTCTAAATATTTAAACACAATCACCAGAGATGGATGATTGACCCATTTACTGACTATATATACAGCACTGATATGCAGCCTTTAATAGTGGAAACTAATTTGTTACAGTGTTTTGTGAAGTTATGAGACAGACACCATGAATGGAAATGCAGAAAGTCCAGGTTACGTTTTAATAACAGAGGTAAAAACAGGAATTGCGATAATAGTCATCATCACTATCATCATTTATGGACAGCAAGTAGAATTGGCCAGTATAAAAGACAAATATGTCAATGATGATTTACACAGATTAAAAAAGAGTTTACAAAGGGAGGTTAATATTAGGTCAAAATATGTCAAACAGACCAAAGCTATACAGTACAAAGTTATTCAGTTTTTTCCTTCAGTTAATCAGGGGATTTCTGTAAAAAAATTATATCCGACTGTTCTTTCAAGGTAGTTTTCTTAGACAACAAAACACAAGTTTGTTTGAAAATGTTTATCTTCTGTGATTGGGGTCATCCTCCATGAAAAAACATGAAGGGATATATAGAAATCCTCAGATGATATGCATGCAATCAGGACAGTGGTCAAAAGGAGAGCCTCTTAAAACAATAAATTATTTACAATAACAGTCATCAACAATGGGCAAAGCATTACAATTGAAATTTGCAATACAAAATATCTGATTGTCAGTTACTTATATAATATTTAGATTCACATGAACCTGCCCTAACGGTGAATAACACAATTATCAAAGCATGTACGGCCATAGTAGTTGAATGTCATTTAAATCAGTTTTATGGTCTTATCGCACACACAGGTTCTCACATAAAACACCATCAATGGATTGAGCTATATGTGACTGAAGATTTAATATGAAGTAAAATCTTTCATCCATTTCTTTACACCTTTTATAAATAAATTATGGTCCATGTCAAATTATCCTAATTGTTGTTATCTAGGTGATATTGGTAATGATTAAAATAGTCTACAATCATGCCTTATGAACAGTTGATATTTGGTTTATTGCTTGTTTTTTTTAGTTATTTACAGGCAAGTTCTAATCAACAGCTGAATTGCTACCCAGGTGGGAAACACAAAGTTCCTTTTATAAACCAAACCCAAAGCATCTATGTGTTCTTTAAAACTTCAACAATAAACTAATTTAACACTTACTTTGAATTTATGACAGGTGTGTGGCTGTAATAAAACGTACAATGAAGAGATCATTCTTAAATAAAGTATTTTGACCCGTTAGCTATTTAGTTTGGGGAGATATGTCCGTGCTTTTGATATATGATGTGAATATGCTGTGCATCTATTTTTGCTGACTTCCTCTGCTGTTATTATTTGTCATGGATTATTCAAAGCACTTCCCCATCATTTCAAAACACTTGGACAAAAGGGATGTATCACTGTGGTATTTTGCACAATACTACAATGAGACAACTAATAATAAAAGTCATTCAAATCAAATTGTAACAGGTGACATGTTCCAGTTTGAGATTATGTAGTTTGTTTTGAGGGTCTGCTATGAAAAGAACAGCAAAAGCTGAAAAAAGTTAGTTGGTATATAAAATTACAATTGCTATGTACATTTATAGTATATGTTTGTTAATATATATCAGAAGCAACCTTATAACTCAGCATCAGAAACTGACTTCTCTTTACTCCGACTCGTGACCATTGAGTTTGTGTAAGTGTAAGAACGAGAAACCTCTTCCTGGAAGGCATTCTCCAGTACATTCAGGATGGATTTGCGGACTTTATCCTTGAAATCTTGGCCCATGAACACGTACAGCAGCGGGTTCAGGCAGCTGTTGAGGAACGCCAGGCTGGTGGCTATAGGGACACCGATAACAATGACATGGTTTAATATTTCACTTGAATGATCTGCCGTGTGATTGACCATCTCAATGAGAACCATGATGTGATAAGGAGCCCAGCAGAGGAAAAAAGTGGTGATAACAGCTGCAATGATCTTAAAGGGCCGACTTGACTGGCTGGCCAGAGTGCGGTTCCTCCTGAGACGATGGATTATCACAGCGTAGGAGGAGACAATGACTGTGAAGGGGACAACAAATCCAAGGAGAAAGCGGGTTGTGGTCATAGCTTGATGACGAAACCGTCGGAGCTCGACAACAGATGGTGTTTCATAATCATCAGAAAGACCATAGTTGGTGAAGCAGTTGATGATCTTTTCATTATTTGGTGCAGTGTCTCTGAAAACGAAGTATGGAGCGCTGAGAATCAGAGCCAATACCCAAACACCCAGGCTCACGTAGGAGGCCTTACGGACACTTCGGTGGTTCTGGGCCCAGACAGGAGAAACCACTGACACACATCTGTCCACGCTGATCACCACCAGGATGTAGACACTGGCGAACATGTTCAGAAAGCTTATGGTGCTGTTCAGTTTACACATGAAGTTGCCAAAAGGCCAGTGGAAATTCATGGCTGTGTATGTCACACTCAATGGGAGGAATGCTGTGAAGAGGAAATCAGCCACAGCGAGGTTGAGGAACCAAACTGTGTTAACAGTTTTCTTCATCTTGAACCCGGTGACCCAGATAACCACTCCATTCCCGAGCACACCGAGAACGAAAGCCAGGCAGTAAACAATCAGAGACATGATGTTGAGGGACTTTCTCAGCTCGGCATGCTCAGTGTAGTCATATTCGTCATCATCGTAATACAAAGAACCATTACTTCCGGGGTCATCTGTCGCATTTACAACATAGAAAAGGGCAGTCAGTAGAGCTTCCATCATTCTCTTAGAACCTGCAATAAGAAAAAACAAACAAACAAACAAACAAACACAAAAAGAAAAAAACAAACAAACCCAAAAAACAATAAATATAGTTAAACGTTTGCTCAATTTTACTTTTCCTATGGTATCCACATGAAAATGCACATTTAAACTTTCTCTGTCTATGGCTGTTCATCACCAGGCCCAGAGATGTTCACAGAGACATGACATGGACTGTGCAATCACGGGGCAGCAGTCCGGCTGCCTCACAGACCTTTTCATCACCCACAACACACATTAAGCCTTAGGTTAAGCCTTAATGACAGTTTGCCCAGAGCATCCCAACTTTGAGGTAATAATATGCTTTAAAATACCAAGGAGAAGAAAATAAACTGTTTGTGTGTGTGTGTGTTAGTTTTTTTCGCACAGCATGCAAAGTTGAACGACTCTTCCCATTAATTCTACATCAACGCATAAAACGGGAACACACTTTAATGACCAAACTTTGTCACTTGTTTGTTTTTGCAAAGTTATGATCATCTTAACTACACAAAATAAAAACCACTACATTTGAGTGTCCACACAGAAACGGCCCAAAGCTTTCATCTGAACACTTAAATCTCTTTTAAGGAGTCAAGAATCCTGCTGATATGATGCCTTATAAACGATATGAACATCGGACGGATGTTTTCCAGAAAAACAAAAACTCGTTTTGCTAGCTGCTTCTTAACGACTTCTGGTTGACTAAAGTGGGGTTTCCAAGATTAAAGAAGAGACTATACCTTTGTGAAAGCTCCGGTCCGGCAGCTCCGGATCTGTCCCACCGCTCCGAGGAAACTGAGGAGCTGTGGTCCAGGACTCCTTAAAAATGTGACGTCATCCCGCACGTCTAGGCGGCCCCAAACAGCAGCCTCTCACCGCCCCCCATCACACTTTACAAAAAACACCAGAGTGTGTGTCTGTAATCCAAAGACATCAGATGCAAAACGTTGTGATGGACGCCCCATGCTGTAGCCTTTATTTCTTCAGAAGTTATGAACAACACAATGTGATGGTGCCCTGGCTCTGCTTGTGTTGTGTCTCCCTTCAGTTCCTCTTCCAGGTGGAGTTCAGTGGGGTGGCTGCTGGATGTGGCTTGTCCATTGATGTTTTATTTAGGATCAGCGTTCCCCATTTTCGATCTCTCATTCAGCTGCTGGACCTCCCCTTTGCACCTCGTAGCTTTCTTTTGTTTGGTGAATGACCAAATAAAAATGATTGTTCTTCTACGGTTCAACGGTTTTGACACTAAAATGGCCAACAAACACAGCAGTATTGTTACTGGAATGATGCACCTTTAGATAATCTTGTATGGTGAAAAGTAAAGACAAGTAAAAGAAACCACGCAAAAGAGTTCATGAGTTGCAACACTAACAAGATACCGAAAATGGCTCAGCTGATTCCGAATGAATGATGAGATAAAACAACAGGACAAGGCCCAATCCTACAGGTTACCTCACAGCTGAAGTAGCGTCAGAATAAATTGTGGGTTGTTGAGATGACTACTTGAGACACAGTGAAGCTGTGACTTCTCATGTCCACCAATGATCCTGCTGTGTAATCTGTTTTTCGCTATGCGGATTGAGCTCATGTTTGCTTGAGGTTAAGTGGAATTGCTCTGTGTTGACAGTTTGAATAGTCATCTGATCTTGTATAAGAAAGTCATCAGGGACGGCAGTAGCTCAGTGGGATGGGACTTGGGTTGGGAACCGTAGGGTCACTGGTACAAGTCCCAGCCCAGAGAAAGTGCGAAGTGTGGAGTCCAGTCCACCTCCAGGGAACTGCCGAGGTGCCCTTGAACGAGGCACTGTCCCCCAAACTGCTGAGCAATAGCCTTCACACTGAAAACATGTTTGCATGTTTGCATGATATAGTATGTGGTTGTTCTCTCTCAGAGTGCATTAATCTCAGGGTGTCTGCAAATGTTCTTCTTTATCAGTATCCTGTTTCACAGTTAAAGTGATTTAAGAGAAATACTAATAAACTGGGAAATCTATGCAAGTAAACACCAAGAAATTTATGTGCTTTGGTATGCACATGGGATAAAAAAAAAAGAATCCTTGCATAGGATGAGATGTTCAATAGGAAAGAACCAGCGAGGATACAAAGCCTATATGCACCCTTGCTCTTGCTCCACAACTATCACCATCAACTTGATAGTCCTAAAACTGATCTTTTAGAACTTTTGATTTAGTGAATGTGGAATTCCTCGCAACAATACCTACTGTAGAATTTTTAAATCTTCAGGAAGTCATAGTAACAGTAGACTACAATAATAAGAACAATATGGACATGGGAAGTATTGGCTGGAGAGGCTGAAAATCTGTCTCATGTCCCAGGGTAGAGCCCTACCTTTCAGTGGGGAACGTCATGCTCATATGTCCTCCCACATAGTTCTCTCTTTCTCTTGCAAGCCACACTACCCACACATTCATACATGTGTGAACTGCATATATATCTTTCCTTCTGCCAGGATTTTCCATGGAGGAAATGCAAAATCAGCAGTTTCCTGAATCTGTTTCTTGTGTGATTCATTACATTTAATGAATAACTGCGATGACCTTAAAGCAGAAGTGTCACCAAGATACTTCTCAGGACAGGATCTTGTTTCATATTCAGCAACAAAATCTAGATATGAATATTCTATTGGGGAAAGACAAAACAAAGGACTGACCTCATGTTATTATACATTAACCATTGGCCATTTTTTACCAAAATTCAGCAGAAGAACAGAATTGACCAACAAAATAGTTATCTCTGGATCTCTGGATTGGAAAGAGTGATGAATGGATTTTCTTGGATTACTATCATAATAATGTCTCAAATCAAATCAAAGATGCTTCTCAGTGAATATGATGGTTTAACTTCTTCACACCGTAAAAAACCACAGGACTCAATGAGCTGATCACGTGCACAGTGTGAGCTGCTTTAACCTGCCCAACCCAAAAACCGAGTCCCCTGCTAATGCACACACATACCACACTGGAACCGCGTCCTGCTAAGAGTCCAGATGTGAGGGGGAGGAAGGAAGAAAAGAGAGAGGGGGAAGAGAAAGAAGGAGGGGGTAAACGAGCAAGAAACACTGCATGACTGTGTGTATGTGTATGTGCCTCTGCTTGAGCTCAGAGTGTGAATGTGTAGGTAGGAGGATGTTTTTTTGTTGCTTTTTTTTTTTTTTGCGTAGGCCACATAAATTAAATGAAAAAAAAAAGATCTCTCCAACTGAGAGGTCTGTTGGTTTAGGGGATCAGTATCAATGCACTCTTACAACAGGAAACTGTTTAAAAATCAGTCGGCCCAGTTATTGCCTTCATTGCCTCTACATTGTACAGTTTGGCTCCTATTTGTAATGCTAAATAACATGCCAGTTTTAGCTAAAGTCTAGACAGCATGACTACTTTGTTTAATTTGGTCCTGATCCTCTTTTGCAATACAGCTTTTCATTTCTGTTCTAAAATGTGTGGGGTTTTTTTTTTTACTTTTCTTGAGTCTCATAACAGCACTGAAAGGCAGAGCATTTTGCTGCTGTCTGTAGGGGATATTAATAGCTAACCCAAGGCTATAGTTTGAGGGAAGCCTTCTGAGCGCCAGGGCTTGCCAGAGTTCTTGATTTACCAACCAAACGTGCAATTATGTGTGCGCCACACAAATACCAATTTGGGTGTGTAAAACAACGAGCTGAGGTTTAAAGGGAATTTAGTTTGAGCGGTGGGTGACAAATGTAGTTGGAGTTTTGGGGTTTATTATTCACTGCAGCAGATGGGAAGGTGGGGAATCACCTGAAAGGCCCGAATAAAATGTCCGTATGTTGGTGTGACTTTGTGTGTGGTACAGCGAAGTACTAATGACATACTCCAGCTCAGAGTGTCACAGTTATACACCCTGTATTTTCGTTCTTGTTGAGAGCAAAACACTGAGCTCACAGCATTTCCAATTCCACACCTCCATTTGCAGGGGGCCAGGGTGAAGTGGCGCTGTATTATCTATTATAGTGACACACAAATAGCAGAAATCTTCTGCAAAGGTTTGTTGACCTTGTTGTGGTGTTGACTGGAAATCGAACCCTCTGTCTCACAGTTGTGGAGAGGTCAGGAATTTTGTTTTCAAGTCAAAACTGGTGCCAACGCCTTCGTTCGTATGGCCCGGTGACAGGTTTTTCCATGAAATACACCACACACAAGGGAAAAAGGCTGAACCTCAATAACTTAAACCACTTCCTTACATTGGTCCCAGCCTTCCACCGCAATGGCTGGTCTCCCCCAGCTGACCTAAGGGATATGAATAATTAGCCTGGGCACTCTCTGACAGAAAACAAGCCTGGCAATGAATGAACTAGATGGATCCTTGACACAGCACTCTGTATGTTTGAGGATATTTTTGGGTACAGTTGAATGTTGGGGGGGGTGGCTAGAAATGTTTAAATATGCAGGAAAACCAGATTGTGAAACAAATGAAAGTTTTTGGACATTTCATATATTGTAAGTGAGTGTTAGGGAGGCAAACACTTGAAAGAACTTCTGAAAGCTGTTTAACAGATGTGTAGCTCAACAGAAATCTGGATGTCACATGTAACAGAGACATTTCCTCCTTTGAACGATTTGCTCTCTTTACATTTATTGCAGTTTTTAATTATTTTGGCAGTTCTCCGAAAAAATGCCACTAGGGGTTGCTATAAAGGCTTCTAGCCGCAATCCTTCTGTTGAAAACACAATGAAAAAAGATCTCTCTACAGTCAACACAACAATGCAAGCATAGATTTTTTTTTTTTTTTAATCTTCACAGAGAAGTACATTTTGTGGCAGGCTGTACCACGCTGTCGAAATTATTCACAGACAAGAGAGACAAGCAATGATATGCAGGTCTGAGGAGGAATGAGGCTGACAGTGCCACACAGTCATGAAGGAGGGAAAACTTGCCTGTGCTAGATGGGAATGTGTTATATTTTAGTCTTAAGTGTATAATCATAGGGTTTGAGTAAATGTACCCTCACATTTAAATGTTTTCCTGTCTAGTACTGATAAACACCTATGCTCATGCCCAACAGAACCTGGTGCCCATGTCTCCATTCTGAAACATTGACTCAGCAATGAAATTAAGTTTTGCAATGTTGGATGACTGAGAGTGCTGGATTTCTCAGATATGTAATACCCAGATAGCACTGAAGGTTGAAGATATTTTATTCTTCTAACCTTTTTAAATTGTGCATCTGCCTCCAAAACATGCATGGCTATAAGGAAAATGTAGCAATGCAAAGACACATATGTTATGTGTTAATATAAATCAATGTCGGCATAGGTTCATTAACTGATGATTCAAACTGCATTCTGTTTTTAACCATGTTAGATTTCCTTACATCTACTATAACTATAGAGAAAGCCACATTTTTGCAAAAATGTTTATCATATGGTCGTGGGGTGTTGCAACATAGCCTCAAACTGTGTTTTTCCAGGAAGCAGCTTACAGGATAAGATAACGTGTTTAACCTTACAAGGACTCTTATCTTGCATTTAAAAGAAAACACGCCAAATATAATCTATTTGAAATTGCTCACAAAAAACTCAAAAAAAAAAAAAAAAAACCAACCCCAAACCAAAAAGCAACCTCATAAACTGAGCTGACTGTGAGCTTTGTAACGCAGGGAAATTCCAAATACGACTGTTTGTAATTCAGTTTGTCTCCTTGATTGTTTCCACGCGAAATTTATTCCCCCTAGTTATTTTCACATTATTGAAATGTACATTAAACTGTTTCAAATATTTTCATTAGGAAAGAGGTTCAGGAAAGAGGTTCAGTACCAATAGAGCAAATTGTGCTAAATCAGGCTTCCTTTAGATTTCCTGTGTGTGTATGCTGTACATTAAACCTCCGGGGAAATGTAACACATGTTTAGTGTTTCAGGTGTATCTCTGACGATATAAGACCTTGAGAAAAAGGAGATAAGAGGACTAAAATACCTGAAACCAGGAGGGTGACACATTTACTTGTAAGCCAGACAGACGGAAGGCATGAGGCTTTTCCTTCTTCTGACTCTCCTCGGAGGGGCAGGTATAGTAAAGAACTGACAGAGACTGTAAAGCATAATTATGGGGCTTCAGGTGATACCACAGAAGAAGAATGTTTAAAAGATTTATGATAGAAGCGAATTCACTGATTTTCTGATGTGTTTGTTTGTCTCTATTCCACCTTTATAATGTGAATAGCTGCCCTGGAGGAAGATGACAAAATTGTTGGAGGGTACGAGTGTCCAAAAAACTCTGTGCCATACCAAGTGTCTCTTTTCACTGGGTACAACTTTTGTGGTGGGACTCTCCTCTCAGATGAGTGGGTGCTCTCTGCTGCACACTGCAAACCAAAGTGAGAAGGGTGATCAATCTCATATTTTGACTGCATGTTGACCAAAATGCTGGGATTTATGTCCTGTTCCTGATGATTTATGACTGAATCCTCAGTTGAATCTGGGTGTAGATAGTGATGTACGAGTGGCGCTATCTAACCTTCATGGCATTTTTAATCCTGTCAGGTCAAATGTAGAAGTTCGGCTGGGAGAGCACAACATCTGGGAACATGAGGGGACCGAGCAATACATTATGTCTGCCAAGTTTATCCGCCACCCTGACTACAACTCCCGCACACAGGACAGCGATATCATGCTCATCAAACTGAGTCGCCCTGCTACTCTGAACAGCTTTGTGCGTCCTGCAGCTCTCCCAACAAAATGTGCCAATGACGGGACAATGTGTAAAATCTCTGGATGGGGCAGTCTTCGTGCCAGCAATGACGGCTGTGAGTCGAAATGTTGGATATATTCATGGTTTGCCATTCCAAATTTACACATAAAATTATTCTGGTGTATTCTTATTGTGCCTTTTCTCAGCGAGATACCCTGATAAGTTGCAGTGCCTGGATGCCCCTCTCCTGAGTGATGATACATGCTTTAATGCCTATCCTTTCCAAATCACTGAGAACATGATCTGTGCTGGCTACTTGGAGGGAGGGAAGGACTCCTGTCAGGTAATATCCAAATCGTGGCAAATGCAGCACAAAACAGATACTGTTTGCATGTATCACTGGGGGGTAAGCCTCATCTTTTTATCCTCAGGGGGATTCTGGGGGTCCCATGATGTGTGATGGACAGCTCCAGGGAGTCGTCTCTTGGGGACATGGTTGTGCTCTGAGAAAGAAGCCGGGGGTGTACACCAAAGTTTGCAATTACATTTCCTGGATCAAAAACACTATGGCATCTGGTTGAGCAGCGAATGTATTAAAGAGTGCACAAGTGGCAACATCAATGTAATCAACAAGTGTGGTTTATGTAATGTGTCATTACACAAGCAATTATGAATGTGCACCCGCCACCCCAGCATACACACACACACACAAAAAAAACCCAAACCAAACCAAAAAAAACAAAAAAAAAACAAACACAAAACACATAAACAGACATGTTTTAACAACAAGTGTATGAAATAAAATATGTATGCTTACAGCTGCTGATGTCACTGGCATAATTCAAAACTTTGGTAAGCATGGCTGTAAATCTAAATCAAAAGCTTCTAAGAATGTGAACGCAAAAGCTGTCTCATGGATATAAACTCTGACTCAGAATGACTTTACAGTGAATGGGCAGGCATACTTCTTGCTCAACGATACCTCAGCAGAGCATGGTACCATTGAAGAACAAACTAGATATTTCAAATGCGTATCACCAAGGCCAAAAAAAGTGCTGCTACACTGCTCTCTGTGGGCTGGAACTGAAAAACATGTTGCACACTCTGGCCACCCTCCACAGTCACTTAGTATTGTGACATATAGTATTTATCCAGTTGACTATTCAGAAACTTTTTTTCTCTGCAATACTTCAAAACTTTATCCAGTATTTAGTGCAAATGTCATTTTATTTGGTGAAAATTACATGTTTTGCAGACTGAACAATGTCCTCAGGCCACTGCTCTTTAACTTTTGTGTGAAAAAGCATCAAGTGCAAATCAAACAGAATCAGGTGCCCATATGAAAATATTCCATTATAAAGCCCAAAAATGATTTAAGTGGATTCTGGTTGCCTGGGTGTGGCAGAGAGGAGAGGAGTGAGTCACCAAGCTTAACCGTGGAATGAAGCCTGGGACCTAATGAGGTCTCTGAAAACTGAGACACTACATTAAAAAAAAAGTTGCTCTGATCGCTACAAACCATTTTGCATGCTGCACATTTTTTGATTTTTTTGAAAACATTGCTTTGGACAGGATGTTGATTCTGGCAACATAAATGTCCATGTTTTGAGTCTTCCAGAATTCCACAAACCATATTCAGGAGCTACTTATAGGTTACGGCTTTATGGTAAGAAAGAGTCCATCTGCAGTGCCCTTAGGGAACATGTACTTGATGTGGACACAGATTTACAAAACCTCAGACTGTCAATCATTTACCAGCCACAAGTTGGAATCAGTCGAAATCAGTCCAAAAACAAGGAAAACAAAGCAAACAGCCAACAAGTTGACAAATGATGATATAATAATGTGCCATATCTAATAATAAGAATAAATGTACATATTCTATAATATTATCATATTCATTCATTATGCTGCACATGAACAGGATTCTGTGCTTCCTGGACTTATAAACAAGAAGATAATAATAATATTATCAGTTCTGAGGCGTATTGCAATCTACACCACCTCCCTCGCTCCAATTATCAGCTCACTTGGCTTCTCATATTGCAGCTAAGCTGAAAACACCCAGCTATACCTATGATTTCCACCCATCGGTCCTCTCGTCTCTCTCACATATCTGCATGGATGAAGGAGCCCAACTTTCATCCAAAACTCTAAGACTAAACTCCAAAGTCAACTTACCCAATTACTCTCTAGTATGATGTCATTATCAGAAGAGTGTCTTCATCACTTACCCTAACTAATGCTGCAAGAAACGTATTTGATGACCACATAAAAAAAAAAAAGATGTCTCATCTGACACTACAGAGGACCAGAGTACCACAGCACCACATCAGGACACCACAGAACTCTTGGTGCAGGCCTTAGTTAGCGTTTTAGCAGGCCTTCCTTTGTGCCCAGAGAAACCCTTACAGATGATCCTGAAAGCTGATCTTCAATCAGCCCATACGGTGAAGATGTTCCTCCACTACTCATCGACCTACGCTGGCTACCTGGGGTTAACACAATCAAATTCAAGTCCTTAAAGCCTTCACAACAACTTCTGGGTCTGCACCCATCTACTTGGACTCATAGAAACAGCTTTCTGTTCCTTCTTAGCCACTGCCTTCCTCCAATGAATGCAATCTGGAATTGCTATTCCCGCCAACACACATGCAGGCTAATGTCTGCTTCCCTGATGGTGGAACAAGCTACTGAATTTAATCAGCAGAAGATCCACTCCATTTTCAAGAATCTGTTGAAAAGTTATCTCCCCTGAGAGCTCCCCCTCGTCCCAAACCCTACACATGTCTAATGAGCACTTTTCTGCACTTTCATACACATTCTCCCACATTTACTCAAATCGGGTGGGACTTCATGCTGACACGAAAGCCTCCTACTTCACTGAAGCTTTACTGATGTCCCTCACAGAAAGGAACTTGCTTTGGAGCAAAGTGCCTGCCAAAACAGTTAACATCATATAATGACATTAAAGTAGACATGCGTATTTCAAGGGGAAACCTCTACGTATAATAGCATATTCAGTAAAGCAAGCCATTTCATCATCCCCTAAACACTGGCACAGCCTCTGTGCATGACATCAGCTGCCTGGTGGCTTCTATTTGAGTCGGACTTGAAGCGTGTTGATGGCTCAGGCCAGCTCCTGCGGCTAAGGGCGTGGACCCTCAGGAACATATTGACCCATAAAGAAACTCTACAGGGATAATCACATTTAATTCGGGACGATGGAGGAGAGTCACACAACCATTTTGGACAGTGTTTGTCTTTTGAAGTCAGAGATTAGTGGCAAAGAACGAGAACAAAGGTCAAGACTTTTACTTTAATTTGAGACACCAGCTTTGGTTCCTCTGCTAGGCTTCACAGCCCCCCCCAGCCTACCCACCCACCCTCACTTTGTCTGGGCTTGTGCTTCAAATAGGAACCAGCAGAGGGCAACCTCCAACTAGCTTCACTGCAGCCTGTGAGGTTTCTGATTGCTGAATATCTTCAGATTCTGTTCTACAGCTTCATTTGTTCTGCCAAGACAGTCTCTCTACTACTACAACTACTGAAATGAGCACATTTGTAATAATTTCCGGTCCCAGCCTAAAAGTTTGTACACACTTTCATATTCATTTTAATGGGAAAATATGGCCAAACTTTTCACTGGTACTGTGTGTACAAAGAATATATCTCTAAGCTGCAGGTGGTGAGTTAGAGATATCCAACAGAGTTGAATAACATAAGGTGTTACCAAAATGATCAAACAAACGTTTTAGAGGAAACAATTGCGAGAAAATGGAAAAAATATAGAGTTAATTTTGAGTGTATTAGGATAACTTAGGTTCTATAGCAGTCCTTGTTTATGGTACGGACATATGGTTTATCAACAGACACATTTTGAAATAGTGAAAACTGGATTCATCCCCTTCCATTGGACATCTGATTGAGGGAGCCTGAGTAATGCACTTCAGCAGCATTTCATCTGTCATTATACATTCATTAACCTTACCATAACTATTTTGAATAAAGCATTTGTCCATATTATTTGAGTATCCTTTGTCCCATTCAGGTTTTTGACGGGGCAATGTAAATACCAAAAATAAATAATATGTCCTCGCTGAAAAATCTATTTAAACAAATGGGTTGAGTAGCTCCCCATTGTTTTGTCTGTGTGGGAACGTCATCCTTGGGGAAACAAGTTTTTTTGAGGAGGTAACAAACTTGAGGTCTCCATAGCAAACGAAAAAAATAAAATCAAATCAAAATAAGTAGCCGTATTCCCTGCTCGCGTTGATTTGCCACCGCCTTCCTCCTGACGCACGTCTGAGTCAGCGGGGCGCGCGTAAAAGACAAAACTCCAGAGACGGAGGAGCGCACATGGCTCCATCTGGACCGCACTGAACTGTACAAGCACCAAACTGCAGGCCAGGACGTCCGACAGGAGACGCCGCAAGGGGGGACGTTTCATCAGGTAGGGTTAAAGATGAAATTCAAAAAAGAGACACATTTTCATTATTTTCAATTTGTGAATACAAATTGTTAAAACAGTCATAAACTTATATGATAATGCGATTTAAATGAAAACGGAATGCTCTGTGTGGAATCATCACGCTTAAAAAAATACAAACTTAAATGATAGCAAATTTCAGATTTCTGCTGAAGATTTCTTTCAGCGACATAAATGCTTATTTTCCTTTTTTTAGCCTATTTACTCTCATGTTACTTATTAATGTTTTTATATGATAAACTCAGATGGTATACAGTACAGGCCAAACGTTTGGAGACACTTTCCTATTCATTTGAATGAGAAGGTGTGTCCAAACTTTTGGCCTGTACTGTAGGTTCCTTTCACTTTTTTTTGACAAAAGATTTTTTTTAGCCTATTGTTTCTGGGGTAGTGCCAGTTGGCTAAGCTAAGCAGCAATATTAAAAAGTGCTAAAGATAAAAATATACTCAAGTTTGTTTAAATCATAATATAGCATGGATAAAAAATGATTTCATTCATCATAATAAATGAATAAAATCAGGTCAATCTTCTTTCGTTGCGCCTGCTTTGAACCAACTATGTCAACTATTCTAACTAATGGCACCTAAACTGTTAAATGTGTTTATATTATACGACTTAGTTGTTAGTGATACACATTCTTTGGTTGGCAGAAGTTGGTACATTAGTAAAAAATAAAAACACTGGAGCTAAAAGCACTTACATGTCTGAGAGCTATATTAGTTTTCCAACTTGTATAACTTCTAAACATGTATTCCAACAGTCCACATGAAACAGCAATTTGCATTTAATACACCCCTTTTCAAAACCACACTCCCATGAGCGTCATTTCAGCGTGTTGGTAGGAAACATCCCTTACACAAGGACAAGCAATGCTAAGATGTGTTGTCTCTTTGTTTGTCTAAGGTAAAGAAACACCATGGAGCTGAAACCTTTACTGAAGAAGCTGGGCTCAGTAGTCCGTGCCATCTTGACTTTTCTTTTTGCTCTGGTGGTTCTGGGTGTGATGGTCTGGGCCTATGTTAAAGGTTTCCAACTAGTGACCTCTGCGTATGGAATCATCTCATTTGGCTTTTATGGACTGCTCCTCTCTCTCCACATGCTGGTCCAGAGCTTCTTTGCCTTCATAGAACACCGGCGGATGAGAGCCAACACAGAACCATGCACATTTACCAAAACCATCGGCTTCACTATATCAGCTTACCAGGAGGACCCTGTCTATCTCAGGGAGTGTCTGAACTCCATCAGGGCTCTGAAATATCCTCCCGAACTGCTACGCATCATCATGGTGGTAGACGGGAACTCAGATGATGACCAGTATATGATGGACATGTTCAAAGAGGTGTTTATGGACCAAGATCCCGGCTGTTATGTGTGGAAGAACAACTACCATACATGGGACCCCACCAAGGCCCAGGGGGATGTGGAAACAGCCGCAGGGGACGATGCGGATTATGTTATGTTCGAGGACCCGCAGCAAAAAGAGGTAGAGCACTTGATCCAGAGCAAGAGGTGTGTGTGCATCATGCAGAAATGGGGCGGCAAGCGGGAGGTGATGTACACAGCGTTTAGAGCGCTTGGATCATCAGTTGACTACATACAGGTAACTCTTCCAATTTTTTTATTTATCCTCCAAAAATATTTCTTCAGCTAACACTACTTAAAAAAACATACAAAAAAAAAAAGACATTGTCACACAATTTTAACAACATGAATCTCTTTCTCCTTCCCCAGGTGTGCGACTCGGACACTAAGCTGGATCCTCTGGCCACAGTGGAACTGTGTAAGGTGCTTGAGAGCAACCCCAAGTATGGGGCTGTTGGAGGAGATGTGATGATCCTCAACTTGAAAGACTCATACATCAGCTTCATGAGCAGTCTGAGGTATTGGATGGCTTTCAACATCGAAAGATCCTGCCAGTCCTTCTTCAACTGTGTGTCCTGCATAAGTGGGCCTCTGGGTAAGGAAAAGGGATTTTCTCTGTGCACAAGTCGGTCAAAGAAGTAGTGATAGTCACCCTTAGTGTACTGTAGTAATCCACTGTAACTAATATTTCTTCTCTGTTTATGATTCCTTGAATGGCTCCATGAAGGTCTGTACAGGAATGATATACTCCAGCAGTTTTTGGAGTCTTGGTACAATCAGAAGTTTCTAGGAACTCACTGCACATTTGGCGACGACAGACATCTCACCAACCGAATGCTGAGCATGGGCTACGCTACCAAGTAAGAACCCTCTGAAATAACACAGATAGCCAAAAAAACTTCAGGTGATATTACAAAGGTCCTCTTTTCTTGTCATTTTCCTCAGATACACAGCGCGCTCCAAATGCTACACAGAGACGCCGGCCCAGTTTCTGCGCTGGCTCAACCAGCAGACTCGCTGGACAAAATCTTACTTCCGTGAGTGGCTCTACAATGCAATGTGGTGGCACAAACATCATCTCTGGATGACGTACGAGTCCATCATCTCAGGTGTATTCCCTTTCTTTGTCACCGCCACCATCATCCAGCTGTTTTGGATTGGCACGCTGTGGGACATCCTTTGGGTTCTGTGCTGCATCCAGCTGATTGGCTTGGTGAAAGCGGCTTACGCTTGCCTCCTGCGCCAGAGCATGGTGATGGTGTTCATGTCACTCTATTCAGTCCTGTACATGACCAGCCTGCTGCCTGCAAAGTATTTCGCTATTATCACCATGAACAAAAGCAGCTGGGGAACATCAGGCAGGCGTAAGATTGTAGGGAACTACATCCCCCTTCTCCCTCTGTCAGTGTGGGCAGCCATCTTATTAAGTGGGCTTGGGTACACAATATACAGGGAGAGTCAACTGGACTGGTCGACTCCAGCCAAGATAATGGAAACTAAGTTCCTTGTGTTTGGATGTGTAGCCTATATATGCTACTGGCTGCTAATGATATTCCTCTACTGGGCTTGGTTCCGCAGGTTATGTAGGAAACGGTCCCAAAAATATACGGTGACTGTGTAGGTCAGACACGACCAGTGAAGAACCAAGAGGTAGAAGTTGATTTATTCGAAATGTATTTTTCACTTTATTTTATAAGTTAGATTTTATTAATTTATTTTGTTTCAGATATTTGTAACTGATGGACAGGCATGTCTAATGCAGCCACAAAACTGTAAGAAAAAAAGGAATATTGGTAACTGGGATGAAACTAATAGCGTCAATATTACCAAAGCATCTTTGAACTAGGGCAAAATTATCACTAATATATAAGGACTCATATTTGTTTTAGGAGATGTTGTTGCACATTCAAGTGAAACTGTACTGAGAGCTTTGGGCTCATGCACTTCTCAGGTTTCTCTCTGTCAGATGTTGATGGAAGAGACAGCCTTCAATCAGATATTTATTTGTGATATATTAAGATGGGAGAACTGCTATTTAGCGAACATTCTTGTTTTGAAGGGTGTCAATAAGGAATCTGATTTGGTGTATTTTAAAAATATTCCGGCCATATCTCCATCAGTTTAGTCACCGTTACGTCAGCGCTGTTATAGTTATTGCACTGGATCCTGGCGAGCACTTTCTGCAGTGTAGCAGTTATGTTGTTGTGCTGTTAGTAAAACATCCAATTTGGCAAAAGGAAAAAAAAAATGCCATACCTCAAAAACTGGACAATGATATTGACACTTTGGCTGAGGACCAAAGTTGAAGACACTCACAGGGACAGATATTTCATTAAATAATTTAGCTGCCGTATACCGACTCTTGATATGTGAAGTATGGGTGCACTTGGTCAAATGCACTTTGTGTAATTTTGTATTACAGAGGAAAATGGACAACATTTGTCAGTATTGTATATATTTTGTATATGCATGTTATAAATTGTCTGAAAATGTGAACAAATTGATGGTTTTGGGAGCTTGGGTTGGGAAAAGGTGAGAAATAAAATATTTTTCCTACATGCACAGTTCTGTTTTCTGTTGTTTAAAATCAGCTGGTTTGCAGTGGTGACAGCAAATAGCACAATAAATCAGTTCTATTGCAAAGAAAGATACACCGTTATGTAAAACAGGTACAAGGTCCAAGGAAAACATACCATTAGCTCAAATGAGGCATCCTTCTCCTGTACATTAGGTGGTTGCTCACATCTGGATGACAGTTTGGTGGTGGGGTAGCTCCACACTACATTTACAGCTAATTCAAACTCTTTCCAATGATTTGCAGCGTTCCGCCTGACTGTGCCTTACAGGCCAAGTTTAATTTTAATCAGGAAGTATGGGATTGTGAAAATTAAAGTCCTCTGTGTTGTTGAAAGCTCTGTTTCTGTAAAAAGATCTTCTTTGCTCATATGTTACAGCCTCACAGAAAGCAAATAGCATATGAATAAACTTCTCCTCGCTTAATGAATGAGCTGAAGGCTATAATTGCACATCTCTGGCCACTAAATAAATGTAAAGGTCAAATTATAACTTTTCATTTGTATCAAAATGAACATTTGAACATTTGTGGATTGTTTAAGGCATTTACGGCTCACAAGGTTTTGTTGTCATTTCTCACATAGAACAGCACCAATAATTAAAATTTGATTTAGGGAGAGATAACATTACTCTTCATTTTTTCCCAATCACTTCATTCACCATTCCTTTCATAAATATTTTCCATGTTACAATAAAATATCCTAGAAACAAAATTCAAAAATGACTAAGACTCATTCATTCATCACTTATCTGTGTTGTAGGGAGCCGGAGCCAATCCCAGCTCACACTGAGCGAGGGTGGGGTTCACCCTGGACAGGTCACCAGCCCATCACAGGGCCAACACACAGAGACACACAGAGACCAACAACCACTCACACTCACACTCAGACCTACAGACAATTTAGAGTCGCCATTTAACCCAAACATGATGTCTTTGGACAGAGGGAGGAAACCAGAGTGCCCGCGGGAAACCCACGCAAGCAAGGGAAGAACATACAAATTCCACACAGAAAGGCTCCAGGCCTGGGAACTGAACCTGCCACCTTCTTGTTGTGGGGCAACTGCATGAACCACTACACCCCCATTAAGACTCTCGGATTTAAAGACCTCAGAGTTTCCTCTTCAAGTTGAGTACACAGTTCAACACCCAAAGAGCATTATTATAGACATAAAGCTCACCTTGGTGGTTGCATCATCGCCAAGGGTGTGGATGATGGCGCTACACATTCTGATGTAAGGTGTGTATGAGGACAGTTTCCAGTGGAAATTTTATGTCATTTTCTTTTATATCCAGATGCAACTCAAAATAAGGACAAAATTACCAGTGAAGGTAAATGTGCCGAAATATGATCACTGATACAAAATCATACAGAAATCCATAAACAGACACACCCGCACATTAAAGACTGTACGTTTTGCCGTAGTTCACTAGAAAAGCTCAATTAAGTCATTAGAATACGAAGAACAACTGAAATAATGCTTAAAAAGAAAAGAGAAAAATGCCAAGATAGCAGGTAAAACTTCAGCAGATGATGAATTACTGCTTTACTACCACTGAACCATTATCACATGTATAGTTACTACCTTCCCTCGCAGCAACTTCAGCTCTAAAATCACATATATACATTAATATACACATCTGGTTCGTCAGCTACCTGTTCTACCATCACACATCACACACTAAGTGGTGTTAACTAGCTTGCTGACACATTGATTCAAATGAGAGAATTGTGAGGGAGTGAATTTTGTGTTGTACTGGTACTTTTGCATAAATAAAAGATCTCAGAATAGTCTTTTGCTTGTCTGTTTATCAGATGTCAACCCTTTCTGGACATGTTTCTCTGGAGTACAACTGATGGAAGCCAGACAAGAACCTTTTTAGGATATAATCCTCATCTCAGACAGTCACACTGTCCACTCTCACCGATTCAGCTCAAGGAGGTTACAACATTAGACGAAGACTACACATCTGCACAAACCGCTGGCAACATCAGGAAACAATTGTGATACCCTACAGCATACACCATCGCCTGACTATATACCACATAGTCAGTGAGTCAGTATGTCTTGTGGTGGCTGAAGCAACTATTGTTTGGCAGACAAGGATATTTTCCTACATGAGTAAAAGTATCTGCATTTTCTCAAGGGAGGCCATGACATTACTCATTAGATTTCAGGCTGATAGCTAGTGCTTGGTTTCTAATCATCTCTACGATGGATATTCTCCTAAACTGTAAAACATCCTGCAAGGGTCTCAAGAAATCAGTTTGTGTTCAGCTACAGAAGCTGAATGAGTCAAGGAAAGGAGATAAAACAGTGGAACAAGCCAAAAGCCTTACAAAGCCAAACATCACTTCCTCTCATGTCTGTTTTCAATTAACTCACTTTCCTCCACCCTGTCTGGGCCTCCCCTCCCTGTTATCAGGAGGGAGGTACAGTTTCATCTGGCACATGTTCCTCTGATGCAAATGGAAAACAGAAGAGTGTGCCACAAAGTGTTGTGTCACCTCTCACACTTAATTATTTTTGGTCTTTATCAACGTGAGAATTTGTCTTGGATGACTAAAGTCCCAGCGGAAGTAAACGCAACATAAGAACAGTGCCACAGTGATTATGATTGCTTCCATCATCATGACGTCACTGGGTGAGCACTGTTCATTTGTCAATGTAGTGGAGGAAATCAGTTCTATAAACATCACTACAGTGCTTTTAATATATTATCATTATGTATTTTTGCTCAACATAACAACACAATCTTTAGCAAATTTGTTTTGACAGTGTGACTTTAGTTTGCCATTACTAATCCCTATACTTTAAATTAATGGCTTCAATTAGCTTCAACCTAACCCTAACCCTTTTACTCTCAAAATGGGTCTGCAGATGAAGAGGGATTTCCATAAGATCATATTGTTATTTTTGGCCCACACTATTTGGACAAGAGAAGCTAAGGGTGTTAACCCAGTCTGCAGAGGCGGCTTTTATCTGACAAGCTCATGGTCAGCTGCAGGATACACACTCATACTGATGGAGCAGCCAACATTTACTGGAACTTACACAAAATCACATAGTATGATGCTGCATACCACCAGAGAGCAATCAGAGCCCACAAGCTCTCCCAAAGTTTTTGAAGTCATTGTATGGAGCAGTCAGTGCCAAAAAAGAATGGGGCAATAACTGCCATCAACAAAACATCATTTATGCCTGTGTGTGTGACATTACACACCTGAAGCATGGAGACCAACTTTGTCTCACATATTTGACATTGGTCAGCGGAGGTAAAACAAGGTTGTGGCCATTTGACTCATGACTCATGGTATTTTCTAACCATGGACCAGTTGATTGAAGTGTGCTCAAATCGTGATAAATTGCAACTAAACAAGCCAATAAGTACACCATAATTGCTTTTTGTGTTGTGATGGGTGTACACAATGCCGATGGGTGTGCACAGCGTTATAAACATGGATGAAAGCCTCAAACAGTTCAAAGTTACAGAAAAACAGAATAACGCCTTATATACATAATTGTTGAGAGAAAAGAAAGATTTATGAGCCTGTCATACTTTTGAGTCTCTTAAGGAACTCTTTCTTGAGGTCTGTCCTGAAAGATGCCTTTAACCTTATGGGCACTCCTTTCTCTTGTTTATTACTCATTTAGCTATTGGGAGGTAGGTAGGTTCCAAGAAAACGTATGAAAGACTGACAACATAGAGCCCAAAATGTTTCTGTAACATGGGGTAATTCACCAAAGATCATTAGATACTATTTCACAATGCTCCAGTTCACATTTCCTACTAAATGTTTGCCTTGGCAACTGGATAAACGTGTGGAAAAAATACAAGTAATCTGCCCGTTAAATGACAAGTTCAGTGTTGAGTCATGTCTGACTTATATTTAGATGCGCAAAAAGTGCTTTATAAAGCTTGCAGATCCCACTCTGGCCTCACTGCGCTTCTGCCACACACACACTCAGAACTAAGAGAATGTGCCATATTCAGTCTTGCTTTCATTTCAAACCTTATATTCTACGTTCTTGTTTTAAATATTATGTTAAAATGTTCTGGAGCTCAAGCTCAAGTTTTTAATCATCGATTCTGAGGCTCAGAGAGAGAAAACAAATGTGAAGTCAAGGAAAAATCCCAGCACCGCCTTTATCTAAGTACAATGTAAGTCGGAGGAGAAATACTACAGCACGCTTTTGTTGTTTACTGTATTATAGTGCTTTGTTTTTTAATTCTGAAGTAAGAATAAGAATGAAATAAGAAAAACAACAACCTGTTGATGAAGATCAGAAAGAGCCTGCGTGCTATGTGCGTGGTTGTTGTTCATTATAGTTTGCGAGTACAGGACATGAGAAAATGTTCCTGAGACATGATGTTACAGGGCCACATGAAGGTGAAATATTGTGAAACTATATCACAGGTCCCAAGGTGATGCCCCTCTGGAGCAACATGATTTAAGGGTTGCCAGAAATGTGCCAGACAGTGTATTGGATAATTTCCACAAACTGGTGTCCATCTGACCCTACGGAGAGTAAATACTGAATGCAGCAAGTAATCAGATTGAAAAGACACACCGACTGATAGAAGATCTCCAATATCTTGGTGCACACGTTGAAGAATTGCGGTATTGTATGTGAATTGCCACGTACACACATGCACATTTAAATAAATGTCATTAAGTTATGAAGCAATAATGTACCATGTTATCATAACATCCATATATATCTATATATATATCTATATTTGCTTGAGTTACTTGATTCCATATATCATATTGTGCTCTGATGAACGCAGCAGGGAAAAGTTAAATCTACTCCAAATATGATTGTGTGTCTCAGGATATTAAGTTAAATACAGAACATGTCAGAAATACACACTTTTCCTTTAACACTACAGGAGAACCTTCGCCCCCTTCCTTTGCTGTAATAACATCCTGTCATGTTCATGTGATTGTCTGTCAGTTTTGTGTTTATCAATAGGTCAGTTTAGATAATAGCCTCACCTCTCTCTTTGTCAGCAAACTGGTCCCAAACTTCTTTGGTACAGCAAGTCACCTCATCATTTCCCGTCACTGATCCTATGAAAGTGATATAGAACCTTGCTTTTTATTCACATCATCTCAGCAAAACCAATTGAGTTTTTTGAGTTCACTTGGCTCCAAGTAGACTTCTGTGTACTCACGGAAGAGGTCTTGTTGGCAATCAGCCCTCTAACTTGATATCTGAGGAGAAAGCTTAACTCGAAAGCAAAACTAAACCCTCATTGCCACCTGGCTCCATCTCTATCAGCAGTACAGATGCACAAAAGTAATTCTTGCATCCGTAAGCCTGTTTTTATCGTAGACATTTTTGAAGAAGTTGATGTCAACAAACTGCATAATTGTTAAAGAAAACACACACAAAAAACAACATAAGACCACAAAAACATGAAACAACAACAACAAAAACTACTGCTAAATAATTGTTAAAAAGAAATGTTTAATGAACAATTTCATGAGCGGTTATGTGTCACAGTGTAAGTGACGCATGAGACTGACTGAGGTTGAGGCAGAGGGTGCACCATCTGAAGAGGCAAGCCAGGCCAATGTTTGGGCCCAGGCTGTCAATGTCAACGAGAAACCTTTGGAAACCTTCAGAAATCTGCTATAAGAGCAGTTCCACGGTCCAAACATGGGCAGTGATCAGTACTGAGCAGCCATATAAAGCAGGCAGAAAGTAAAAAAAAGTAATGCAGGCAAGAGGAAAACAATAGATAAGGGCATGACACCGTGGTGGCGTAAATACTAAGTGCTGATTAGGAATTTGGGAACAAATGCGGAGGTGGATGTGGCAGCCAGAAAATGAATGAATGCATTGCTATGCAGCTGTGACAGTTATGTGAAGAAAAATGGAAAGCTGGGTTCAGAAAAGTGGAAAGTATTCAAACCTTTTTCCTTCAGGAGAGAACCTCAGTACCTTCACTGTAGTGCTCTGTCCACTTCCTCAAATTCTGTCTCAAAATGTTACTACCATTAAATTCTAAAACTATATATACTATAGTGTATACAACAAAGTAATTTTTTAAGTCCAATAAATATTTTCCTGAACACAGAGCGACCTTGAACTTGTGAATATGTTGCAGCGGTTGGCTATGGAGCTAATTGTAATGACTTTGGTGAAAGTGACATATTATTTCCCAGCGTTAAGTGGCAGTCAGTGGAAATACGTGATCCAAGCTCAAGCTGATCGTAATTATACAATGCACTACTTGAGATTGAGATGTTTAGACTGCTGTCACCAGTCCAGGTTTGTCTGTAAAACCTCTTTATGCTAACACATTTCTGGCATTTAGTGTAAAACTGAAATGTTAAGTGATTGAGTGGAGTGGTTGCTGTTACCTTTGACTCAACACATTTAAATGTGAATAATTTAGGCTGAAAAGCTTAAGGGTCAAATGAATTGTTCCATGAGCAGAGCTGGACTAATGTCAACATTGTTTTGAATTATCCCTCTGTGGTATTGTAGTCTTCACTAAAAGCCTTTGACATTATGTGTTCTCGATATTAGATGAGAGTTGCTTGCTCACTAACAATGAGGGCTGGAGTTTCTTGGAAAAGGCTCGTATTAGTGCGGGGTGATGCCCATGAGCGCAGCCTGTGCCTGAGCTGCTAAATGACTCCTTCTTGTGCCTGGAACCTCCAACCACGGTTTCAGTCCACTGCTGTGCAAGTATCTGAAAAAAAAAAACAAAAAAAACAGGAGGTTCTTATCTGAAAGGAAAGAAATAAGACTTTGTACAGCAATAATTGTTAGTAAGATGACTGTGTTCTTCTGTGAGTCTAATTAACTGAGTATCAAAGTGTACCAACTTCAGACACACACCGTTTTCTTCTTTCTTTATGGACTTACTGTGTGTTGACCAGCTATGCCCCCTGTGATGGCCAGCTGAAACTAATTTTTACTCTGCAGCTCCAAAGAGCAGCAGACTGATGAGAAACAGTTTGAACACAGCAAACTGATAATTTCATGGCACAATTTGGAAATTATCAATGACATAGGGACATGTTTGATGACCTTGGAGAGGATTGTGCCAGTTATTCACAGTCTTATTTTTCTCTTTACTACACCTGAGCAACCTTGCTTGTTTATTTGAAAGGTTTTATAAAAATATCTGAGTAAACATCACTACAAACTTGAGCTGTTGCATAAACTGATCTGAGCCCTTTTTGCAAGATTCAGTATGTCAGGCTCGAGGCAGGAGCTGCCGTTGTTCATGTTTAACTGCTGTTGTGAACGCAGACATTGCAGACTCAGCAAAGACACTCATAAGGAGAGTCATTTGCAAAAGAGGATCTTCAACAGGTGTGAATGCTTCACTGTTGCATTAGGACGCACACGTAATATGACCAACAAATACTCACATCTATCTGACCTTTCCTGACAGAAAAAAGCTGGTTGTTTTTGCATTTCACTGGCGCCAAAGACTGTGGAGTGCCTGCATCTGATGTGACAGAATGATTTAGTGAAATTCATATTGACCCAGAGTAATTAGACAAAAGAGCCATTATTTCCTTTTTGTATCACCTCAGGAAAAAGAAAAGGAAAAAAAAAAACAAACAAGAAAAAACAAAAACGAAACCCAAACAAAAAACGTAAACACCAATGATTCCTGCCGTTTTCCAACCCTGGGTGGTGTTTCTAGGTTATCATGATCAGGGTGCAACAGGGTAAGTGGGCTCTCTTATGCAATAACTTCTGCCACATATTATTCATGAGTGCACAAAGGCAAACTGTGACATCCGAGGACTCTGAGTGAGCCATTCACCTTTGTGTTCATCTTAGCAGTGTTTATGTATTGGTTAATATACAGCATGACTGCAGTGCACTTCCTCATATACAGATGTGATTCAGAACAGTTTTTGAGGATACTGTCTTTTTTTGTTTTAGCAACCAGATACACTGGCTTCTAAAACTAACTGGAAAGTTTAATGTAAATTTATCCTGACTGTATTTTACCATGCCTGGAATGACATTTTCATGTGATTTAGATCACAAGGAGTAGTTTCTGAGAATTTCTGCCTCCTGGTGGTCGCCTGATGGATTGAGCATTTGCAGCCAGCTGTTTCCTTTCACAGTTAATCAGAATAAAGAAAGTTTCTTTTAAAAAGAAAAAATCTCATATGTATTTTGACTGTGGAACTTACTTTCTACTTTCTTCTTTAAAATACATTTTTCAAACTTCCAAACACAGCTGTCCGAGTCCATTACCTGCTACGCTTCATCCAGGTCTTCCTCAACCTCCTCTCATAACTTCCTTCTCATCACAGCTCTGCCTTCAGTCGTGAAACCTGGATTCCCATTCACTCTCATCCTTTTCACTGTTGTAAGAAAGAAATGGGGCACAATGATGCGTCTGCATCGCTCTCTGTCAGAATACATGTTTTCATATTTTGTTACCACCACAAGTATCATGCAGCATCTAATGTGCATTACTATTCAAAGTAAAAGTTTTATAGCACAATGTTAAAATGGCAAAATGTAGAAGTTATGTGGATAAATATACAGAATTTTTATGAACAATATGTGCTTTAAGTATTTATTTTTCAGAAAGGTGACTTTTAGAGAGTTCCATTATCTTTATGACCAAACAACATTTGAAGAGACTTTGTTTTAAGTGGCTGAAGTGGAGCTTGCTTTCAATACTCACTATATAGTCTGTTGGCAAATGGCTCTACAAAGGTGCATCATACGCTTTTGTATGTGTATATGTAATCACAGATGAAATTTGTAAAGTAAAAAGAAAAAATAGACTTGAACATGTTGTTGTTGTTGTTTGGGATTTACATCAATCAGGATAAAAACAAACAAACAAGCAACTGGCGGCAGTTGATACTCTCCAATTTTCCATAAATGAAGTGTCAAAAATGAGAATGAAGTTGGTGCTCCACTGAGATGTACATCCTGCCCTCTTGTGGAGGAAGGTGTCAGACACAGATTTTCTTCAAACCATGACGTAACACAGTCAGGAGGACCAGAGGTCTGTTGAGTTGCTTTTATTGCAGTACATGTGACTTTAACTCTTAAACCCCCACATTTTCATCGCCATCTGCTTGTTCAGGAGGATCTGTCAGCCACCACAGAACCCTGAAAAAAAAAACCAATGAAATGAAATTCGCACATTTCGTCTATAGGTTTCTATGCCACCTATGTTTCATATTGTGAAAATGACATTTTTGTTTTACTTTAGGGTGAGAAAGAGCAGCAGCAGCAGCGCAGTTAAACAGGCTGTGAGAAGGAGGGGTGAGGGGAGGAGGGGGAGGCGGGGAGGACCACTAGGCTCAGGGAGTAACTGCCCTCCTGGGAGAAGAGACAGGTCGAATATCTCCTGCAGCTCTGTGTGGCCTGCCACAACCTGGGGGGTCACTTAAAGAAAGAGATGACGAGAAAGAATGTAGGGCAGAAAATGATCTTGTATAAAACAATAAATGATGGAGTAGGAACTGGAGGACATGAAACAATGTGAAAATGTTGTAGAAAAGACTACGGATGCCAAACGAAACACAAAGGTGTGTCCTTGGTGTAAGTAAACTAATCATGACAGCTTGTGTACACTTTTGCACGTATACAATATTCAGATGAACAGATCCATGTCTCTCTAGTTATTTTACGTTTTAAAGCCATTTAGCCCAATATGTTTCAACACACTTAAATATTTCCTAAGAAAATCTGAATTCTTTTAATACACATTTAATACAGACAGAAAACTCTGTACTTTGCCTCTACTTTGACATGAGTGTCTTTAAATTACTTTTCATTTTCAACTTTCAACTATCAAGATGAATGAATCTTTATCTGTTATTTGAGGACACGTTACACCTAATGAGATGAATAAAACGCAATATTGACAAATAGAAAACATATTCTACTTCACTAACCTGAATTCATTTTAATGTTTAAAACAACAATTTGCATACAGCAGCTTTAGCTTCACTTAGATGACAAACAGAAACCCAGCTTTTAATCACAATGTCCAATTCCTTTTCTCAAAAGTGTTGCATCTTGTTACCTGCAAGATAGTAGTATAGTCTGACAATGGAGCGTTGGTCTGAGTATATCTCACACTGGTAGGTGCCCTGATGCTGCAAACTGGTTGAACGGATAGAATACAGTCTGTCTACCCCTGCAGTCACTTTTTCAAACTGATCCACCTCCTCAGTCTTCACCTGTATCAATAAATATGAAATACAGCTTACATGTACCGAGCACAAGGATAGTTTATCCTTATATGTAATGGAATTACAGATTTAATATAACTTGAAAAGATATGCAGCATTGTAAAATATATATATATATATATATTTTCCTTCCAAAAATGCAATGTAAGTGACAGGACAGAAATAATACATTTATTATTTCTCTCTTCCTGTGACCAGCCAGACTTTTTTGAAAGGGAAACAAAATGCACTCAGCAGCTGATCTTACGTTCACAGTTACCAAGTGAAATCTTTCAGAGATACAATTAGAATTTGAAGGTTTTGTAGTAATTGCATCAGTAAGCATGAAGCAAGATCTCTGAATATTCAGAGATTTTTTCACTTACTCATTTACCGCTGATCTGTTTCCAGGTTGAGGGGAATGCCGGCGCCAATCCCAGCTCACACTGGGTGGAGTATGGGAGTTTTTGGACTGGTTATTTGACAGCTGGCTTACCAGGGTCACTTTAAAGACCTGCGCTACCAGCACAGCTGGCTTGTTAACCAATTGGGAGCTATTCCATGATACTAGCGAATCCACTTGGTACCCCTTGTGGTTGCATTTCAATAAGCATGCTGTACACCGCTTCATTTTCTGCATTTGAACATTTTACTAAACTCAGAGAGCCAACGCATCCCATAAACTTAAGTTTTATCGACAGAATGATTAAACTTAATATCAAACAGTTGCTTCTGTGTTTGATATTAAATCGAGGAGGTCAGTTACATTTTTTTCTTTCTGTTATCACAGAATTGAGCAGAAAATGGCAGACATAGTGAACGCAAACTGTTGTTGCCCATTCATTTTGAAAGACAAATGGCCCATGGCATTTGGTGGACCAATGGTAGAAAAATGATTACTCAACTCTATCACCCAGTCAGTCAGTCATGGACATGGCAATTACCACGATTACCGAACTGGTCCCGCTGTTGCGGTGCAACCAATAATCAACTTGTGGCTCCAGCTTCCTTGTTTACCAGACAAATATGAGATATTTGTCGAGTAAATCTGTATCGATCTGGTCTGGTATCGACCTTCTCCGCTAACTCAAGGCAAGAAAGTCAATATCCCTATTTCGCCAAATATTGATTAAAGTTGACCCCAAGTGGTTCACCATATGCTGAGCATACCTCTTCTGCGAACCTCCAGATTATCTCAATGTTGTTTGGTAGGTGAAATGGCACATCACACCACATTTGGATCCTGCTGTTCGCCATTACTTTAATTTCTTTAACTGAAATAAACATATTGCCACCCACACAAGCAGAAACACATGCAGACACACACGTACAGATAACATTCACAGGGGGCAGCTCTTTCAGTCTGAACCCTCCATAATGATAATACTTAAGCCCAGTCTCTGAGGAGTGGAGTAAAAGTGATGATATGCTAAACAGTGGCTGTGCTTTACAGGGTTGATAGGAATACCGTCGTGTGTGGGAGTCAACTGTCACCTTACATAAAGAAGTCAAGGACTTAAAGAGTACCTTGGGGGCTCTGTGCAAAAGATATAATGTGTGGAAATAAAACCTTGCCTAAGACTCATTTTGAAATCCTGACTTTGTGCTAAGAGCATTTGAAGGATCAAAAGAGGAGCATTTCAGGGATCAAGCGTGAATTCTTATGGAGGTGAAAATATAGTTACGTAAGGATGTGTCAAGTCTGGATTAGTACATCTTTTTTTTCTACATGAAAATTGTGATGTAACAGTGTCAGTAATCCAATATGTGGGTTGGATTGTTATCAATACTCACTTGGACAGTCGAGAGGGAATCCACAGGAGTCATATTTGCAGCTAATACAGTTGTAGACTGAATCTGCACCCTGAAATCCTGATGGAAGCAGTGAAGTGATAATATGGTACATTAAGATGAATGTTTCTGATAATGACAACAACAACAAAAAAAAGATACATAAAATAATGCCACTAACCGCATGGAGGGAAACATCCAGATTCTGAAACAATCAAAATACAGTTAACTTAGATTACCAAATGCCCAGATGACTTGATTTAACACCAACATCCATAAGTCACATTAAGACGACTGCTGCCTTTATTTACTACAGTTTTGGAAAGGCAATAACTCTTTTATTACAGGGAGAGAGAGAGAGAGAGACAGAGCACTGTGACCCAATGGAACTGTAATAACCTAATATAGACTTTAGTACAGACAAAAAGATGAAGGAACGGCTTACAGACCATGTCTCACCTCTAGGCAGTTTGTAGGCAGCAGCGATGAAATTGTCTGCTGCTTTCTGCAACCTTTTCTCATACACCGTGTCTGATAGATGATAGATGGGGAGGAAGAGGCGGAGTAGGTGGAGGAAGAGAGAGATATTTGGCTCAACACGTCCTGAATGGTGCGCTTTAGGGTATCATTTTGAAATCTCTCGTTACTTCCTCGCCTCCATGTCTGGCCTTTTTTTTTTTTTTCGACATTCATGCTTGAAAGACTCATTTACTTGTGCGGTTACGTGTCTGTGTGCAGTTACCATCATTCAGCTGCCCATTGAATTCGTCTGCCATGGGCAGGATTTCTGCATTCAGAAGTTCCTTCAGCTGTTTGTCGTAACCTTTTCCTGGAAGAATCACACACATCACACAAGTACACGTGCTATAAGTTTAAGCAGCTTGCTCATGATATGTGCTGTTTGTTTAGCTGGTTTACTCATTCTGCTCTCCTTGAGGAAAAATCCATTTCACGCACCCACTCTTCCAGCATCAATGACAGTCTCGTTGTTGTTGAATATGCGGTCCAGCTTCCTGAAGCAGGCATCGATATTCCTAACATTGTGTTCAGTCAAAATGTGACCCGAGCACAGACGAACACTGTCCAGCTTGTCAACCAAGCAGTGATAGCAGCTTAGAGAGGTGCTGAACAACAAGCTAACACACATGAGCCATAAGGCAGCTGTGCACATTTCGTATATGAGCATTCGACTAAGCAAAGGTTTCTGTGTAAACTGTTTTTATTCAAATCCTCGTCTCACAGTGACAACACATGGGGAAGCTGTTGGTTTTTGTACTCTGGGTGAAGCTTTAAAAATAAAACAAAGCCTTGAATATGAATTTTGTTTGCATGTACCATTTATAATTAAGATTATCAAATGATTCCTCTCATCTCTCCTCAACAGGCTTGGGTTTGAGAGGAGCGCATCACAGGCTCCTCTTTATACTTCCTTCCATTCTATTGTCTCTAGTCCCCATTTCCTGCTGCCTCAATGCACCAGTTTTACTGCAGAGCACAGAGATGGAGCAAGCCAAGGAGGGAGGTGGCAGTGGCAGGGGGGAGAGACGCAGATGAAGAGGGAGTTAAATGCTTGCGTACGTGGAAGGATAAAGTGAAAAATGAATTGGCGAGAAAAAAATAAAACTCTAACTGCTGGTGTGAAAATGGCGTGATGGAGTACGAAAACCAAACGGAGAAAAGAAAAGGAAGAAAATGATAAAATCAAAGAAAGAGATGCCGGCGAGACAGAGAAAATGCCGCATTCTTTCTGGTGGAGTTTAGGAAAATTGAAAAAGTAAAAGTGAAAGAATGTCTGCTGAATAAGATAATGACTGAGGAAAACCTGGGAGGGGGAAAGAAGGTGCAAGAAGAGGTAACAGAGGACACACAAGTGACAGGCACGGGAAGAGGAAGAAGGACTACAAATCAACTCGACTGCCTCATCACATCCTGTATCCCCCACTCGTCTTCCATCCTCCCCAACCCCCCAGTCCCTCACTCCCGGTGCATCTCCATGGCAACCAGACAGGGTGCCTAATACATGAACTTAATATATTTCCAGTGGCAGGGTGAGCTGGGTACTAATGCATTCATCTGTCTCCGTGCAGACAACCCAATCAATATTAGGGAAGAGTCTGCCCCAGGACTGCCAAAGTCAGATAGTCAGATAGTCAGACGTAAAATCCCAAAGATATTTCTGGTGTGTGTGTGTGTGTGTGTGCATGAGAGAGAGAGAGAGAGAGAGAGAAGGAGGGAATGCATTTTTTATGTCTGTTTGTATACACCATGTGTGTGGCGGCAAGGGCACTTTGATAAAATGTTTACACGCAGCTTCGGAGCATAAAATTTGCTCATTCACAGCTTTATGAAATGTGTAGTTGTAAGGAAAGGACATTTTTTATTTATGAGAAAGATGAGACACTCTATCATTCAGAAAAAGAGATGGGAATAATATACACAAGATGCTATTAATCACACTGAGAGCTGGTGGTTTGTGCAAAATAAAGGACATTGCAAATTTAACACCTATGGTGTTATTTTGGGTGTCAGACGGAGAGAGATGTCTTGCAATAAATTCACAGATTCACAGACTTTTTTTTTGGCACATTTTATTGAGACAGAAATACAAAACAGAGAAACTTGTTCAGCATAATATAGAGAAACATGACATGCAACTAAGAACTCCAATGATTTTTGAAGGTGACATGTATGGCGGGGTCACAACCCTCGGCTGTCTTCCTGTAGGCCCCCACAGAGGGCTATAACACAAAGCCAGCCAATAGGGTTGGCCCCCTGAGAGTGTCTGTGCTGCAGGAGGAGTCAGCACCTTCTTGTCCAACCTGACAGGCAAACATGTGACATTGTACAATCTGACGATTTTTCTGCAGTTAAAGTGGTTCAAAGGAGCAAAAAAAATGAAATACCAATAATTAAAACAGGATATTATTGTTTGAAAAAATCTTAAAAATGCTTCTTTCTTTATGGGATTGCTGAAACTGAATGCAGCCCTGTTCCCGAGGACCTCACCTGTGACCTGCTTTGACCTCACAGGTTAAGGGTCTCAGGGACAGAGGGGCATACTGGGAAATTAAAATACACAGGGACGGCTTTGGACACAGAGCGAGTTGACATACAAAACCAACAACGTATTAAATAAAATAAGGAACTGCAGAGTCGCTGCACCCAGACAAAGAAATGACCTCATTTGACATTTGGATTCTGCGGCACCGACCGGTCTCTTGGTTTACTGCAGAACGGAAGCAAAACCAATTATTTCAATTAAAAACATCATATTTGACCAACACTTTGCTTTTGCTTGGAGAGTAACAGTCAAAGGAAACTTATATTCTTTACATCAGGTGCTAATAATCGCAGCAGTGCAGCAGTTTAAGCAAATTGTGGAGGAAATGCCATTAATTTAGGAAAACAAATCAATCAACATTTGTTAAATGTCATGACCATTTTGAATCTGATTTAATGTGCTAGCACTGGCAAGTTTTTACTGTTTAGATAGAAAAATTGCTTTTCAGGCATCAGTGAGCTAAAATTTATTTAAAACCCAAGTTCAGACATACGTAGGAAATGCAGCAGTAACAGGATAAAAAGGGACTGCTCTATGCTTAAAACAATACACATACATAAGACAGATATACAGATGAATCTATATATATGTATATATACATATATATATCCCAAAAATGTAAATTATGCACCATAGTAAGGGAAATTCACCATAGTTGTTGGTATGAATGCTTAAAACTCCCTGGAAAAGAAAATTTACAAAGAGCATATATCCAGTCGAGACATTTTCAGTTGCAGCTCTTACAGGTTGGACATTATCTTGTGCTATTGCTGTTCTTATTATTATATTTCATCAGCCCAATATGAGGCGCAATTAGAGAGTCTGCTTTCTGACTTACCCCTCGAAATGAAATGACTTTTCAATGGTTATGAAAAACAAGATGAACAGCAGGACGCAGACGATATTTAAGACATTGATCGGTCTTTAATGTAACTATACACATCCAGTTTACTGTTAGGTAAAAAACTTTTTTGTATATTTTGGTGATGAAGGAAAGAAAGAGAAATTAATTGCGTAGCAGGATAAATGACAATGCCCCCCACTGGTAGACAGGCAGAATGACACACACTGACTCAAGAAGACTGAAAATGTTCATAGGCTGTGGAGAGGGGGAAATTAGCAAATTAACACATTTTGGGACCCATCTGTCGGCGACAACACATTTTCATCATGTGAAACATCTTTGCGTGAATGTGAGTGAAGGTGCAATGTGCCTGCATTACATCCTGCATTAAACTAGATTGGATTAATGCCTTTTAAGTTTTTACAACAGGTTGACTATATCAAGTGCAGGCCTTAAAGATTTGAGGGGGGGGGGGCGATTTTCAGTATTTGTCACATTTAGGATATGGCATCCAAAAGGAAATTGAAGATATTTTCTGTAACTTCACTGAAAAATGAATTATGGATGTGTCTACAGTGAAGCTTGATGAAAATTCTACCATTCATGTCAGAGAAACTGAATTAATCATAGCACAAAGCGCACATAGCAGAAATGGAAATTTCTCTTGAACACATTCATTATAACTGCAGCAGCAGTCAATGCATATTGTGCAACACAGCCATTCCTTGACACCTGCTCATTTTCCTAATTCAGCATCCTGATGTAAAACCAGGAAATCATAATGAGGCAAATATTTATCTGAGATTTACATATACGGTGTGAAAGAAAAGTGAGAATTGAAACAAGCTGCAAATCAAACATGAAGCGTAGACATGACCTGTCAACAACAAACAGCCCAGACACTAATTGAAAGGCTGTTCAGCTTGTGCAAACACAGACAGAACATCACACTTACACTGTTAATATTTTAAGCTAGAAGAGAGGAATTATTCATGAAAAAGTTTCAGATAAAAAATACACGCCACCCCTCTATAAAAATATATACACAATAATGACTCTACATTCACTCTGTGATTGAAACAAACAAGAAGAAGAAGAAGAACAAAAAAAAAAAAAGATAGTCACCTTAAAGTCAGCCTTTTCTTTTCTTTTCCTCTCCCGGTCAAAGGGAATCTGTGCTTCTTCTCAGCTCCCTCTCGCTCTGATGGTCTATGCCGGGGCCAGACAGAGAGCCCAGCGGCAGGTAGGTTACAGACAATAGTATTGATCCCATTATACTGCTCTCTACCTGACTAACACAGACATCGATACAGCTCCTCACCTTTTGTCTCTGCCGGGCCAATGACACAAACATTCAGAGCTCCAAATGGCTGAAGAGTGAGAGAAAGAAAGAAAAAGCATGCTTTTTGTGTGATCACATGCCCGCTTACACACCTCAAATGACAGACGATGCGCACACACACAAACTCTTTTACCCTCAGTGCTGCATTCACGGTCTCCAGTTGTCTCTTTGCTTTCATTGCAACTCAAAGTCTCTCCTCTTCCTTTCTCTCTCCCTGTTTTACACTCTCTAGTCGTCAACCCTCCATCTCCCTCTCTTCCTCTCACATTTTTCAAGCCACACGTCTACTAAACCCCCCCTTCACACACACACACTCCAGTCTGTGAGATATGTGTATGCGTGTAAATGTGTGAGAGACGGAAAGAGAGAGTGAATAGGAGTGCAGTGAGTGCATGTGTGTGTGTTTATATGTGTGTCAACGAAAGAGAAATGAGTGTGCGTGTGTGTGTGTGTGTGTGTGTGTGAGACAGAGAGAGAGAGAGAGAGAGAGAGAGAGAGAGAGAGAGAGAGAGAGAGAGAGAAAGAAGGGGGAGGTGGTGGAAGAGAGGCTAGCAGAAAGTGGGGATGGAGGGGGAGGGTCAGAATCTCTAATAGGATGAGAATAGAGAGAAAATATGAAGCCCAGGAGTCTCATGAACCTGAGAGCCTGACATTACTGCCTCCTCCTATGTGTGCAGCAATCATACCATCATCAAATTGATTACAGGATTTATGGTGGTGGCTCCAACACAACTGTAAATTGCAGCTGGAGGGACATCAAACAAACTAAATAAACCCATCGTGGAAAGCCTTGCCATTTACAAGAATGTGCCTTGATTATGCAGCTTAACATCAGAGGTGGACAAAGTGCAGTTAGCTGCTCTGTACAACACAACTCATGCAAATGGTGCACAAATGGAGACTATTTAATGTTGGTGTAAACAATGAAAATAGCCTCAGATTTGCATGCTTAATGATGTGTTGTTTTTCGAACCCCTCATGTTTCTTCATATTTCCGTGCAGTTCTCAATTTAGTTCACGTGTCCAAAGGCAGTTTGGTTCTAATATTTGTGCTCTTCTCAGAGAGGACAGAGTTGCAGTTGCGTTTGTGGGATAACAAAATCATACGGCCCTGAGGGAAATTCAGAAATGAAAGTAAATCTAATTTAGAGGCACTGATTGGCTGTCTGTTCAGCGAGATGGAGCATAAACATTACACTTGATGTGTAAGCATCATTAATGGCCTTTAAGTGTTCTGACCATGTTGTACAACAGAGAATATCACTGATGTGTCACACATTTAGGGAAAATGAGACTACACCGACAGAGAATATACATCGCACTTGGCCAGAAGGAGTGAGCAGTGACAGAGGCCTCTCCTGATGGATAGCCGGCTGAATCCCTGGCTTAAAAAAAAAAAAAAAAAAAAAAGGAAAAATGAAATTGAGAAAAAAACAAACAAGCAAGCAAAAAACAGGCCCAGTTAAGCACATAGACAATTCAAAGCATCTCGAAGAACGAACATAAACTCAGCTTCACATTCCTACAAAAGGCTTTTAGATGAGGCCTCTGTTTCATAACTATGCAAAATGAGGATCCAACTTTTCAGAAATTTAAGTCACACTAGAAACACAACACTACAGAATTGTGTCTGTGTGTATATATATATATATATATATATATATATATATATATATATGTATATAATGGCTCATGAATGTTCATGATGCACCCATATTGTTTGTATACAATGTCAGTTAGAAGCAGGTATTCCTCAGACAGCTGAATGTATTTTCTGCCTCGGACATTTCTTGGTAACTGTTTTATGAACAGCTCCCAGGACTCTTCACATCCTCCTCTGTAGCCGCAATCCGTAATTTCATGCCACCTAAATTTGCATAGAAACAACATGCTGGATGTTTTTATGCTATCTCTGTGATATGTGTACTGCAGGCTCTTTACTGTCTGTTGCACTAAATGTGAGTTCCAGTGCAATATGTGCTAGTGCAGCACAAATATTCTATCCGATCCTACGTTAATGTCACTAAGACAAATTGCTATACGTTTGCTGTACATAGATCGTGATTGAGAATGGATTATAGAGTGCGGGAGTTTCTGCCTTCTCTCCTCTATCTGCCCTCTTGCCAATAAACTATGTTAGTGCACAGCGTTCCAAGACAGCAGCGAGCTGGACGCCATTTTGGCTCAAAAAATCAAGAAAAAGCAGCTCTCTCTGGAACGACCGGTGTCCGTACCTGAGGGACAAATACAGAATGTTACAGACAGGTGTGTGTGTGTGTGTCACTGTGTGTGTTTGGGTGGGTGTGCATGCACGTGTGTGTGCCTGCGGCTGCACTCTGCAGTGGCACTAAGAGACAAAGCACTGGGAGTGCTCCACAGGGATGACATCATCAGTCTGGGATGATGTCTGCCTTGTCTGTCTCAGGGTGCTCTAGTCCGCCGTTACATTCCAAGTGACTGGAAACGGCATTGTTTTTGGCAGCACGTCCTACTCGTCACTCTTATCTTCAAAATTTAGTGGCAAATCAAAATCAATAAACTGGGCTCAAAGGAACCCGAGGTGCTCCCCACTGGGAGATGGTACGGTGTTATACTTACACTTCCAAACTTGGGAGCCATGTTTATGAGCAGCGTAGTTGCATGTGGATGAATATTTGTATAAAAATCTGTTTCCACATACGGAGAGTGTGCAGCATCTGCCAGGCAGGAAACTGAGCCAAGCATAACAGACTACTGGTATAAACAGTCTTTGGTGTATGAGCGAAGAGAATCAGGCAGCGCAGATATAGCCCTTCCTCCCATGTACATTATCCTTGCCCTGGACACCTTGCAAGCGTCAGACGTTCAGCTGTCTGTTCTGGCAGGAGAGCTGCTTTGTGCGGTGAATGATAAAGAACACCACAACTGACAGTGCCGAATCAGCACAATTTCCCTTTCCAGGAGAGGAGGAGAGCTGGCTATAACGCACTGCAGATGGCTGCTGTCTCAACCACCAGTCTGACATACCGAGAGGATGGGAGGACAGCGAGGTTGGGGGCTAATGAAACTGGATAAATTAGTGTGTGTTGGTGTGCTAACATAGAAGCAGAAAGTGTGTGAAAGTTCAATGTCAGCCACACAAGGTTCCTGTGGTAGCAGTAATAAATGGACATTATGAATTACTGCCAAACACAGACTGGGCAGCCATGATTTCCTGGCAGCGTATAATGTATGTAGCTCATGTAATTTAAATGTATTTTGTGTTGTGTGTTGTGTTTGTGATTTTATAAAGGGAGTGGTGAGGTTTTCTTATGGTTACCATGAGAGGTTGGGGGGGGGGGGGTGGTATTGCAGTTTTTTTCCAGTCCAAAGAAACTATGAATGAAATAATAAATTCAACTGTCGTCACTACACTAATACCGGTCTCTGTCTGAAATTGAAGAACGCTGCTGGATAAAAATGGAAGTTAGTCGTCCTTTCTTCACAGGCTGCAGAGGGAACCTCTGATCACAAGTGCTCCACTAATAATCTGCCAAGCCGCAGGTGGACCTCCTGAAAAACATGCCCAGTTGCTACAAAAGCTGCACGCAAAATGACACATAAGCTGAAGGGAAGTTGGAAAGGCTTCAGGAGGACTTCGCCTAAGGGGAGTGTATCTGAATAGATCATTGGAAGGATAAAAGGCGTCACAGTTATAAAAAGGAGGGAGTCATGTCATTACACACTAGGAGATCCTTTGGCGGAGTAAAAACATACTTACCTCTCTGCTGGGGGTACATTAGACGTAGCAAGAAGTGACTCCGCAGGGAAAGCTAGAAGGTTGTACAGTTATCTCCGTGCTCTTTATTATGCGAAACCATACAACCAACTACCTCACACTGCAGAGCACAGACTGTAGCACTGCTCTCCAGACAAGATCTTCACCAGCAGGACGTAGGTGTACGCACTCCTCACACACCTGTCTGGCTTCTGTTTACCAGTCGGCCAATCACTTCACTCTTAGCTGTAGCTGTTCGCAACACGGCCAAATAGTTAATTATTTACTCGCTAAATATTTTAGAAGGTTGTGAGATTGAGACATACAGAATCAGAAGGCAGTCACCCCTTTGATTTTCTCTGTGCCTTGTAAGAATGATTTCATGCTGTTCTGCTTTTTTCTTTGTGTGTGGATTTTGGAAAACAAATTTAAATTCCCTGAGATAGCAAAGTATCACATCGTCCCTCTGAGCTCAGATGGTGGAGTGTCAATGTGTGCGTGTGGAAACAGGAGATGAATCGGGCTTTGATCAATAGCAGGAAAAGAGGACATCTGAATGATGGGTTTTGTTGGAGGCGATATGAACTCACAAGCGTGATAGAAATGGGAGGCTTGGGAAATAAACTGACTGCTGCAAAGAGTCCACAGATGCCACAGAAACTAAAGTGCCGAGCAGCTGCAGCAGAGAAGCTCAGGTGAAGGAAGGTTAGGCTACACAGAGCAGAATGTCCACGCATCAAGAACATCATGAGATGGATGAATTTAAGATAAGGCTGAAACAATCTTAGCTACTTGAGACAAAAGACGTTGATCTGATGACTGATAATGTTATGGGAATGCTATAAATATCCATTTCCACACATCTAGGCCATTCATCCAGGTGTGGGTGAAAGCAAAGCACAGCTTCCTGTGTGCATTCATGTCATTTCCATCAATTTCTTAGGAGCTATTGCCCTCTACTGGTGACAGTGCAAACTCCCTCCTCAATTCCACAATTCCACCTCTCTCATCGTATATTTTCAGTGGCACAGGACTCCCCCAGAGAGCAACACTGACGGCTGCAAAATGACTGTTGATGAACAATCAGGGTCCGGCTGCTCCAGCTTTGATATTGGAAGTTACAAGTCAGCAAGCACATCCGCATTCAGGAAGGTAATGATGAAAATTCAGAATGGGTTTTTTTTTGTTTGTTTGTTTTTGACATGAAAAAACATTAGTATCCAACTTATTATCGAACCATAATGTTTGACTTAGCACTTTCAACCCTTTAGCTCCTGCAGCACTTTGTCCCAATAAGCTGTCTTATTCTATTACTTAATATCCAGATTTTCAATGGAGCTAAATGGCATCTGCCATAACACTGTCATCACCATCAAGTTTGCTGACAGCTGCGATATCTATATCCAGGGGGCTTCTGCTGCACTGTCAAAATGGAATTTATTTTATCTAACACGCAGACAGAAAAAAAAGAAGAAGCCCCCCCCCCAAAAAAAAAACTTTAAACCATTTTTGCATAACAGTGAATTGTCTCTGTAGAAGTCATAATATCTGACTGGCTCAGTACCACATTTACTGGCACAATGCTACATTCCAGAAGGCACAAGCCAAGAGTGTTACGTTACTCCGAGCACAGATTCAGACGTAACTGGGGCAAGATGACATGCTGTGTAAATGAAATTCAAACAGTATCTTTTCCAGACAGAAAATAAATAACAAAATAAGATTCTTTCGGAATTACAACCACGCAAGAAAAGGTTCAAACCTTGTGCCGAGTCTGAAAAAAATACATTGGAGCTCTGCCTTTTTTTATGAAAACACCGCTTTTGCACTTGAGATTGAAGGAAACCATCATCAAACAAAGAAAAGTTACAATACAGAAAAGTTCCTTCTGTAGACCTCATGTTGAACTGTGCAGCTATGGAGCCCCAAAGTTCAATAAGAGAGACAGAGAGAAGAAGAAACGAGATCCTATTTGAAAAACTTTGAAGCAATTGTGCAAACATGCTTGTGTCGCTGTAAGAATGTTGCAAGGTGAATTTGGGGCCAATCTTCTCTAACTCTTTTTTTTGTATGTGTTTAGATCCCTAATCCCCTCTCTCTGCTACTCTCTCTTGTTCCCCTATCCTGAAGTGCAACCTCCCCCTCTCCTCATCTGCTCCCTCTTCTCACTCACTCAGCCTTTTCTCTGTTTCAGCCCTCATGGGTCCCCATTTCCCGCCTCTTAACCTTTTAACCACCCTTCGTCTTCATACCACCCTCCTACCTTCTCTATCCACACATGCTGACCTGTCGTCTTTCATACCCACAACACTCTCCACTTTATACTCGGCGTCTGCAATATTTTCACAGTCAAATCACGCAGAAATGCAGCGTAATGGTGCCAGTGTCAGCTATCCTTCTCTGTGAGCAAGCAAGAGCACTCACTCCACCCTAAAGCAGGCCTTTTCCGAGTATCTGCGCAGAGAAAGACTACTCCACCGCAAAAAATGTCTGGGAGGATTCGTAAATGGGATGGTTTTGCTTCCAAGTTTCAAATTCCTCTCATACGTGATCATAATCCCCGAACACAGTGACATACACTGTGATATCACTTCACGGCTACACCAAGATGTTGTCTTTCAGAGCTTTGATAGGCAGTGATGAAATTAACAGGATGTAACTCCGTTAAAATGGAAAAATGGAACATTTTCATCGGTCAAAGCCGTGGAGTTTCAATGTTAAAAATGAATATATAACACCTTTACTCACTTGCTTTGCAGAGATGCATTCAAAATGTCTAACTGAGGGAAACATCACAGCAATGTTACAATGTTAATAACAGAAGAGAGTAATGCTCTGAGTTGCTGAAATATGCATGTGCTTTCTCCCAGGTGAGAGGAATCCTCTTCCCTACGCTAATCTGCTTTGGTTGTCGCCAGCCTCATATACCAAGATGGCAAAATGAATGTTGCCATGGGAACCTTTTGCCTGGCAACCCCAATAGCCTGGCAACTAGCCAAACTGTTGCTATGGCACAACCATCAATCTACGTATGCTGGGATTGGTCCGTGCAGGGCCTTGCCCAGATCCTCCCCCTCAAAGTTCCCAATCAGATGCACAATGGAAGTATGTGATTATTAAAACTGAAATACTTTTTATTTTTAAAGGGCTGGGGGTGTGGATGCGGTTGTGTTGGGAACATGGGGTAAAAAAAATACACTGGCCTTTTATTTTGCCAAAGGGTTTACAGAAATGCAATGGCATCTCACTTAAAACATGGAAATATTGGCAAAAATAATTCTGTATTTCAGTTTAAGACTCAAATTCTCGTTTTGGACATATATTAGTTTCAAATCTAAGCTTTTCTTTAAGGATTACATCAGAGCTTGGTGATTGTTTTCTGTTTAACTGACTCTCTGCTAGTGTAATTGAATTGGATAAACATGGTTAATTACCCCCTGAGATAATTGCTTGCAAAACAATTCAAGAGCAAATGATAAACTTTATATAAAAAGCCTAAAGCTCCTTCTGGCTATCACAGTGTTTCAGGAATGTGGGCTGAATCAGTCAACAGATGTCCATGTGTGTGGGTTTTGATTTAGAGGCTTAAGCTTTCATTTAATTGACTTTCTATTCAAACTAAATTACTAAAAGAAATTGAACACAAAATGTATGTACAGCAGAGAACTAACTTGGTGTCTTCATGCGGCTTCATTCAGTATTCTTAGAAACACAAGAAAACTACATATCTGATGGTTTTAGGAGATAAAAGAGAACTGTGTAAATTCATATCTTTATCAAAAACGGCATAGTTAAAGCCTGAAATCTTGGTGACACAATGCCCACAATGACTGAAACCTTGAGGAGCAGTACGTGAACAAGAGCACTCAGATTGCAAATGAAAACTACAATTAGGAATTTTAAAAAGGAGTTTTGAATTGAGTTTCTCCAGACATTAACTGTGTGTATCTGCACTTGAACTTGAACCCTGGAGCATTCATGTGTTGAGAATCTGCCAGTGCAGGTTTTGCATTACAGTAATGTGTGAGTAACACAAGATGGAAACAGAATTGTCAATTTCTGTGAGATAGATACCCTGAATAATAAATGTTCGGCTAATAACTGAGTTTTCAGTTTCTACGTAGGAAGAAGAAATGTGTGTAGGTCATGTGGTTCAAGCTACTTGGGCTTTAGATATCAGCCTAAGACGCTATGATAAAACTTCTCTGCATGGCTTTAGGTATGTGTGAACATATTGTACATGATTAGGTAAACATGTACATGTCCAAGTATACACCATTTTTACACCATAAGATCGAAAACTTCAAGAAAAACAAAGTGACAGGTTAATAGTTTAGTCAGGTGGTTTGTAAGATGGAAATGGAAGTCTAAGTTGGTAGTTAGGAGAATATGTAAAATGTAGAATATAGAAATATCAGTACCTTAGTAACGCTCCATTGTCAAAGTGGGGCAGGTGGTATTCCTTATACATGAAGTTGGGCGGTGAAACACACACACACGCACACACAGGAGGGAGGGAGACATGCCAACCTTGTGAATAAAAGGACTGTTTAACGGAGAGGTCACAGGTTCAGTCTCTGCAACAGCTGAAGTGTCACTGGACAAGAAAGGACATGGACTGAGCTGCTCTAAAGAAGAGCATCAGCTCTGAAACACAACCCACACACTGACACCTCTATTGAATAAGTGTTTCAACATCAGCATACAATTATGAGGAAGGTGAAGGATATAAGCAGAGTACCTACCACAGTCAGAGCAGGTGTCATCATAAAATATGGAAGCTACAGCTACCGTCTAAATGATGCCATTAGACAAGCAGTTATCACAATGTGTATTAACATGAGAGAAGGTCAAACTTTTGTCACATTTCTGACGATCAGAACAGAGGGACTAACAGTGCAAAAAGCTTTTCACTCTGCAGAGTGAATTACTTCGTAATTTGCGTCAACCTACACTCAGTACTCAATTGATACATTTTACTTCTCAAATTCTGTCATTAATGTTTGGATACATTACAAAACCATCTCAGTATGATCAGCATCCCACTGGTGGTGAAAGTAGAACAAGGAAATTACTAAGGATAAGTCTATTACCATTTTACCGTTTGGGGAAAGGGCATTACCAAGCACGGCAAATGTTAAATAAATTCTGTCAGATGCTTAATTTTCTGCCTGAGATTGTTTAGATAGACACTTACGGGGGGCTAAATATTGATATCTGAAAGCCCTTTCATTGCACACATGCATGCTGCAGTATGGACAAAGTGATGCACCAGCTTGGAGTGCTAAGCCTCCTGCTCCGGTTTGATAAATATAACTTCAAAAGAAGCTGCCAAACAGCTTTAGCTGGCCAACTGCACAATGAGCATAATAACTCCCCACCCCCTGGGAGCTCCAGCCTAGTTCATTTACCCTTGCAGAGCGCTGCCATGTCTGTACGTGCACATGTGTCTTTGTTTCACTGTGAGACTCTCCGAGGCTCTCCAGCTTCTACTCTGTACAAAGCAGATGTATAGAGGAACCTTTTGGACCTAATTTTTACAGAGGAAATGCATCCCCCCATCCCCTACTCCTTCTATTTGCCCCACACATGTAATGCCTGATTGACCACAGCACCCCCTAAAGAGGTCAAAGGGCAGACAAAACAGTCTGGTGTCATGGCAACCTGTGTGCCACCAACCAGAATAGTAAGGGGGAACACAGGGGGGTCAAAAGAACTATCAGCTAAACCTCTAAGGTTGCTGCCTCGTGCTCACTTTAATGTACGTGCAGCTAACAAAGAAGAACGCACACATAGCGCACCTTTGCTATGAGGAAGGATCTTTACGAGTTGATCTCCAGAACAATCAAGCTAAATCCTTCAGTGCAATGCAGTTAGGTATGGTTCCTATCTTGGTATCAGCTGGCATCTATGCTGCAGCAATGTGTGTTTGCTGCTGCTGCATGTGCACACACTTGAGAGTGCGCTGTTTGTGTGCGCAGGAGACACTCCTGTGTAAAAGGTTCTTTGTGACCGCTCGATGCAGTGGCAGCGTGCACGTGATGGGGGAGGGGGGCAAACGAATAAATGGGAAGCAAATGCATTCAGATCAATACTAAGCTGAGAGAGGGTGAGTGAGGTTGAGAAGAGAGAGTAGAAGGTGGTGAGTAGAGAGGGAGGGGCCTCAGAGGGACTGATTAATCATTCCTGTATTGTTATTGACTTTCTGTTAAAGGGGGTGAGTCAGACTCTGAATGATGTGCCTGTGCTTGTGTGCTTGTGTGTGTGTGTGTGTGTGTGTGTTTTGTACTGTACTCAATGAGAACACAAAGTCATCAGTTACGGACCCAGACCTCTCAAAGATTCGTCAGTGTGGCTGGTTTAGTGGGGCTCTGACTACCTTTTTAATTCCTTGCTTGTGGTTACAACATTTAGTCTGTTTGCATATTCAGCACAATGACCGTGAAGGACTTCATTATTCATTTTTTGTAAAAACAGCTAATATGCCATTCCATTTTGGAAAAAATAAAAAAGGAACAGGGAAATGAAGGAGGTGAACAGGAAATCCCCTGTGAGGAGTTAATGAGGGGCTGACAACTGAACAGACACAACAGAGAAGGTGGGGGGGGGGACGCTGCTGGAGGTGGAGGCGGGGAAGCTCTGCCCTGACATCTGACCTTCTGGCTGTGACCTTGTTTATTGTCTAAAAGGACAGTGGACACACTTGAGCACATGTCTCTTGTGCGCACAATGTATTAAATGACATTTCACAGCTATTTGTTTTAAAATAAGCAGCCATGTGGGAATGCTCTGCCAAAGTCTCTATTTAAATTAATAACACTGGAATAATTAGTTTATAGTTATAACAACATGGCACCAACTTCAGAAATCGCCAAAGGCAAGGTTTTCCGCTAATTACGACCCCTTTAAAAACAGCAACTTCTCAGATGGCTTATCGAGGACTTGTCAGAGGACGGACGCTGAGCCAACTGAATGAAAACCCCATTCAGTGTTACCTTGAACTTGAACAATGAATCTGGTGTTTGTGTTGGGGCCACTTCCTGACCTTTCCATCCCTCTGTGGAAGCAACCAACCGCAGCTTCTCTTTCATCTGTCAGATGTGACCTTGACAACCCACGCTAACCAGAACAGCTGACAAATGGCAAGTTTTACTTCCACCGACGGCTTTTGACTAAGTGTTCAGAATGATTGTTTATATAATGATTATAGACTGTACTGTGTGATGCTTACTAGCTGGACCATCAGTTTACTACAAACAGCTTGTACTCACCATCAGGCTGACTAATTTTTATTGCTTGGGAGCTGTTGCGGTTCATTGTCTTATGATTCACTGAGCAGACAGACAATCAACACAAATGATTTCACCTCTTCCTGCCCTTCACCTTCCTCTTTTCTTGTCCTCCCACTGCTCCAGCATCAAACCACATCTTCCTCCCTCAGGCGCCTTTTCTACAGCTTTTTTTCACCCACTTGTCTCTACCTCTCAGACTGCCTCTTTCTTTACGCCTTCATTTTCCCTTTCCCCTTTCTTCACACTGTAGCCACATCTCCTCCTCACTGTCTGGCACCAGAGAACTGGCGCACTTGAGGGTGTCGCTGTGTGATGCGAGCTGCTGACAGCTTTCATGCCAATGCAGAGCTTGTGTATCACTGCAAAGCATAATGGAGTTGCTTGTGAATGCTATGCTAATTGTGCTAAATGTTGCTGAGAGAGACATAGTGGCACTTTAAACCACTTCTTTATTAACTTCTGTAACTTTTGAATGTTAGTGCTGACAATCATTTTTTTAATACATTTAATCTACTTTTAATCAACTATTTTTTTTACATCAAATAAACATCAATTTCTGTAGCATTAAAATGTTAAAATAATATAACAGAGAAGAGACAAAATCATTAAAGCTGATAATAAACTGAATCCGGAAACTGTTGTTGGCATTTTCCTGATAAAACAAATTATCATGCAAGATAAAAGAGTCTCATAATTCCTCTCTGTTTATTAAAAAGGATACTCCAATTAAATTTAAATTGATACCATTCAACATGCAGAGACAAAGTGAAGCTAGCAGTCTGTTAGCCCAGCTTGGCTCCTAAAACTCCATAAATAACACAGAGATTTTTCAACTGGCTAAAACAGAAGGTGAAAAGTTGTAAAGCTGTTCATCTAGCTGGCTCATATCAAAAAGAAAATGTGTATGTTTAAGAAACCGTTACAATATCACCTTAACAACTATGAGAAATATCTCTAATGAAAAATAACTTCATGATGATGGGGGCTCTGTGTCTGGGATTCTCATTGTTGGTCGGAGACATCAACAAAGCCCATTCCTCAGGAAGCTGCTCCATAAATCATACATGACTGACGTACTAGAGAGGGCACAGGGCCAGGAGGAGAGAGAGCTGAGCTAGAATTATCACACTTACATGCATTTTCCTTATCGCTTGCTTTTTACCCAACCCCCCACAGCCGCCCCCCCTCACCCAACTCATGAGGCTCTTTAGATTTCTCACAGACATCCAAAGAACCTGAGACGAAAGAGTAGACGATGAGAATCAAAACCTGAGACAGAACACAGAAGAGTAAGACATACATCAAGAATAAGACAGGCGTAGGAACATGATGATAGAGATGGAGATCAAACACCAGATGGAGTGGTGGAGGGAGATGGAAGAGATAGACACAGTAGAAGCGGGGCGAAGGGAGGACTGAGATGGTGAGGTAGGAGGCAACACCGTGACCTACTAATGCAGAACTGAGGAATTCTCGTTGCTGACTCCAAACACATTCCTACAGCCTGCAAATATTAACCCCCACCTCACCACCTCTGCCTCCATCTGAATGCACTGAGCAGCCACCTGGTCCCTCCATGAGGAAACAATTCATCGATATCAACTCGGTTACTGGAATTGATTCTAACACTGTAGTGGAAAACCCCACCAAAACATCAATGCAGCCAGCATGGTGCAGTAAGTCTGGGCATATCCAAATGACAACAATTTGTACTCCAATACCCAGAAATCATGTCAAGTCATGTTAGCAAACCAGTAGCAGAGAGAGTAAAGAAAACTGAAATATCTGAAAATCCAGTCCATTTGCTGCTTTCTTGTTTTTGGTTTCAAGAAAAAAAAAAGTTGAGATTTATGCCCTTCCTTTGGTTCTGGAAAATGGTAAACATCTTTTCTTATATGTTTATACTCTGGAGCAACTTTGGATTCAGGCTAATCAGGAGATTCGAATTTCAAATGCCCATATAAAAAATTTGTTGAAGTGTATTTTTGTGTTTATTTTTGTAAAGCTTATTGCGTGAGTTTTATTTATGGATATTCTGCATATCACGTAATAAAGACTTTTGACCAGATTTTAGACATTGTAGCTTTCACTGATATAACATTCTTATTGCCAACACTGACACCAAAATCAAATAAAATAACGTTAGATGATAATTGTCTTTTTACACACAAACAAATCATAAAGAAACAAGAAAAAAAACAACCTTTTTTTCGTATGCAAATATATCCTGTCCTTATCAAGATATTTAAAAAATGTGAAATTAATTTATAAGCAAATTGCTTCATGTAAAGGTGATATGGCTTTCAAACTCTGAAATCTGTATCTTTGGCATTTCTCTATTATAATATGACAAAAAAATGGCTAATTGGCTTACATGCATGCTGATGCCACTATAACTGCATGGTGTGCTAATATCAACTGTGCCGCTTATAATCCTTTGTCTGTTGTCTATGACCAGTATATTGTATATGCTGAATATAAGTCGTAAATATATGTTATACGTGATGTGATCCAGCTCAGATGCTTGAGCTCAAGTGTTCTGTTATAACAACAGATCATCATTATTTCTACATGTGTTAAAATTGATTGTTAACATCAATTAATTTCGACATCTCAACAGAAACAAAAGCATCTGCTGAAATCAAGTATCACACCATGATGACAACAGAGCCAGCTACTGAAAATAAAACTGGAACGAAACACCACAACGACTCATAAGCCATAAATTTGAACTGGTAAAACTTTGTGCGACACAGAGCAACGTTATGAGCGCTCTGCTTATAAAGCAGGAAAGCCCTATGGGCATCCAGATGGAGTTCTCTCAGCTCCAGCCCCATTTCAGCCCCATGTCCTAGAGAAAGTAGACAAACACTGATGCAACTGGAGCACTGAGTCCAGGGGGAATAGCTCTCACTCAGTCCGTGAGAGAGCTCAGTACATCCACAGCAGTCACATGGTGCAGTGCTCTCTCTCAACACCGGATTCTGCCGCCTGTTGTGTGTGGCCCTTTTTCTGACTCTTTCACAGCAGAACTACATAATTGATAGTCAAGGTTATGTTTTATAAAGTGCAACACATTAATGGCTTCCTCTGCACTCTCAAGTTTAGATGTGTTGGGATCAGTAAGTGGCAGCATTATGTTTAAGAGGTTTTAAATAACTGATATGTTCATTGTCAGTACAATCCATCATGTTAATCCATTATTTCTGTCAAAGTATTTAAATGTTTTCATATTAGAGGTTGGCTTAGTGCCACAACAGATATCCAAAGGCTTTTTTCAGTAAAGCTGGCTTCCTTATACGGGTTTCAGTTTGTTTGGTAAATTTGAATTGTAATCAACCAAATATGCCTGAACCACAGACATATTACTACTTATCACATTTGATCTAAAATGTGCGTTTCAAAGAATTTTCGCAACTAATACTACACAAACCTGTAGCAGCTACACTGTGCCACAGCACTAGAGAACACACCAACTAAAAAATATAGCTTTAAAATAAACCAATAAAATATTTGGCAACTACATTTGTCTTAAATTAATCCGTTTAGACACTTCATGAGCAAAAGTCCCAAACAATTCACTCATCCTAATTATTCAAATGCCAGTATTTGCTGATGTTATACAAAATCAAACTATAAACTGGATTTGGCTTTTTTTTTTTGTTTAAAATTAATCAAGAACATCCATGCAGTCTTTGAAATCTGTGAATATGGCAGCTTTTAGATGTTGTTATATTTTAATGAACCACAAATTAACTGGCCAAATCAGTGATTATGAAACTATTCGATGCATCATTGCATATTATCAATAGTACAGGTGTGATACTGTTCTATTTCTTTTTCAAAAACTTTGATTTCAAGATATAACTGCAATATTAAATGTCATCTTTCATCTTACAAATACTTTCCACAGCTAATGAAGGTAATTGAAGATGAGGGCATATGATTACCATGATTTACAGAACTTTTCATAAACCACTCACCACGGCCTGAAATGTTATAATTTTAATTATTTTATTCTTATATTTATATTTATATTACATTGTGTTTAATTTTGAGTTTCCACCCAGTATTCAGCACATTTTCTTACCTGTTTTTTTTAGATTATTTACTACATTTATATCTCCCCCTTGAGAATACAGGGGAGTTCATATTAAAAATGGATAAAGGGTTTCTGGGGTTTACTGAGCCTGCCAAGGTGACTTAACTCAGTTCATTGCACATCACAACTTCAAGACTCCATGGTCCCATAGTCTGCATGCACAAGTCAAGATCCAGTTTGTGCAAATCGATAATGCACAATGACCATTGGGGCATGCTCTCATTTTGGCAAAAGATGCAAAAATAAATATCTGGAATAAAAATGTAACAATATATTTTAGTTTAATTGTGTGTTAAGTATGATCATCTTAACTAATACTACACACAAAAACAAATATCTGTGTTAAATAATGGTTTTGTATTATTTGGTATCCACTGCACCTGGTCTATGTGCACCAACCAGTGACCAGTCTGTCTGGATTTTTGGCCCCTAAAGTTAAACCTCCATCCACACTGCTTCTATCAACACCACCAATCTTGCCATCATCCCTGCAGTCACCCTGTGTGCCACTAGCCAGGTAAGTGTTGCTTCTGTCCTCAGCCAAATGGCGTACGCTGGCCTGGGGACAACTGAGGTATTTCTGAGTTCACAGTTCGAGGTACAGTGGAGGAGAGCTTGTCTACATGGATAGGGATGAGCTCGTTGAGACCATGAATAGAATGAGTATATATCACAGGCCATTGAGCTCACATGCATGGGATGACATTAACTTGTCGATGTGAAACAATGGGAGCACAGGACAGCTAGAATGAGTTGGGGGTGACACGGGCAGAAAGCTTAGAACGATGCAGAAGGAAGTTTGGTGTTAGTGGACGTGTAGATACAAGGCTTGGTCATTTGCAGTGTTCTAGGGACACATACTGAGACTGCAAACAAACAGTGAGAGGAAGAAGAGGGTGGGACGTGTCAATTCCAGAGCAGGGAGGATGATAGCCAAAAAATTCAAATACTTTGTGTCATCTTTTTAACAGTTTCTTATCAACCGAAACAAAGAAACTGGGCCAGAAACCTTCACTCAGTAATGCATAGATCAACACTGTGTACAAAAAGATTTGCCAAGAAAGTGATTGACGCAGAGAAAAGGCACAGAGTGCCCCAACCCCATTCTTCCTTATCTTTCGTCCTCACAACTGGGCCCCAAAAGCTGCCTGAGATTTGACTAAACCTGAGCTTGATTTCAGGCAAGACCTCTTTCAGCCAACATACATATTCTGTACAGCACATAGAGGAGATAAAAAGGCATCTTAAATTATGGGAGAAGCATGGAGACAGGGGAAATGTTCCAGTGGGAGTGGGAGGAAGGAAAATGACTTAAGGTACACAGACCAACAGAAACGAGAACTGAGAACAGAAATCAAGAGGAGATAGACAACGAAAACAAGATAGAAATAATGTCAATAAATGATTATGTTTCGAAAGTTCCATAGGGAGATAACGAAACATAAGAGAATTACAGATTATGTTGCATAAATCTGCCTTTTTTTTTTTACCTTTTCCCGCGTTTCTTTCCAACTTGATTCCTTCTGTGTCCCTTCTTCCTCACTCTCGAGTTAGTGCTTTGCCTCTTGACTTGCAGCCTTGCATCTCTGTTTCACTCCAGCCTCGTCACATTTTATTCGCAGCTCTCTCATCTCCCCTTGCTCGAACCTTGGCTTCTCTTTTCCTCACCCCTCAATGCTCAAGACTTTGAAGGGTAACATGCCTTATGGACAAAGGAAATCAGCACCATGAGGAAAAGTACCAGAGGAAAAGGCGAGCATATAAAAGTCACAAGCAGTAAAGTGAGAGGCAGGAGGGGCTGCTGCTGCTGGTGCTGCTGCTGTTGCTCAGTTTGTGGCTGTGGGATAGCATGTGCTGCGTAGAACTGGTTCCCCCTGTACGCCATACCGAGAGGAGAAGCACACAAAAGTGTGAGTGGTGCAGAGAGCGCTGAGAAAACAGAGAACGCATGAGAAGGAGGGAGAAGGCATCAGTCATTGTGTGTGTATCTTTGTGTGTGTGTGTGTGTGTGTGTATGTGTGTGTGTGTGTGCGCACATACATGCAGGGTAGGAATGACGGAGGGGAGAGAGGGAGGGACAGATTGAAAGAAAGGAAGGTGGGGGAGATAGGAGGAGTGAAGTGGAGAGAGGAAAAGGGGAGGAGACATTTTTCTGCGTTTTCCTGTTCATTTTTTTTTTATTCCACCCCCCCATCCCCCCCTTTTTTTGTGAAATGAACCCTGTATTGTCTCTATGTGCACAAGTGCCTTGTCAGTAGGTCATTATTCTGCCTCTCCAACACTGTTTTCCTCTTGTCATATTCCCCCTTTTGTTAAAACCAGCTGTGTCTTTAAGCCCGTGCACTTGAACTGAGAGGGAGTGCTTTTCTTTCTCGGTGTACTTCCCCTCCGGTGGCCCCCCAGCACACAGGAAAGAGACACAGTTTGTAGGAGAGAATGAGAGAGGTAGAGCGAGAGAGAGAGAGAGAGAGAGAAAGAGACAGAGCAGGACAGAGGGGCAAAAAGGGGCAGAGAAAGAAATGCAGATGGGGGAGGGGAAAGGTTTGTGGATGGTGGTTCAAGACTATGTGGAACTTGAAATCAATTCAAAAAATATCTAAGATGAACAAAAAACTCAAAAGTAATATTTTGATGACAGCACAATTTTGTAAGTCATTTTGGAGGAATGAATCTAGATTGCACTTTCATGTGTTTGAAGGAAACATGTAAGTGTGGACTGCTGTTGAAATATTGATTTACAGTATAAAATATGCCGATGTGCTGATATCATCATAATAGCTCACAAAAAGAACGAAGGTTAATGTCAGACTGTTAAACAGCCTCACATATCTGCTCCAAATCTCCATGGCAACTGCTGACATACAGGTGAAATTTTTCATAATAAGTCAAGTTGTTTGTGTTGTGTGATCATATTATGCTTTTATGTATTCTTGTATCTGTATTTTTTTTTTTCCTAAATAGAGAGAGTGGGCAGTGCACTCACCTTGACTGATTTAATTGTTACGACAGCAGAGGGGAAGACATAGGGGAGTCAGGAGCTCCGGCAGAATTCGATCGAAGGCCAGCAGGGGCACACGGTAAACTGAACCGCCCGATGCCTCTCACAGCCAAGACCTGCATATGTTAAATTCTTAAGCATTATACAAGTGGTCCCTGGGTATTTATGCTGTGCAGTGGACAATGGGTTCATCAACACATTTGACATTTGACATATAAGCCTTGAATGTGGGAAAATTGATCAAAACAGGCCTCCAAGTATTCATTGCAGTGTCTTCACTGTAACAGCTAATGGATAATTTTCAGTGGAATTTTAGTTTTTTGAAAAGAACAATGCAATTTGGCACAACTCATAGAGCTTCAATTTAACTATAACACACAACAAATACGAATATTAAAAACATATATATCAACAGACAAGTAGATGGACGTTTTAAATAATAAATGTGAGATGAAATATTATTTACTCTGGTTTTGATTTCTTTCATGGAAATTCTTGATTTCAATCAAAATGGTCACTATGCTTTATATCCGTGACATTTACCGATAAAATACTGACCTGCAAAACCATCAGAAGTTGTCTGTAAAGAAATCTGCAAGCTTTTTGAAAAGAGGGCAAGCAGGAATACAAGCAGAAAATCACTTGAAAAGTCAAGCACACATGCAGTTTGTTGAATTCATACATATTCAACCATTATTGATATGTCTATGTTTTTTTCTCTCTCCCAATGCACCGAGAAGATAGCTAGTGCTGTATGTTTGGACTGCGATGTCAGAACCAGGGAGAGGAGCTGAATTAAAGGTCAATAAAAAGTCACCAAGCAAATTAAAACCGCTGAGAAAATGCGTTCTTGCTAATTTATTCCTGTCTAAAGCTAAAAGAACAACAGCATTTAAAGGTGGATGTAAAACTGTCCCATCTACAGAGAAAGGGAAACATAAAGAGAGGGAATACAACAACTGAACATTTAAGGGGTGCATGCAATACTGAGGCAAGTCCTGAAGCTTTTTCCTGTATATTCAAGAATTTGAGGAAAAAATACTCAGTAGGTCCGTGCCATACACCCTAAATGGATTGTACACTTCTGTTTTGTAGCCATTTTTGTCAGTCACTGCCTCCTCAGAACACCTTGTCCCAGGTTTCATGTGTTTACATATGAGCTTTGAGAAGTTACGTTCCCTTCTTAGATTAATTTGTTGAGTTAAGTCATGAAGGTAAAGCTCTACAGATTCATAACACACAAAAAATTTTGCTACAAGGCATTTTCTAAAATGTTATGGCGTTGTATATGTCCAGCTTTTCACTTCAATGTTTTTACATTGAATTAATCAAATAACTACTTAATACAAAAGGCGTCATCAGAATCTGTACTTCCACTCAGCTGCTGAACGTTTTATGTTGTCTCTCAGTTTTCCATTTACTCTACCTCCTCAGCCCCACACGACAATAAAGTTAACACCTAGTTGGTGAATTTTGTCAGTAAAGAACTAAATATTTCAAAACGAAAAAGAAAAGCAAATGTAAGAGTCCGTGAACATTAGAATTACATTACAGTAACATGGCTTTGGGTGAATGCTACATTGTTCCATATATTAGGTAGGTAGGAGGTATTAATTAGCAACTGTTGCTCACAAAATTGAAAAAAAAAAAAAAAAAAAAAAAAAAGTATTTCAATATTGTTTTTTATTGCTTGTTTCTGCTGCCTCCAAGTGGCCAAGTAATTGTTAATGCAAGTTTAAGGCATTCACGTCTTGCCAGTTTTGGCTGAAATTATTCTTTTTTATAATATTTTTATTTTTATTGAGGTTAAGAAATAAGATTCACTCTAAAACATAATATTAATTTTAAAAAAGTATTTTTGGCATTACTTCTTTCTCATTTTCTTTTCTCCAGGACCATCTCAGGCACAGAGCTCCTGTCATTGTATAATTCATACAGCATGTTTATAGAACCATTTATGGCAAAAATCAAGCTTTTAGCCTTGTTGAAATGTCTACAAGATATTTTTTTTAAATGCAAGAGATATAATTTGCAATATAAGCTGTCAGTACGATGGCTCTGTATTTTCAAGTCTCCTAAAAAGGTTTTAACCATTTCATACATAACTAAGGAACAAGTCCTGTCAATATTCAGAGAGGAGGTGTGCTGGGCAATGAGTCACAGTTTACATTAGCATAGTCACAAACACTGTATCAGATAGTGGTGCAAATACAGCATGAACAAATATGGCATTCTGACCACCCTAACCACGCAGATATATCGGATGGTCAAACGTGGAGTCTTTCTGGTGTTTCTTCTAACAGTAACCATCTTAATAAGCGCTACCCCTTATTCAAAACCTTCAGCGTTTTCATTAGTGCAGCTAATAACACTGTGTCAGCCACTACCAGCTATACATTAACAAGTATATAACAAGTAACAGTTTCTCAAAGACTCTTGATTCTCGGTGTGATTGGCCTGAGTCTCTTCGGTGTTTCTTTTTCTCATCATCTTGATATGCATGGCTGCTTCACATGTCAACCTACAGCATAAGCAAGAGTAATGGGCGTGGCACAAGGACTGCTCCACGTTTTTCAATGAGGAAAACAGAAGAATAGATTTGCTTATTTTATTTTTAGCATTTTTATTTGAGAAAACCATGTCAAACTAAATATTTATCGTAGCAGAGTATTTTTTTTACATTATTTAAAACTTCATTTAGCATTAGAATAGGTCTGGAAGAGCTAACCTGATGTGTGTGATAACACTAACTTAATGTGGCCTAAAAAGCAAAAGCAAAAGGAACAACATTTACATGTAGTGTCTTGTAAGCGGAAGGCACTGAACTGAGGAAAGCCAACTTTTTAAATCTAAAAACAGGGCATTGGTCTAATGCATTGCAAATATAAATAGGTATCGACCCACTGAGAGGGGGAGAGGAAGAGGAGGGAGGGAGGTGGGTAGTTGGGTGGATGATAAAGGTCAAAAGAGGTGTGTGCGGCATTCGCTCATACCTTTTGTTAAAGAGTTAAATATACCTTCCATACTTCAGGATTTTACTGGGCACCAGAGAGTGGGGAGACGAAATGGATGCCATGAGAAACACTTTGCTGCAGCCAAACTATTCCCTGAGTCCAAGGACAATCATTACCTTAGGGGAAAGAGCCAGCATGTGTGTTAGGGGAAGAGATGCTTATACTGGTGCTGATCTTGAAAGGGCCTGGCCGATCGATCACATTAAGCTCCCTGCGAAAGAGAAAAATCAATATGTTTTTAAAGGGGTAGCAGGCTACTTGTGGTGTATGCGCGTGGGCTTCATTGATACTACCAGACACATTCAGAGAGTGACTGTTCCTGCGAAAGAGTAACCATATTTCGAGGTCAAGTGCCTTCACTTCCAATACTTATCTACAAAATCATAACACTTGTGAGGAAATATGTAGGCTTACACAAAAGGTGAGTGTCTGTGTGTGTTACTAAGGTCCAGCCTGGCATCCAATGATTGCCGCAGAATACTCAACAGTTGGAGGTGCACAAATGAAACACTGACAATGAAAATCAATAGTTTTCAGATAGACAAAGTTGTGCAAAAGCTGTCAGGTCTGACAGACAGCATCAGGATTAGAAGCAAAGAAAGGCAATCTGTGACTCTTTGAGAAAATTAATTGCTTGATTAAATGTGCTGTAACACAGCCAGTTTTAAAAATGAAAATGGGCTTTACTAACGGGGGATTCACACCAAGAACTAGATTAGGGAAGAGGTTAACAAGAGTGAAGCAGAGAGACAGAGGGGGAATTACAAGGAAGGCAATTTAATTTCCCCACAATTGGGGGTAGTGGGCAAAGCAATGCTAATCAATGCAAAAGACACCCACTCTTCAACACTTTCTATTTCTTTCATTGCATCACCCACATGTGTCTCCATCTACCTATTTGTCTCTCTTTTACACTTGCAACAATAATTTACTCTTGAGTTTGCATCTGGGGCAGGGAAAGAGAAAGGTGGAATGAAAAGGCACACTGTCATCTACCTACCTGCACCAGCATGACCACATTTTGCTGGAAGTGCCAGGAGAAGGTGTGATGAAATAACATAACAATAAATGGACAAAGACAGAATCGTCGGTATTAATGAGTAACTTAACTATAAGAAAGAAAGGGAAAAGAATGACATGCAGAGCAAGAGATCATTTGGAGAGAATGGTTGGATAAGAGAGACACTGTGAAACTGTCAAACTTTGGCTGGCTGTCTTTCACGTGTATTGAAAAAAAGAAACAAGCCTGCTCTCTAGTGGTAATAAAGGGAAACAAACTCTAACTTATCTGGACGTTCTCATTCATCCAGGTCATTGTTATCTCAGACTGTCACAGACATATAACCAAGTCCAGCTACGTTCAATTCAATTGCCACAAAACAGGCAAACTTGATGCAAAGATGCAAGAAGAAGATATGTGGAACATCCAGGAATCACTGAGAAGTGGCTGCTTGGTCAAACTTGACAGTAAGAGGGGATAGCTCTTAGTAAGAAAGATGCACCAAAACTTGGAGGTCTGTGTTGAGATCCTAAGGGAAAATGGGAAGAAATTCCACGGGGACAATCAAAGCTAAGTGCCATGTGGCAAACAGTCTTAATTAACCAGACCAGAGAATCTTGTTTCTCATAGTCTTGCTCAAATCATTGCCTCTGGATGTTTATAGTTTCTCCTATCTCCTCCTTCATACACAGACACAACATTACAGATTCCCCTGTACATCTCTATCTTGCTAATCTCATTATAATGGCCTATGTGAGTTAGAGCTGCAGCATGTGTTTTACTGAACAGCTGCCATTCATGGACACTTTATTGGACTTAGTCATACTGATTCACAGTTTATTATGTCTGGAGTTTGTGGTCCAAGAGCACGGGGTGTGTAGCATTGGAGTGCAGTATGGGGGACAATTCTTTAATAAGCTAATCAGATGAAGACAAACACATTAGGCTAAATGGTGACAGTTTTGGGTGACACAAAAGAACTGCATTAACTGTGTAACACATTTAAGATATTATAGGAAAATTGTTAAACAGCAGCATTCCTTTACAGTTTAACATAGCAGCACAGTAACACTGTTCAAATGGCTTAAACTGCAAAACAACAAAAACCTTATCTTTATTTAGCCAATTTTTAGGTTCCTGGACATCACTTTTTTGGTTGTTTTTTTTTTTTTTAATAAATACTTGGATTTTTACTACACTGTGTCAGGTTTTATCTGAGAACAGTTGAGACCCAAAAGCAGAACATAGAAAAAGATGGAAAAGGTCAAAGAGGGTTTTATTACCAACCTGGAAGCAAGTGGTGCACGGGAAGCCAGCAGATCCAGGAAAGGGAACCGGAAGTGGGTGGGTTGAAGAGTACTGGTGAAGGCAAGGCAGGGAGACTGAAGACTAGCAGTGGGTCAACAGGAACAGGGAGAGCGCTGGTGTGGGCAGGCGGGTACTGTCTGAGGCAGGTTTAGAGGCTGTGTGGTCCTGGACATATAGAGAACAAGGTGAATTCAAATCACAAAAAAAACCCCAAAAACAACAACAAAAAAAAAAAAAACCAAACAAACAAACCCACAGTTACGCACACTAAGTCATCCAAGAGTGTCCCAAACATGAAAGATAAAACAATCTGGCAACAGAAAAGGAAGTGACCTGTCCTAGTTTGACAGTCATAAAAGTTTATGTACAAGATACCTGTCCAAGTTCTGCTGTGTTCTTCTCCTCTATTAACTGCAGCATTTGGAGAATAGATACTCTGTTTGACCTATACCCATTCTCTTTGTTTGACAAGAAGCTTCCACTATATGTAACACAGGGAAAACCCCAAGAACTCGCAGAGGTGGAGGGTAGACCATGACAGCACTGATCTTACAGCTATTGGTTGTGGTTATTTCCAAATAATTACACACAAAATTAGTGGACAGTTTATACAGTATGATAAAATAAAAATAAGCAAAATAAAGAAAGTATAGAACTTAGATTGAATTAAAATAGCTTAAGTCCAATTTACTATATTACAAATACCTCATTAATTACATTTGATCAAAATAATAACATGACATAATACTTATATTACTTACTTAAAGTATATTCTCATAAGTAAAACTGAAGTATCTTCCTAATAATGGAATACTTTTACATTGTTTTACCAACACCTTTAGATACAGAATTCTCAGACTACAAAAGGCAAACTACTCAAAATTCCAATAAGATACTCAAATGTAGTGTTCAGTGCAGTTTTATTTTCTGTTTCTATATTACACAAAGGTTTGTTAATATTAGATTTCAAATTTCATTCTATTATTTTGACTTACCATACTTGTGTTTGATATGCGCAGTAGGCTATTTTGAGAATACACGCTGCATATTGTTACAATAATAATAATGATGATGGCAATAAACCTTATTTAGCAGTTTTCAAAACACACATTACAAATTGCCCATGGATCAGACTTCCCAGCAATACCCAAAGCTTAATCCAGTACAACGTTAAAATGTTTCTCACATGTATTGGTGCTTATAATAATAATAATAATATTAATACATTGTTACAAGTGAAGTATTTTAAAACAAACACCTAGATTTGATCATTATGTAAGCAACAGTTTTACTTCTTAATTTATTTGTGTATTTCTTTAGTCTTGAACTTTTACTGGTTTTGAAAGAAAGAAATTTGAAAGCATCAGTGTCATGTATACCTTCAGGTTTACCATCATCTAGCCGTCATGATTAGATGTTAAAAAAGCAGCTTTGACAGTCCAGCCAGTTATTAGCCTGAGAGGTAAACAGGACAAATTGCATGTGTTCTTCACATTGTGGTTGTTGCTGCTGCCTCCTCAGTTGTATGTCATGCTATGTTTTGTTGTCTTATCGTGTTCATCCCTACAGCCTGTTGCGGCCAATGTGTCATAAATCTTGCAATTTGACCTTGGTGATGCCATTCTTGATGACAGGCTAATGACATCTTCACAGCTAATTGGTCGAAGTGGTGTGGAAGTATGGATGAAAACGTGCTTTCGTCGGAAAGTGGAAGCAAAGGGCGGTCACGACCATCTCACTGCTCCAGGTTGTTGTGGAATACATCGAGAAATTGACATCATGTGTCATCAGAGAACAGAGAAACTACTGTTTCTGCTTTGAAGGGAGGAATCGACGTACCGTAGCTGCGCCGCTAGCTTGTGATTGAAATCCCCAGCTCAGCTGTTCACCCCCCGGCTGCCCATATTTGGTCCGGGCGGGGGCGTGGCCCTGCCGCTGCTGCGGGACGTTGAGTAACGGAAGTGAGTCACGCTGACGGTAACGTTACGTTGGTGTTGCAGCAGGCGCCGCGAGCGCAGCCGAGAACAAGGAAGCAACATGTGCTGATCATAATAACTCCAACACATCCGCGAGGAGCGACACGAGCAGGAGAGGACTCACCGGGCTGTAGTTTGTCTTTTTCTTTTATTGTGAGTACCATTTCATTTCATTTTTAACTTGTTCGTATCTTCTTTTAATTATATGCGCACATGTAGTTGTTAATAATTAAAGTTCCTATAGTTTTTTTTATTTGAGTCAGTCCCTCCGTGTTATTTCTTTGTTTTAATTTTTAATTAAACGTTTAATGTTTTTTATTTAGTTTTTGCCGTTTATTACGTTGGCATTTCACTCCTGTTTACGTTACTCAACAACTCACGTTTTCTATCTTACAACGTGGGCATTTTTTCAAGGAACAGTCTGTAAAAACTTGTTTAAATGACAATACTTTAGCTAGGTTAACTCAGTAGCGTATCCCCTGAATCGAAAATACCCTCTATGTTTCTACTAACTATGTAAATTTCCGCTGGGGGGTTTCCGCTCTGGCAGAAAACCCGAACTTGTTATTTCCAGTCTGTATTATGAAGTTTCCTTTGTCACAGCAAAAAGAAACGGACTAACGATTTGTCTGTAGACTTTAATGTCCCCTTTTCTGACTGAGATGTCTGTCCGCATGCTGACACACACTAACACGTGTCCCCCTTCTTGGATGGCCGGGACGCGTCTTCGGCTCTTTGTCTTGTGTCCTTTGTTTCCCACGGACACGACGACAAGTTTGTCACCTGAAGTGAAAGACGGCGAAACCAGACCACCCCCTTACAAAAAACACAAACAAACAAAACAAAAAATCCTTCACCGACAAACCGCTGCCCATACCTGATTACACGGAAAGGTCTGATAGACCTATTCAGGAAAACAAATATGAGCTCATGTCTTTTAAGGTTCAACTTGTTGTTGTTGTTGTTTTTTGTTCCCCCTGAAACACCGAAACTTCACAATAAGGTGTGTGGGGTGCACATCTCAGTCTGTAAATGAGTCTGTTTGTCTTTGCAAACCATAAGCACAGTGTGATGGTGGCAGTAGGTCGCATTGTTCAGTAAACATGCAGCCAGTAAACATGAAGTGCAGAGAAAACAAACATCAGTCGTGTGAATGTTTTTTTTTTTTTTTTTTTTTACCTTTTTAGTTATTTTCGCAACCATGACAATTTTTGCCTGATGCAATCCAAGTGAAAACAAGACTCATGTTACACTGAATCGGTAGTGATATGTGCGCTATCAGTGTTACATTATGGCCAACTAATTAGAAGAAAACACTTACAGTGTTAAAGCTCTTTGAGAAGCTTGTATCTTCTAAACATAAACAACTATCCCATTGTCACTATGTTGTTAAATCCAACAAGTTTTAAGATTTTTTTGGGGAAAAAAATCAAACACTTTCAACCCATAAAATAAAGATAAGGTGGTAAACATTACCTGATTTAAATAAATTCTATTAGAAAAGGTGACTGTTATTGTCACAAATACTAAAAATACAATTACTGGGCTGAACCTGTCAAATAGGACTATTTACTGGGTTTGTTGTCTTGTATGACAGTGAACTACTTTTAAGATTCCTTTTACTACTCTTGGTTGGACAAAGCAACAAGTTTGAATATTTTAATTTGGGATTTAAGTAACTGCCATTTTAAATCCTGCATAAACCAAAAAAATGTGGGCAATAGTATAGCAATCAATAATACACTTGGGAAAATTTGAAAGTGCTAAAAAAAACCTCACTAAAGAAAGAATACTTTCAGTTTGTCATAAATTATGTGACAATATGACTTTGGATTACATAGATAATGGATATTAAATGTCAAGAGAGAAAAACAGATGTACTAATGATATTAAGTGTTTGATTTTCAGCCTTTAATGTCTTTCCAAAGACATCCACAAATGGCTTTGTTAGCTAAAAGAAATCTTCTTTTGAATTCCTGTGGCCTCTTTAATGGCATAATAGCAGGAATAGAAGTACATGGCCACTTCAACAAATTCTCAGCTGCTGTATTCCCAAAGTGGAATATCTACCAGAAAAACCAGCATTTGTGTTTGTCAGCAAAAATAGCATCCTCCAAGTCAGCATGTTGCAAGATTTATGGGCCTTTACTGCTCGAGTCTGTTGGGATGAGCATGTGAAGGTGCTGCATTACAAACAGAAAAACATGGTAATATAACTGATGAGGCAGCAGCAACAACCACAATGTGAAGAATACATGCAATTTATCCTGTTTACTTCACAGGCTAATAAGTGACTGTACTATCAAAGCTGCTGTTTAAACATCTAAACATTAAGTTGATAACACACTGATGATCTCACAGTTTATGTAAAGGCAAAACATCTCTTTGCCTTTACACCTTTAAAGTGCCACTACTCTTACTTGCTGTGTCACAGGCTCATCACTGCTCTTGAGGGAAAGCTGCGCATACCCCAAAGCATAATAATAATTTTCTCTCGCAACACATTACACACCCCTAAGCAGCAGTGGTCTGTTTCGAGTCGTGCTAACAAATCACTGTCTGCACCTCAAAGTTCAGGCCACGGCTTGCTTGTCAGGGACATCAGCAGGGTGTTGGCACTCTGCAAAGTTTGATTTGCCCTGGCCTTTACAGAGCCCTCGTCTCACCTGGTCAGGCTGACACTGGCACACAACCCAAACAGCACAGTTAGCTCACTGGTTTTGCATGTCATAACATGTACATTTCAGCACAGCAGTGGCAGTTTGCATGTTGTTTGCCTGCATACAGCTTTTATGGCCATGACTCTGTGTTGGCAGAGCACTAAATCCCCGCTCGCCTTTTGCACATTCTTAACATGGAGCTCACCTGGAGGTAATAAAAAGAGAGTGCTCAGGGGCAACTGCACAGGGAAGTACTGTTATCGCTGCAACTGAAATTCTTTCTGCCCCCACATTTCATTGATGGGAAGTCACACTCTTAGACCAAAAACTCAGATCACTCTGCCTGTCAGCGCTTTGGTTGGTTGGTTGGTTTGGGGGGGGGGGCATGAATGGGGCAAGTGATTACAGAACCACATACTTATACAGAACACAAAAAAATTTTTGGCAACGTCAATTTAGATTTTTTTTTTTCTTTTTTGTCTCCTTTTCTGCAGACATCATGAAAAGGGAGGTGAAGGCTGGAGTCAACTTCCTCAAGCGCCTGATTGTGGCGCGTGGCAAGCTCAATGAGACAAAAGTAGAATTGTTTGCTGAGAAATTACAAAAACTTTTGTGTGACCAATATGAGGATCACTGGTACCCTGACTGCCCCAGCAAAGGGCAGGCATACAGGTAATTACCCAAAGCCATATCCAAACTTTTTCCGTCAGATGTAATGTTTTTCTTGACAAACAGTAAGATAGATTCTTGTATTACAGAGTTAGTGATCTAAATAAGGCACACTTTAATGTTTGGAACCTCCACAGATGCATCCGGATAAATAACAGCATGCTTTGTGACAAAGTGATCCTGAGGGCATGTGCAGAGAGTGAGCTCACACCTACTGAGCTGTGTCTACCGGCTGAGATCACAGTGTGGATCGACCCACTGGAGGTGTGTGTGAGGTGAGTCACTTGGTGGCCTGAGGTAGAGGCACAGAATGACACACACACCGGCATGCATTGACAACAACAAGGTATTTTTCAGTCTAGCCAACAGTTTTGAGTAATTGTGGTCATGATGTGTTCTGTGAAATTATGAATAATATGTGGGTAGTAAGTAGTAAAGTAAAAAGTAGGAGTTTGAGTGACAGTTGGATAAAAAATGACTGATAATGATAAGTATGGCTGGAAATAATCCACTCCCTCTTCACAGATCTGGAGAGAACAGCAGGCCCTTCACTATAGCAAGTTTCAATGGTGAAGAAGAAGAGGATGAGGAAAGCGTCAAAGGAGAACAGCACTCGATAAACCTGGACACGTCAGATTACCACTCTGCTACCTCTTCGGATTGTGGTTCCACCGCGTCAAGTGACACAGAGGAGGAGGCAAAGGATGGTGAGATGGAGGGAGAGCAAGAAAAAGAAGAGAAGGAAGTTGCCAAAAAGGATGCAACAGAAAGTGACCCCTACACAATAGTCATGGTGCCCAGGATTCGAAAGCGACACGGAGAAGGACCAAATAAGACCAAATACGTCAGAAATTTGGTAAATATAATTGTTTGTCAGTATAATTTAATCACCATCTGTCTTTTATCACACATTAAAAGGATTAGACAGTCATTCACAAATGAAAGTTGGCCATAGCAAATGTACTGATTGTCCTTGTTTCAGTTACAGTTGCATTAACTATGGAGTGCTGTAATTTAAATTTTGTAAAAATTGCTGAGCATTTAAAGGAAAAGATTACATTGAATTGATTTGTGAAGAGCTTTTAAAGATTTGTCTTAAATGTGGCTTGTGGCCAAATGTCAGGGCCAACAAGTCGGAAATCATTGTGAAACGGGCTGAGGTCTTGTTGGTTTTGATCTTCTGATTGAAAGTGTTACAAACAATATGACAAATATTGAACAATCCTAATCTACTCTGAGGTAGTGCTGAACAATAATAGTGTTGTAATAATTTACAACTGTTGTGGTTAGGTTATGTACATCAGTTTCATGAGTTGACGCATATTCTAGTAATTGTTTGTGTAGAACTCACTTGTAATTTATTTTGAGCAGGAGTTGCTGCTGCTCTTCATACAGACCCAGGTTTCATTGTTGGACCCACACCCAAAATGTATTTAACATGTATGCTGGTAAATCTCTGCCATCTCTGCTAATCTATTCCTCTTCAATTTTCTCCCTGTTAAGATCCCTGCTAGCCTCCAGTACTACTACCACCCTGCAGCTGTTTGGCCTCAGTACAAGAAGGCCACTCCAGTGTTCCTCACCACCTTGTGCACACCTCCGGCTCCACCACCACCGCCACAGCAGGTATTTGGCTACTACATCTTGCCACAGCCATCTCCACAGTTCATTGTGCCTCAGGCCAGCCTGCAGACGTGGGGAGCTGTGAAGGGCTAGACCATCCAGGAACTTGCTGGGTGAATGCAGTTAGAGCATTATAAGCTCCTTAAACTGAGCCGTGTCCTGTCTGGGCCAAAAAGGACATTTTGTTAGGTTTGACTCAAAATGTTTTCTTGCACAACTTTGTAATTCATTGTTACTATTTAATTTTGATGACTTGTAATTGGTCTCTTGTACTCAGCACAGAGATGCAACTGAACGTGAATGAAAACTGTTCTGTCAGGTCTGTCACTGCAAAATGTTTTTTTTTTTTTTTTTCCATACGTGCTTTACACATTAAGAATTACTTCCATCACTGGGTGCTTGTACTAACTCAGGGATTGTCAGTAATATGCTCAATGCAGAATAATTGTCTTTTCATGTGTTATTTCTGTTAATTCTGTCTGGCAGTTTCACCATATGTGGTTTGTTGTGTATACTTAAATCAATGTAAAATGTGATTCAGGGTTAAATCTATTGTAGCAAGAGCAACAATATCTGTATATTAAGAAGAGTATTTTTACAAAACTGCTTGTAAATAACTTGATAACACACTTTCTAGCATCACTCTCATAATTTATTTTGCCACCATTGGATGGCATTGAACTCAAAGCTAAAGCATCATATTATATTTTTTTAACATGCTTAAACTCTCGAAACTGCATTGACATAGTCCTTATTCGGGGGAATTTGAACGCTTGCTTAAAGAGGGGGGGGATTTTTTTTAGTTAAATTTTAAATAACTTTAATCCTCAGCATACAAATCTGCTCTCATTCTATATTCTTAATATAATCATTTGCCTCACTAATTCTTATGTACTGAAAGTATTTAATTATTCAGATGTATATTTATTCACTGCCCATGCAGTTTTGAAGCGCCTGTTTTTCTCTTGCATATACTTTTTTATGGCAATGGATGAAATAAACTTCACGGTGTGATTTTAAGTGGTATTCTTTCTTAACCTGTACAATTAGTCTTGAGAAATAAAATGACTTTGACTAGACGGAAGCTGTCCATGTGGAGACTTGAAGTGAAGCTGAGGACTGTGATTCCAGCGTCAGCAGGATGCTGCAGCGGAAGGGCGTCATTTAGCCCAAGGTCATGACGTTGTTCCTCCTCCAATAGGCCCAGTAAATAGTGAAGGCTGGCCTGAGGTGGATGCACCTTTTTGGATTCGTCCACAGGAAATGAATGGGGATCTTGGCAAAATTGTCACAGCACACAAATTAATAATGAATAACAAATTAGATGAATATTAGTTGCAATTTAAAAAAGCTCCAAAAACTAGGGTATATTTAGAATAGATGACAACAGTGGAGCTGCCATGACAGTCATGAACCATTGCTGGTCTCTGAACTATGACCAGTGTTTCGAACAGACCGCAGCAAGTCAGCATGATTTGCTCAACCACCAGATGTCACGCTGTAGCTGTGCAGCAGCTCAGCTCCAGATCGCCCTAATGACACAGGGTTACAGAAAATAAAATACACTCCCCGGTGTCTTCGAATATTTCCTATGGTATGGACTCCCAACTTTATTCATTTAATACATTTCTTCAGAGAAGAAAAGAATTTTTGAGGCTTGTTTCCCGATAAATAAACACAAACAAACTTTCGAAAAATTGTCTAAAATGAATTCACATGAAGGAAATCTTCTAGGAATATCAAGTTCATTGTAAAAGAAAATAAAACAGTAAACCTGCAATTTTATTTGTCAGCTTTAATGCGTGTGGGAGCGCACCAGGCAAACACGGGAGCGCGCATACACCCTTTCTCTCTCTCTCTCACACACACACACACACACACACACACACACACAACCACGCACACAAAGAATTCACTTGCGGCAGTCTGACGCACGCTCCTAAAATAATAACCAAGCAAATGAGAGCAGTCCTCCGCCTCGTCCTGCGGACATCAGTGCGCGTAATCCCACCGCGCTGGCCAGTAGGTGTGCTAAGGTGACGGTCTGTCAGGGTCCGAAACCGCCACTTCGATGAGCAACAAACGGGAGCAGGGCCTGGTACGCAGTGCGCCCGTCGGACTATGCCTTCCCCAACTTGGGAGGGAAGCAAAGCGGAGACCGGACGGACAGAGGCGGGAGCAGCGGAGAGCCGCGGCGGGGACGGAGCGGCGGGCGGCCGCCTCCTGTGCGCTCTGGAGATGGAGATGACGAACCGCGGCGTGCGCGGCGACTCCACGGTGGACTGCGGGAAATGTGACGGTCGAAACGGCGGGGACTCGGCAGAAGTGTCAGTGCCGTTGTCGCTTCCCGGGAAGCGGACCACTCACATGGAGGAATACGGCCTCCACAGACTGCGGGACAGGAAAGTTTTAATAGAGGACAAGAAGCGCCTCTGCGCGTTGGCTCTGGGCACAGCTCTGCTCGGGATCCTGCTCATGATAATCCACGCCGAGTTGTGCCCTCTGGTTTACAAACCGGTAGGTTTAAGCAATGAACCAAGGTACTGTGTTTTCTTGTGCATCCTGGCGGTCAAATCAAACTACTAATCACAAAAACAAACAAACAAAAAAACAAAACACAAGCTTGTGACAAACTACAGCTGGAGCCTGACAGCATCGGGTTAACCCTAACCCTAACCCCAGCTCATTGCGATGTCTTCTGCTAAGAGCTTAAGTTGACTTTACAATAATATGAACTTTGGTGACACATGTTTAAAGGGCTTCAACACAAGTACGTGTGAAAGGTTTGACCATTTGGGTGCAGCAGTGCGTCCTCTACACATCAGTTAAATCGCTTGACATCATCTTTACAGGTGATTCAGATATTTTACTGCTGCCCCTCGAATTTATCTTGAAACAACGATCACAATGTACACAATCCCAATCTTCTTACTTTGGGCATGATGGAGGGCATGGTAGTATCAAACTCTGCCAACAGCTGCTCTGCTGCTGCCAACTCTGTGGAGCAATCACAAGTGATGCAAAATCAGATTTTAAGAGACTACACTATGATGGAACAGATCCATATTAAATCAACAGTTGTCAAACAATGCTGTCTTTTACTTGTGTAGTTAAATTGAGCATAATTGGTGTAGAAAAAAACACCCTGTCTGGCTGTATTTGTTGTCATAACAAATTCCTTGATTAGCACAGAGCACAACAGCCGAATCTGCACCTGGGCTTTGAACCTCCCTGACCTACTGATTAGTTAGTCCATTTCCAGACACACTATTTGGTAGCACAGCCTCATGACATTAACATGCAGATCTCAGTGGATAACAATGCCAGGCCACACAATCAACAAATTATTAACTCTCCCCGACTTCCTACAGCACACGCCAGTTCCACATGTGGAAAAAAGTTCTCATGCATGCCGCAGAACATCAGACCACCTCCATGCTGTGAAGTCAGTGATTGATTACAGTGTCAAAGAGACCCAAATTGCCAACTCACAATCTTTCGAGAGACCTATGGAAATATGTGCTAATCTTCAAAACCTAGGTTGATGCGTTCAGATAGTTGGACCTGGGGGAAACACAGTTGTGAAATTAACAAAGCTGGCAGGAATATGACATTTCTATTCCAGTTTACAAATACGAACCAAGAACAGGTGTTGTCTGTCCATTCCTAACAACAGGCATCAGCTCCGGTAGCATGGAAATGCTGATGCACTGGAAAAGTGTTATGTGCTACAGTTAAAGTATGTTATTTTGGAGAGGCTGCCCTGCTGATTTAACCATAGCTTATACAACTATTGTCAGCTTTCATGTTTAAATGCCATATGTTGTCCGAGTCACGTGTGTGACCTCTGACCTCTTCCTCTAATGTCAACTGACAGGACTTCTAGTCACAGAGGAGCAGTCTTTACAGCAGCATCTTTGCAGAACAGAATTATTGCTGTTATTTTTAAAGCAATTTTAAGTGCACTGCAGGACATTTAGGAGCAGCCCTATCAAATTTACCGCCATTCTGCGTAGTTATATTTTAAGAATACCTTATCATGGTTATGCACGAAAACAGGTCTATTTATGGAACATTTTTCCACATTTTACCTCTTCCCCTGCAGTGAGATTGCTCACAGTACTTCAGGCTATCTTTCCACATCATTTAGTGTATAATTGAAGTGTTTGCACGGCCAGTCCAAAAATCAGTGTTCAACTGGGCAAGAGCCAGGAGTGTACACTTCAACCTGGATGCAACCTCATGTTATCTTTTTCTGTAACTGTCTGATGACTTCCCTTCAACAACTTCACAGTCCAAAACAATATCCACAAATGGAAACATGACGTTTTGATGATGATATTTCTGGCCCCACAACCTTTTCACTTTTGAAACATCCTTTCAATGACTGATGATGGAGGAACCATCTGCACACCTTTGGATATAATCTTACTGAGGTCGACCTGTTCTCCCACCTTGCCAAAGTTTATGTGGCTGTGTCCTTTTCATCCTACTTCTTGATGGCTTTATTAGTGAAATTATATATTTTATCTGTTTAATATTTGAACTTTCCTATCCTCTGATCAGTTACTTCATGGCTGCTTTCTCCAGTTGTGATTTTACATGATTTGTTTTGTTTGTTGAAGGCAAGATCACACAGTGATCTAGTTCTACAAACTAGAAATAGAAATTTCTGGTAACACGGTAAAAAACACCTTCTTCAATTCTCTGTCATGGACTACAGTGAAATGCTGGGCTTTTGTAATTAGACCTGGATGAAGTACAGACATGATATGGATGCTATGGGAGAAAACTGGAAAAAGGTGTACCTTGCCAATGGACGTCATACCATACCACCTACACGTGCAACTTTCCCCAAGTTTGAAAGTTTGCAATTATCTTTTAAACTGTAAACCACATTACTGTGCTTCCCATTAAAAACTTCCAATGACGTCGCACCAGCCTCAGTCTGAGGTGCATAAGTAAAGGGTATATCTCTTTAACCTGCTGAGAACAAGGTGGTACAACGGAGGTCTGAGCTTATTTTCCTCTTTAAGTTTGAGAAAAAGGGCAAACCATTTGAATGTCTGTGTCTCCTGCTGTCAGTTCAATGGAATGAAGTATTTAAATACAAGTACTCATTACTTTAATTGAGTGGCTTGTCTGGAGTATTGAGGAAACAGTAGACTTCCAAATTCATTAGGCTTAAGTTATGTAAAAAAAGAAAGAAGAAGAATTAAAGTATTAGAGTACCCCACAGCTATGCTATTGTAAAACAACTAGAAAAATATTTCAATTCAATCATCTCTTGAAACACACACAACACTGGCTGATTAATTGGTACCATTGGTATTATTGATCATACACTAAGAGACACCAAAGGTACAGTATATGTAGATTGTGTTATCGTATGTATTTGAACCTAAATCTAAGTGCGTAACCTCTATTTTTCAAGCAGACGAGGTTTGTATCTAATTCTAAGTTATTGAATAATTTCACAAATTTATTTAAATTTTTTAATTGACAACGGTTATTTCTTCATAATAAAAAAATGCATTGTGAAGACTATAATTATCTAAAATGAAAGCTTAATGCTGATATAAGAATGTGGAAAGCATATGGGGGGTCAGTGTTCACTCCAGGAGGGAAACAGATAAAAACAAAAAATCACTTCTCTGCCAGGGAAGAGGCTCACATTCACTGCTTGGCACAGTTGGCAGTACAATTGTTCATGGGTGAGATGGTGGTGAGGGATTTATTGCTTTTATTTATTAGGCTCTATTGGCCAGGCTGTGTTTTGAATTTATAAAGTTATAAATATAACTATATAAACATATATATAAACAAAATATATAAATAATACATATATATAAATATATATAAACAACTATATAAAGAAATGAAATGGTGGCCTACAGTCTATGCATTGTTGACTCATTAACTTACCAACCAAAACGACGTTGGCCCACAGGCGACATTTCTGACTTGGATTTCTGGTCATCACTCAATTTCATCTCTGAATTTCTGCAAAATCCATCAACCATTCCTTAAATATCATTTTATGACTCACCATTTTTGTGTCTATTTCCTCCTCAGGGTTCAAGCATCATCATAATCATCAACTGTTTCATCAGTCTGTCCACTGGGTGTCTTCTCATCTTCATAATAGCTTTCCATTATAAGGACATCAAGGTGAGTTCCCCCTTTTTTTGGTCAGTCTCAGGGTCCTGGGTGCTGCAAGAGTCTGTGTGTACACATACAAGTTCATTGTTGATCTTCAGGACTTCATTTGATCACTAAGCTTGAACTTGTCAAATTTCAGTGGTCGAAGGTCAGCATGTTCTCACACATGTCAGATTTTTGTGAACTTGGTCCAGTATTACTTACTGGCAGAAATGTCCACTTGGACTCATGATGAGAATTTCATATTCAGAGTTAAAAGGTCAAGATGGTAAAATGGTGATTGGTTAGCTCGTCTGTGGTGCCAGGTTGAAAAGCCTTTAGCGCATTTATCATCAGGCAGTCTGACCTGATATATACGTTAACTGCAACTTGACAGACCTTAAGAGGCAAACGGCCACAAGGAGGTTAATATAGTTACAGCAGTAAAGTTTGCTCAGCCTTAGCCTGGTTTGGAAGAAGTTCTCAGCCCACTGATGGGAGCCTCAACGTAAATTATAAGTCTTTTATTAGCTGAATGTGTAAAAACCCCTGGATGAAAACCTCAGCTTGCACAGGCATACACAATGCCACATCTGTAGAATTTTTCCAGTCCAAAGTGTAACTTAGCGTGAATGGGAAAGTGTTCCCAGGAGCCCACTGTATACGAAGGGATTTGGTTGAAATTAGTGAATGGGTAAACAGTTTTTGTCACAGCACGCTTACGCAATAAGCACAGAAACAAGTGTAAGGAGGTATATGTAGTTATATTGAACTAGACTGCATGATTATGGTTCGTTCTGTTGGGGCTGCTGAGCCTGCCATCTAACCTATGGTGCTTTCTGTTTGGCTGTGTGTGTCTATTCCAAGTGTGTAGAGGAGATAAGGGGGGTCAGGTTTAGGGTGGAGACTAAAACACATGCAGTGTTCAGCTATACCTAACGTGGCCTGTGATGCTTACATCTTAGAGGAGACAAACGTAACTATGCACTATCACGATGGCTCAGTCAGTTGAGCAAACTTTCTACATATCAACATTAAATGATTTGTTCACATCTACATTTTCAGTCTTCTCTCTGTCTTTACTGTCGTCCTCCATCTTTCAGCTGTTTGTCAATGACCACAACCAGTTGGACTGGCGTATTGCTATGACCAGCCACAGAGTTCTTGTGATCACTCTGGAGCTAATGGTCTGCTCCATCCATCCCATTGGCACATACTGGACGGCAGACCCTCATGACAATTCCTCTTCAACAGCTCCACTCTGTGTTTCCGACTATCACAACAAGGCCCTGGTGGACATGGAGCTGCTCTTATCAGTGCTGATGTTCCTACGCCTGTACTTGGTGCACAGAGCCATCCTGCTGCACAGCAAAGTGCTGCTGAGTGCCTCCTACAGGAGCATCGGCTCGCTTAACAACATCAACTTCACCTTCCGCTTCGTCCTCAAAGTACTGATGAACAAACACCCGGCACGCACGCTCCTGGTCTTCATCCTCTTCTTTTGGCTAACTGCGTCCTGGATGCTAACTCTGTGTGAGAGGTAGGGGACAACACAGCATGTACGTAATCAGTGCAGCCTTTTTCAAACTTTGTTTCCGCTTGTAAAAAAACTAGTCTGAGACACTGTTTGCTGTGCATGCTAAATATGAAAATCAACATGTAATATCTTTGCAAATATACACTGTGTACTTGCCTTAAATTTGGAAATTATAATAGACCATATAATGAGAAATGCTAATAATGCTTAACAGCCTGAAGTATACTGTTATTCATAAACACCAGGGATGTAATGTTGAGGATATAAATGATAAAAAACTAATGACAGCATTTATTTTAATAGACAGAAACAGCATCCATTCATTTAAGAAAGAAGACAGGAAGGATATATTCTCATTCTCCCTCAGCTTCAGATGAGAAGTTTGACGCCGCTCTTATTTCTCAATTACACAATAACCTACAGCCAGTGGATAGTTAGCTTGCATGACTCTTTCTGTAGATAAAGGTAAAAATGACAAGTGATTTTAAACTACTGACTATTTCTTAATTCTATTTCTTATTATTTCTTATTATTTTGCACAAACTAGGATTTTGGTGATTGTTTCGTCAGCCAAGCCTCGTCGTCCTCCTCCATGTTTGCGTTAAGCTAAAAAACAAAGTATAGTTTTGACTCAGACCTGTTGGCACAGTAATGGAATAAAAGGAATTTAACTTGGACATGTTGTAATTTCTGTTGAGACATATTGTGATCTTGTTTTATGAGAGACTTGCTTCTGCACTGCAAATATTGACTCAGAAAATGTTAAATCTAAAACAAATGGCAAATGTTTGCTTTCCACAATAATCTCCAGGGCCATTAGTTTTAACAGTAAGTCCTGTATTCAAATCAACTTTTGCAATGAAAAAATATGTGACTACCCAGCGGACATCTTTCCAGTGAGTAAGAATAGAAACAAATTAGCTGAAAAACCTCATTGTTATTTTTTATCTATTGAGCAAGACAGAATTGTACTTATTACTTTTACTCTACTCATTTTTTAAGGAAATAGTGAAAAGAACTTTTGAAATCTTCATATCCAAAAGATGTTTCCAAATTCTCTCTCACACACACCCACACACACATAATCACTTTGATGGTCAATTTGACTCCCTCATTTGCATTTGATAACCGAATTGAATGCTGTTGCTCTAATAAGTCTCGCTGTTATGTGAGCTGACTAAACGTCAGACTGATGATCTGCAGCCTACTTGGCTGTTATCTGAGTGTGAGGTCATTCATTCATCTGAACCCTAATGGGAGGTTTAGCCTTCAGTGTTTCTTGTCTCGCTCTTGTATGCTTGGATTTGAAAAGTTTTTGACAGAGAGCCGATAAAACAACACATTTTAATACTGAACTATTAAACCAGTCATTTTTTATACTAGATTACAAGACTACCCTCGTTGTGTGGTTTCTACCCAGTGTACATTGGAATTAGTCTTTAGATTTTACAACTTTACCTCAACTCACTTCATTACCGCACTGTTTGAAGTGACAAAACACATTTTTCAAACTTTGAATAGTACCTGTGGATAGGAAGGAGGTGGGTGTTTAATTTGTCAGTTAATAATGAGTGAGACTAACTAATGGCTATGAAATTTGGAACTGATAACAGGGAAAATGGATCTCTGGAAACAACCATAGAGCGAACCATAGATGTACACACACAGTATAGAGAATGAATTCATGGCATTTTAGGTTAAAAGGTCATTGATCCTTTCATGGTCAAATTAGATTTTCACTGGATTTTTGCAATAATCTCATTAGAAAAGTTACATATTTCTTGATAAAAGAGTTTATCAGTACCACCTGGCGCTCCATATACATTCATTAATAATGAATGAATTTCCTTCACTTTGGCTGTTACCACTGTGGAGTTCATAAGAATGTGTTTGACATACATGGTCATGACACAGTCTTGAGTTCTGCTCTCTCATCCCTGCAGACAGACCCAAGTATCAACAGGCCACATGGGCACAGCTCTGTGGCTCATTGCCATCACCTTCCTCACAGTGGGCTATGGGGATGTGGCACCGGCCACCAGCTGTGGCAAGGCAGTGTGCCTCTTCACTGGAGTCATGGTAACTATGATGGGTAGTTGAGAAAAAGAGAAAAAAAGAGATTTTAAAAGCAATATTGCAGACCTGCTTATTTAATTGCATGCAGTTATGTGTTGAATATATATGTGCACTATCAGTCAAAAGTTTGGACACTCTTTGCTGTTCACGTAAATGAGAATTTGTGTCCAAACGTTTGACTGGTAGTGTACACGTCATGTGAAGTAGTTTTTCCCTCTTCTCACACAATTATTCACGTTTCTATGTATTCAACCCTGCAATAGAGGCACGAATAGCTTAATAATGCACAAAGAGAAGATAGTATGCTGCTGTTTCTTCAGTTTTTTGTGTTGTGGGGTCTGAATTCATTCATCCATTTTTTACTGCTTATATCTTTCTGGGTCATGGGGGTTGCTGGGGCCAATCCCAGCTCACATTGAGTGAGGGCGGGGTCCACCCTGGACAGGTCACCAACATACAGATACAGACAGAGACCAGCAACCACCCACGCCTACTGTAAGGGCAATTTAGAGTCATGAATTAACCTAAACATGTATGTCTTTGGACGGTGGGAGGAAAGCGAGGCAGGCATGGGGAGAACATGCAAACCCTGCACAGAAAGGACCCAGGCCCAGGAACCAAACCGGCAAAGTTCTTGTTGTGGGGCAACAGTGCTAATCACTATGCCACCATGCTGCCTGCTCTGAATTCTTTCAATTTTATTCCGTATTTTCTGTGTCCTGTTCAGTCTGCTCTGTCATGCTCGATTTCAATCTGCTCGACTCACATCTGATTGCTCTGATTAGCCTGATTTTATTCCATTTCCATCTGTTGCATTCTCCTTTCATTTAATTTATTTTGTTCCATCATCCCCAATGTATTCACTTGATTTATTCGGTTTTAGTACATTCGCTTCTGTTCCATGCTTTTCCACATTATCCTCCCATCTGTTTCATCCCTTGATGTTTCTGCTGTTTTTCTGTTGTTCCATTGCAGCAGCTCTGCCATTTTCCAATGAAATTTTTCCTATTTCATATTGTGTTCTGTCTGGTTTGGTTCACTTTTCTGCTTCCTTTTTTATGTTGCATCCAGGCCTGTCCTATTTCCCTAGATATTTTGGATACATTAGACCCTTTTGGTCTGGCTGAACACCCAAAGGTGCTCATAGACCTGTATTCTCATGTGAGTGTGATTTAAATCACAGTTATAAGTGAATTGATGGTGCCACTCAGCAGAATCATGCTCTATACAGAGCATGATTCTGCTGAGTCAAGACATTGATAATCTCATTTCCTCATTTATTGTGGAGATTTTGATTATGTCTTTATCTCATTATAGAGTAAAAGAAATAAATATCCCAGAGCAAAAGTAGAAAATGCACTATAGTCACTTCAGTACATAATAGGAAATGCAAGTAAAACAAACACTACGGTGTCAGTGACATCAAGATAAAGTAAAACTACGGCTCGAGCTACCAGGTTAAAGGAATTTAGAAATCCAATTTCAAATCTATTTTATTTCAAACAGAGTTTCGTCAGTCTTAAATGAACTTGAACTCACATAAATGAGGGAGTAGAATAGGCAACAGACTTTTGGTTGCTGCCATCTGCCTCGCTTGGGCTGTTCCAAACTCCTGAACAAGCAAACGAGATTCACCACCATAGTTTGGAATGTGTCTAATTTAGATACCTTTGTGACAAAGTAGAAAACAAATCTTTTCCCTCTCTCTTTCTCCATCTCCCTCGTTTTCATAGCCACCCCCCTCCCCCACCCCCCTTCCACACCCCCCCCCATAAGGGAAAACTTTCCACCATGTCCATTTTTAGGTGGTTTATTGTCTTTGGCACCACTATAACAGGAGGGCGTGCCAACCTGTGCCCATGATTTGGAAAAAACTAAATTTCCTACTCCGATCATGGCATAGTTCTGGGGGCTCCTGACTGGGGTGATGCTCACACCTGTAACATGGCTGAAAGCATCTACAGTAAAAACTTCTGCTCAGTTCCAGCCATAAGTCAAATACAGCTGTCTTCAGGAGTTGACAGCACTGTTCGCATCCCATTTACTATGTGAAAATGGTTTGAAGGAAATGATCTGTACCTCCCAGGTTTTACAGATGGGGAAGTGATGGATATTTGGTGAGCATTGGAGTGAAGAATAAATGCATCTTTAAATGTTGTCTATGTTTTATACTTCTCAAGCTTGATCTTGCGCTCTCTTTCTTTTTCTCCTCTTTTTCTCTCTTTCTCTTTCTGATGCAAGCTGCAAAGAGAAAAAAACTGTTACAAGCAGGTAAAGCTGGCTAATGTTTTAACATGATCCATTGTGGACATGGTTTCAGTAGTGTTTTCTGTGTGTGCCCTATTATGTTTATTTGTGTTACTATGTGGATGAGCTGGGCTCTGCGGCCCATCTGAATATTCACCAGCATGCTGTAGTTCCCTGTCCAGCAATAGCACAGGGCTATTCTCAGAGGAAACCACACTATTATAGCAGTGCCACAGAGGCCTGTGTTTAACCAGTGAACTCTCTCTGTAAATATAACTTTGATATATTGGATGCTAGCATATGAGCTATGAAGATCAACTTTCAGTTTTCTGAAGAAGTGCTTTTTCAAAAGATGTCAGAAGATTTAGGCTTAAAATCAGCTGGCACCAATTCACATCACTTTCTCTCCTGTTCTGCCTTGTTCGCTACAGTATTCTGGATCAGTGTTGCACAATCATTGGGAATTTGTTGAGGCAGATGTTAAATATATCAGTAACCATGTCAACGGCTGTATGTATGTGTGTGTGTGTGTGTGTGTGTGTGTGTGTGTGTGTTGGGTTTTAGGGTGTAGCCTGCACTGCCATGCTGGTTGCAGTCGTTACCAAGAAGTTGGCCTTGAACAAAGGGGAGAAACATGTGCACTTCTTCATGCTCGACATTCAGATATCTAAAAGGGTAAGAGCCATGCAATATTTTTCTCAGCAAAGCTGTATTGTCAAGTTGGTGAAGTTTACATTTTGGAACTCTGGAATACGAGAGCAATATAGCTGCTTGCCGAGAGGCAGAATTTGAGAAGCTTTTTCATTTGAATTATTCTTCCTTTGTGTGTATTTGTACAAGCTCCACCAAGTATATATATATATATATATATACTGTATGTGTTTCCAGATAAGCCACAATATTTTAGATCCTTCAATGTATGTTTTTTTGAATGTTATCCTGCTATTCTCCCCTCAGTGGGACCATAATTTAAAAAAATTAGCACCATATTATGAGTACTGAATGAGACCTGAAACTATGAATTGAGCTCATAATCACACAAAGAATTTTTTTTCAAGGTAATAAATCAAATGAGAAGTAACCCCATTTTCCCATTGAGCTCTATACAGTCAGACCAGTCCACTTGCCCCCCTGATGGTCACTAGGTAGAATCCAGGGCTAAGGCTTTTCATTGGCTTCATCTTTGAGCCCGAGAGTTTAGAGTTTAGATACAGCCTATTGCTAAAATTTGATTTGGGTCAAGCTTATATGCTGTAATAGATCATGAATAAATTATCATTCCAAAAAGTCTTGGTAAATCCAAAAAAGTGATATATATGGATGTAAAACTAGGGTAAAGTTGTATAAGGCCACCATTGGCCAGTGACTGAAGGGGTTATTTCTGTGTTTATTGTTGTGAAAGTAACTGGAGCATTGTGTGGTAATGCAGCTGTGAGTGCAGAATGATTGAAAAAGTCTGTATTGCATCGCCAGAAAGCAATAACATAATTTGATTAAAAAATGAAACTAATTTAAAACAACCCTGGTGGAAAACTATGAAGCAGAATTCATTACCTTTACATACAAATATGTAAAGGAAAACTAACTAACAGATTAACAGCTAAGTAAGGGTGAGATACTTCATCATCACTCTCTTAGACGTGATAACATGTGATACCATGAACCCTAATGACATCTCAGACAATGTCATACAAAACATAACATTCAGATATATAGCACCGGTCAAACGTTTGGAAACACTTTCCTATTCAATTGAAGTACTTTTGACTGGTACTGTAAATGGACATGTTCAGTCTAAATAGCAGTGGGATTCATACATTTAAAGGGTTGTCAATGAGCTGAGAATGATCTTTTTTGACTTTTGCCTTTTTTTTTTTTGTCAAAATGGGATAAACTTCCTCACATGAACATTCAGCAGCTCAATTCCCCTCCTATCAGAGTTTATTAGATTGTAGCAAGACAAATGAAAAAAAAAAGAAAGAAAAAAAAAAAAAAACCAAACAGAGTCGGGATAGTGTCACTATTTTCCATGTCGCCTCTATGTTTTGATTTTTTTTAAACTCCTTTTATAATATTTTTTTTTCCCTTAAAATAAGAGACACCAGAGGACAGGATAGTGTGGGAAAAGAGGAGGAGAGGAGGTCTGCCAACCTCTTTACAGCCTTTTCAAGGCGTCAAACAGAGGAAATAATCTTATCTCTGTCAGGAAAGAAACTTGTGTCAGTTCAGAGATAGGCAGGAAACTGCTTGAGCTTACGTGTTTTTTTGCGAGCGTGCGTGCATGGAAGTGGCCTGCAAAGAATTCACTCAGTTTGTAGCCTTGTGCAGTATTGAAGTGTTTACATTTTGAAAGCATGAAAGAGGTGTCAGAAAAATTAACGTTTTCAAGGAAATGTTGTACTAAAGCCAGAAAAATAAAGTTTCAGGAATAAAAATGTGTAAAGTTTGATAGAGCTCCAATAGAGATTTGGGTGTGTGTTTTTTCAACTGCGCTACAGCCTCAAACCAAAATGTAAAGTGGTGTCAAAAGTAGTAGGTGCACTGCATTGGAGGATACAACCATTTCCTTTCTCCCGTTGGCTGCATCCTGTCACTCGGTGCATCTTTATGTCTTGCTTGTGGTTGTTTTGGTCTGTGTGTGAGGGTGTGTGCGTGTGTTTTTGTGTGTGTGCATGTATCCTTCTGAGCTTTCTGGTGTGGTCCAGATTTACACTGATGGGAACAAGGGAAGACATCTGGATGCAGACATTGACAGCCCCTATTAATAACTCCCACAACAGGGGCAGAGTGACATCATCACGGGGCAGTTAGAGTGATCCAGGCAGGAAGACAAACAAACGCAAATAGAATCAAAGAGAGAAAAGTGCAAAAAGGTGATACTGGAGAAATCCTGCAGAGGCCAAACCGCACTCCTGGTCTCTGCTCTTCAAAGTCTTGTATCTAAGCTGCTCTGTGAAAATAAAGCCTTCATAATTTAGCTTTATCTGAAATCAGCATAATTGAGCTAAGGGATTGAACAGGAAAGACTATCTGTATTTAATCAGCTCACTTGGAATCGTGATTTAATTTTTTCTCACTAAAATGATTGATATAAAACAGGTTATGTCTTAAATAAATGTGATAAGCACTTTGTGCTTTTGTCAATCAAACCTGCAATTGGTTGACTTTATCTGGACAGCTTTATCACCACGTTTCTGCTCCTGGAACTTTGTTGTATAACGTTTCTGTTTCCTCACCAGATCCGCCACGCTGCTGCTAATGTGCTAAGGGAATGCTGGCTCCTGCATCGCACAAACCTGAAAACAGTCAACCGTGGTGAGCAGCGAAGACACCAGAGATGCCTTCTGGAAGCCATCAGAGTGTGAGTTACTGTTTTGCAAGATCATACCTTCAGGCAGGATGTCTGCATGTCAGTATCTGGGTAAGTGATAAAAGTAGGCGGTGGTTTGTGTGCCATAGATTGTATTTTACAAGTCATTAACCTAGTGTCAACATGCTCAACAGCAGAGTCACAGCTTTAATGGCTAATCTAAATTAATAATTAGATATTCTTTTCTTCTTTACATGGGCAGGGTATAGTGAACAACCCCGGATCCACCCTTTAATTATACAGATATCAAGGCAATGTTTTGTTTTACTGTTTAAAGTAGAAATCCAATTCAGAACGTATGATAATATTCATTCTCTAATGCATACTGACATGACAACCAGGATCCATATTCATTCCCTTTTAAGAGTTTCACTCTCCATTAGATGTGTATCTTTGTTTGGAGCCCAAACGCCTCCTTCGCAATTAGTGAAATGCACTAGATGGGAAGTCCAGAAGTTAATAGCCATTATCCTGACATCAGGTTTGTGGATATGAGTGTATTAGCCTGGGTGGAGAGATTACACTTCCTGTTGTACACTGGGCAGAAACACTATAAATAAATACATGGGGGAAAGTACACGTAGAAGGCACCTCCACGCCATGGAATTACCAACAATGTAACTGACTGCTTGATACAGAGCTCGAAAGTTAGTGATGGTTCTTTTGGCGATAAATGCTTCCTTTTTTCTCTTGTAGCAGTGTTTTGTACCTTTTTAACAAATACAGGATGATTCCTGCATTTTAAGTGGTGGGATACTAATTGTTTGCATATTGCTTTACAAACGAGGGGATACCTCGTATACCTGGACTGTCCACTGCCCCCCAAAAATGGACAAACAAATTAACTGACACAAGTGCATTAAATCATTTGAACAGCATCCCTTTCTGCTCTCGTAGTGTTACATTTGAAATAATAAATTTAAAATGTGATTACATTGGAAATACTACAGGACTGAGATCTATTAAACCCTTTTGTTCGCACAGATTTCGGCATTTACGCCTCAAACAAAGACAACTGAGGGATTATGTCAGTGAGATGGTGGACCTCCCTAAGGTGAGCGACTACTGTCCCTGGAATGTTTTGCGCATATCTTAGGAATAAGCTATTGGCAGACAAGATGACGAAGGTCTTGCTTAAAACCCTCTACTTACATAAACTGACTTACAATCTCTGTTTTATCACTAAGTGCTCAGAAGGCTTATTAAAAAAAAAAAAAAATCTCCATTAAACATCTCAGGATTCATTTGTCTCAGGAATTCATAGGTCCAGAAGTGTTCCAAATAGAACACATCTGGACCTTCAAGATGTAAAAGCATTACCCAGTGAGTGGTATAAGTGTGTAATTCTTGACAGTTTCCTTGATTGATTTATATGGAAAACAAGCCTGGTTTTTTCCGAGTCTTCAAGTGTAGCACCATGGTTAAATATAAAGACACAGCCACGACCACGCCAAACGCAGACAACTAAAAAAGTAACAAAAATTATATGCCGTTTGGTTCTTCTTTGAAATCCAATCCTAAAGGGGTTGCTAAATATTGTGACACATGCACAATATGACAACATGCCAGTCTGTCAGCAGCATCCATTTAAAACACTCTATATTTGATCCCAGTGGGGTTTTTCCCTTTCCAAATATATGAATCTTTAATATAGCATTAAGTTGCTCTTTGGACAGATGCAGATGATAATGTGCGACCTGAGTGCCAACTGGAATAACTCCTATCGGGAACTGGAGCAGCGTATTCTCTCTATGGAGCTGAAGCTGGACGAACTAAGTCGCTGCTTCCAACAAACCACTGAGCTGTTGTCTCAGGCGCTCCGTCACCGCAACCCAGAGATCAGGTAAACAACATTAAGAACTGCTAGTGACACTGTACAGATCTGTGTTGCAGGATGTGATAGCAATGCTTCATCGGGGTATGCATGCTAAGGAAAACTTTGTGGTTGGTTTTTTGTAGGTGACATGGCTCTATGCATTTGCCAAGAATGGAGACAGCTGTCTGCCTCAGGTGTTTTCAGCTATAATATCCATAAAAAAACAAAACAGTAACTACTCACTGCTCCTCTTTGACATGCTGAACCACTTGGGGGACTGGCATACCTACTAAAGATCTCATCTTCTGGCCCTGTGTGAGTGCACAGTGATTCATGGCTGTAAAAATTACAGAGATAAAACAAGACTTCCATTCACTGCTGGAGAGGAATCCCTACACATTTTCTGAAAACCTGTTGTAATTTCAGCAGTTCTATTTTGTGTGAGTGAATGAAAATCAGCTCCAGGATTGCTCTCATAACTGCAACGTGGGCGGTTTCATTGATGGACTCTGTCACTGCCTTATTCCTGTGGAATAAGATATTTTTTACATGCTAATTTTATTTTAAATTCCTTGCAATATTTTGTCAGTGTTGGTCTTTTAAAAACCTCTTGCAGCACCTCTTTTCTTTAGCAGTTTGATGGTTACAAAAATTGTTGTTTGCAAGCAGGTTTGTTTAACACAGCAGTTTCCTAAAATTCTTCACTGTTCTTCTTTCTTCCAATCAATCAGGTTCATAGTGAGTAAAATGATGTGTTTTGATGCTCCACCAAGAGAAATGACTAAACTTCAGCTCAAGTATAAACTTTATTTTAAGCTGTAATTTCTTTGGGGTTTTAATGTACGTATCTGAAATCTACAGATTAAAGGATATTTTTAATATTGTAATTCACTGCTGTATAAAAAGCCTCAAGCAGTTGAACAGGTGTAAATTCCTGTTCTCAGAACAATTACACTTTAGTGTAAATTGCCTTGTAGGCAGCACCATCTAGTGGGTTGTGAATGTTGAAGACAGTTACCATTAAAGTCTATTAAAGTTTGTATAGCAACCATAAAAAAGCTATATGCTAATATTAACCAAAGTCTCACAGGATCATAACAATGTGCAGGCTGTTGTGAAAACAAAGCTGAAAAACAGAACACAAGAACTCAGAAAATCCTCACTGTTAAAAATGCACTTTGTGAAATAAAAATGCAAAACTGGACCAACTCTTTCTCTGGAGGATAAACTGGAGTTTTAATCTGTTTTAGTGTAATCAAAATACTGAAAAAGGATGCAACTCCAGAAAGAACTTATTCTTGCTGTTTACTATGTATCATTTGCACATGAAGAAAAATTTTTTACCAACCATCCAGATCATGCTTCTTATTAAAAGCTTTTACATAAAAACATGTATGTGATTCTGTTTTAATCTTATTGCTGGGTAAAACACCATTCAAACAAAATGGCAGCAAGAACTGGTTGTCGTGAAAAAGATCCCTTTTAATTTAACAGTTTGATTGGAAGCGCAGTGCACAAAGTTGGGCAAGAGTACCTAAAAACTAAAGATGGACCAGGTGTGCTGATGCATCATCATTTCAAGTGCTTCTTCAACTGTTTGGTTTTTTTCCAGTTTTGAAGTTGGTGCCATATGTAAGCAGACGGTCTAAAAAAAAGTTGTCCACAGTCACATGTAAAGGGCATTTTGCATTTTCTCTTAACTTTACGTCTCCTTGTACGGGACTTTTTCTGTGATTTGCCCTTCATGTGCTCAGCTAAGAGTCTTGCTCCTGTGAATGTCTCCCCACAGCTGACGCAGATGTATTTAATGGCCTCTGCGTGCTGGACACAATGTCGCAGGAGGTGCAGCCGGTGCTTAAAAGCTCGGCCACACTGGCACTGGTGTGATCGGTGGCCTCGGTGGAGGTAGCGGTGGCTAATGATGAGGGAGGGCTGACGCAAGATGGCACCACACTGCCTGCAGGGGTAAGGGGCCTTGGCACGCCAGCCCATGTTCATACGTTTCATCAAAGCAACATCTTGGCTGTCGTTCTCAAACATGGCCATAATTGTGGGCACTGGTTCGGAGGCTGGTTCAGAAGCTGCAGTGGCTCGAGTTTTGTCCGTGTCAGACTTCAGGGGATTCGACTGTGATCCTGCATATGTTTGATCAATAAACCTGGTGACCTGGTTTGGACTGCTGATGGCTGTGCCACAGAAACCTGAAACCTTTTTATCAGGCAGTGCTGATGGATTGGTAATAATGCATACTTTGGTACTGACCACCGATGTGTGTACTCTGGTGACATGATTAAACAAAGTCGTTTCACAAGTGAAAAAGGATTTGCATATGTTACATGCTTTTGGCATCGTCTCTGAACAAAAGAAGACCAAAGGCGATTTGCTGTTCTTGGGACATTGGTGGTGATGGTACAAGTTCTCATGAGAGAAAACCTGGCCACAGATGTCACATGAATACAAAGGCATGTAGTGTTCATTAAGCTCAGTCTCCGTTAGAAAGAGTGACTTGCACAATGAACACTGATATTTTACCCTTACGCCACTACAGTGCAGCAAATGCAGCTTCATTGACCTAAAGGGCCCTCGACCACATGCAGCACATATTGAACTATTGACATTAGCAAGGGTTGCAGGGTTTTGTTTCGAGTGCAGACTATTAGAAGAATCACTGGAATTATCGGCTGAACTTGAGGCACCATCTGATTCTGGATCATCGGGACACATATTTGTAGGTTTATGGAGTGCCTCGTCTTCATCATCCGTTTCGGAACTTGTTGAATTGTCTAGCCGCCCAGAGTCACTTTCCATGTCAATGTCAATATCATCTTCACCCACTATGTACTCTACACTGTTTTCCGTTGTCTCTGGTTTCATCTCAATTCTTTGCTGATGCCTCAACTCTGAGATAGAGTTTGTATTTTGCTGTAGAGTCAGCTCATTAGAAAAGATGTTGGTACTTTGACTCTGATGTATGACAGCAGAGATCAAAGAAGGAGCTTCTTTAAAAGGTACGGAGCCAGTGCAAAGTATCTCTGCATGCTTGTTCAATTCCCACACATTACTAAAGGACTGATGGCACTTTTTGCAGAGGGGCGGCGAGTGTGCATTATCCAGGTGTGTGGAGAGTGACGTCAGGCGTCGGAAAATTACCTTGCAGATGTGGCAGGTGGCTTTGATATTGTGGCTTTTGTAGTGTGACATCAAGTTTGTTATGTTGCTGAACTTTTTGCCACATTCCCAGCATTTCACCTGCGTGCGTGCATCATGCAGCTGCCTTATTGTTGACATACTCCATTCTTCATCGCTGCTTGAGTCTTCAGACATAAGGAGCAAGTCAAGATAAACTTTGTGTGGTCTGCAATTTGAAGAAGAGCAAACAGAATGACTTTTCTAACATATGACATATCTAACATCTCTTTAGAGGATGACAGTTTTCATCTGGCAGCTATTTCATCTCACAAAGACTTCTGTGAAATATCAGTTCCCCCCAGTATGAATTCCATCTACTTTAAAGTCATCACCAGGGTTTTCAGTAGTGCATTATGGGGCCAAAAATTCAATCTACCCAGTTATGTGAAACTTTGTTTATTGGTCCAAATGCCCCCAGCTGCATTTATTTATTTAGAACTAATCAGAAAATATTAGTATGCTAACAATGTTGCTAATCGCCACCAATAGTATAGTAGCATTTAGCCCAAAGATCCTGTGCAGCCAAGTACAGCCGAACTAAGATGCTAGCATGTCTCTGTCCCACAGCAATGTTATAACGTTCACAACATAACTAAGTAAACAGTTTGAAGGTTAGTTTAGTCAGTGGAGGACGTGAAAAGTTAGCTGGTTAACGTTAGAGCCCACCGTAAAAGACCGCTGGAGGAGCCGCCACAAAACACCACGCTTTTCGCTGCACAGCTAAATAACTCACCTCTGCCCACAGCTACGGCACCAACACGCCGCCGCCTGTGCCACAAAACACCGGGCCGATGTTTGGATGAGTCCAGACTGAAAGGTGACGATCCGCCGAAGTCATTTAACGTGCGTTACTAAAAATACACCAACAGCGAACGTTAACGTTTGCTAGCACGGAAGGACTTTGGTTTTGAGAGTGAATAAAAATTTCTTCTTAACATATGCGTGTCCAGATCACATTCGTACAAGCAGCCTACAATATTACTGCCTCAGTTCAGCACATCCCAAAAAAAGAAGCCTTACAAATTTCAGATTTAATGACACCGTCATATTGTTGATGGCGTCCGCCCGATTAGCCGTCCCCGGCTAAAAGCGGAAGCGGGGCGCCTACATTTCCCAAAACGCACCAACGCTCCATAGCTTTCTTTGACATTTTAATGTTTCTCCAAACTCCATGAAAAAATATCGGTACATTAATGGACTTTTTTCTTTATTGTAAACACTCAAAACTCAAACTCATTGAAAACAAGAACGGGCGATCTCGGATTATAAATATACTTTTATTTGAGAAAATAAAGAAACTCTTTATTCAGGCAATCTGACGAGTCTGTGCGTTGTATAATAGGTTTAATAGTGTGAATAAGACGTTGCATGAAATTGACTGTAAAGTATCGGAACTGCCTTTTGTCATCATGGTGTTTCATAACGGCTGTATTTAGGAGACGGACAAGAAGTGCTTGATTAGTGGCCCAAAGAATCTTAGATGGGCGGAGTTTCTTACAACGCGTTGCTATTTGGAAACCGCAACGAGGGTGATATTTAGCGGCTAACGCCGATCATTAAAGCAAATGCATCCGTAGAAAGCTTTGACTAAAGTCTCTGGAACCAGAGAAAAGCTCTAAACGTTTGAACTGTTAGGACGTTATTACTTAAAGACTGTCGCCATCGATGAAACCGCTGGCTACAGTTGCTAGCTGACGGTATAGCTCTCCTCTCGGGGATATTTCAGGGAAACAACAAACACCTTTAGCCCTCCTCTGTTTGCGCTGCGGCTGCAACGTTTGCTAGCTGTGTGCTGACATCAGTTGTGCTGTTGTGGGTCATGTCCGAGTCCGGCCACAGTCAGCCCGGGATGTACGGGCAGGGACGCAGGAGGAGGAGACGCCGGGGAGACAGAGAACCGGGACCTCCCGGGCAGAACCTCTCCGGTCCTAGTCGGGACCGAGACTACCAGCCGAGAGAACGAAGGGTAACACCAACAAACACTCAGGACGTCTATGTTGTCACTGCTGGCATATCCATAAATCTGTGTTTTTATTGTGCCTGTTCAGGATGGGAGCGAGGATCCACCCGGTCCACTCATTCAGAAGACCCCGATCATCCTCGCCAAACCCCCCGGAGAAAGGGTAAGTTTTGTTTTTTTTCTTTGGTTTGTTTTTTGTTTTAACTCAATTAATTAAGATCCTGCATTCAGGACATTTTAACATTTGTCCGCGTTGCTTGCAGAATAATCAGACTGGCCACGAAGCAAGAATATGCTCTAGATAGGAACAAAGTGTCCTAAACATTTAAAAAATCGAATATGTTAAAAGCAAAGTTTGGCAGCTGTTACATTAAATAGTTTGTTAGATACTTGTGGCTAAGGTGATTCCCTCCAGAATGTCTGAACACCTTCATAACACCATAAGAAATGAGCCAGTAAATGAAAGGCAATACTGAAAGTGGGCTATTTTACAACCTTTGCCCAGTGATCCAATGACTTGTGCTGTTAAATTATTCCCTGTCAAGGCCAAGCCATCACAGAATACACCTATCAGTGGAGCTCCAGTTCTGGATAAGCCAATCATGTTAATGAAAGCCAGGGATGATGGGGTGAAGCTGGGGACCCCTCCAGAGACAGCAGCTCAGCCTTTGGGCCCTGGACCCTCAAAGATGGAGAGGGAAGGGCAGCGACCTACACAGCCTGTGTACCAAATCCAAAATCGAGGAATGGGTGCTTCTGCATCGAGCAGTGCTGTGGACCGTGGGTCATTTCTTAAAAAAAACAAAAACAAAGAACCAATTGCATACAAATACATCATTAAGGCCAAACTACATTTACAGAAAAAAAAAATAATTTCTTGTTTCATGTGATTTCCAGCCATGGTTGGGCAGTCTAAACTCCTCCCTCCAGAGAAGATGAAACACAGTATTAAGCTGGTGGATGAGCAGATGAACTGGTGTGACAGTGCCATGGAGGTTAGTTGTTAAATGAGTGGAGTTAATTGTATGAAATTACCAGATAATGTTTCCCATGTGCTGTACAGTTTTTGCTCAAAGCAAGTTGTGTGTTTTGTTTTTTTTTTGTGCTGCGTTGTAGTACCTGAGGGACCAGACAGATATGTTGGTTGTGGGAGTTATTGGCCTTCAAGGAACTGGAAAATCTACAGTCATGTCACTGTTGTCTGCTAACACTGCTGAGGAAGATCAGCGGTAAGGCTAGCTGAGACATCTGCAACACCTCAGAAGACCAACTTACTGATAAGTACAACAATGGCCACAAGATTATTTATGATATCAAGGAAAGTGTGTGCAGTAAGGGAAAATGACAACTCTGTTGTACTGAAACTAGCAAATAAAGTTGGCTGCTTGAATATTAAAGCTGTACATGGAAAGTGAATTTACTTTACTGAGAACAGAGGTGATATGCTGTTTCTTTGCAATTGAACGATGCATTTCAGATATACACTTTTTTTTTTTTTTTTTTTTCCCAGCAAAATAAATTTCATAGCTAGCTCAGTAGGTGAAACTGTAGACAGTGTGTCCTTTGTTTGGCATAAACGTGTATGCATTTTCTCAGAGGTTATGTATTCAGAGCCCAGACTCAAGAAATCAAAGAAAGAGGAGGAAACCAGAGCACAGGGATTGACTTCTTCATTACACAGGAGAGAGTCATATTCCTTGATACACAGGTAAATAAGAAGGACCCAGTTTCTTTCCCTTTTTCTGAAGTACTTTCAAATTGATGTGAGAATGGCACTGTGAAATTGAAATGTCAAAGTGAGAAATTAGCTGAGATTGTAAAATAATTTGACTGATGTGAACAAGAAACCAACAAAATCTGTTCTTTATTTCTTCAGCCGATGCTGAGCCCGTCTATTCTGGATCACCTCATCAACAATGACAGGAAGTTGCCTCCAGAGTACAACCTCCCACACACATACATTGAAATGCAGGTAAGTGACTGGTCCATGGAGGGCACTAGTTGTTTAAGTCCTCATGCATAAATTCAAGGGTTCAACTTTAGTCTTTAGCCTGTTATCCTTTGTATCAAAGGATAACTATTTAATGACAGTTTTGTGGTCATTTTACTTACTAAACATAAATTCTCACATTAATGCTCTTAATGTAATCTGTTAACAGTCTCTTCAGATTGCAGCCTTCCTGTTTACTGTTTGCCATGTCATCATTGTGGTTCAAGACTGGTTCACTGATTTAAACATCTATAGGTAGGTGCTTGTCAACATGTGGTAGACCTTTTATAACACTCTAACAGAGCAGAAAGAGATGGTAGCTGTCAATAAGGCTCTGGCAATATGTAGAAGTCCCCACCCGCCACAGGAATGTTGACTATTTTATATTCTATCTCAAGAGGATATTTGTTTTCCACTTTCTTAGGAGCTCAACAATGTTATTCTTGCAGTTGGTCTTGTCAACAGCAATTCTGGCAAACCCAGACCTGTTCCAAATGACAGCCTTTGGGCTGACACACTGTTGTCTAGTACAAAATTCTCTGTTGAAAATACCCAAATGAACAGCAAATTACTCTGTAGTGGAAAACAATATCTGTAGTTAGCATTATGGTCACTGGAAAATGGATTACATTAGTCTGACATTCATGCACATAAAATATAAGTCTTGGAAAGTCTAGGAATTGCAGCTAAAACGTTTAAGCATTTTTTAACACAATGTTCATAGTTTCTTGGTTTCTAATGGGAAGAACATTTATAGTGACCAGTAATGCTTTCGATATACATACAAGCGTTAGTACTGTTTAAGTCTTCAAGCTGTTTAAGACTGTTAACAGTTGAAGAATTAACTGGTAAGAACAAGATTACCTAACCAAGCATGACCATTGTAAATAATAGTAAACCAAATTCCCTAATAGCTTGAACAAAATTACTGGCTCTAAAGAATAGATACCAGGTGTTGGCAGGGTTGGAGAAGTGATATGTACAGTGGTTATTGCTTCATTACACATCACCATTGTAGACACAGTTGAAAAGAACAGAAAAGGAACAGAACATTTCTGTGTGTTGGCCAAAATAACTTATCAAATATAGACACTAAGTGGGATTTAACCATTTCGTAAAGGAACCATGTTTTAATTTTTAATGAATTAGTTTTTTCTCCTCGGTCATGAACATTTGCAGAGCTGACCTGTGTTAATATTTAACATCTTTTTTTATATCCATCTTAGCTTACAGCCTTACAGCCTTTTGAAATTGAAATGTACTATAATTTTTTGGAACTTCTATTGATTTCACATAAACAAACAATGAACCATACAGCCAAACTGCAAAACAAAAATACACTAATTCACATGCATGAATTGCACATCATCCTACATATAAAAATTTAAATCCTGTTAGACACTGAAAGCATCACTGTTTATTAAACAGTTTAAATTTGCTTTTTTGAATAGGTTTCTGCAGACTGCAGAGATGCTTAAACCCTCCACTCCATCTGCAAGCCATGACAGTACTGGCTCCTCAGGCAGTGATGATGGAACAGAGTACTATCCTCATATAGGTGACTTCATTATGTAGAATCACAAACACAATCTCACACATTAGTCGTGTTTAATAACATCACCTTGAAAATTACCTTTTTTCTTTTTTCTTTTTTTTCTTTCACCTAGTGTTCCTCCAGAATAAGGCCAAACGGGATGATTTCTGCCCAAGGAATTTAAAAAACATGCATATGGTTGTGGACAAATTAATGGCCCACTCTCATCTCAAATACAAAGGTGGAAAACTATATTAACAGTAGTTTTATTACTCTACCAGTCTTTTATATATTCTGTTCACTTCATTCTTGTTTTTTTTGGTTTGTTTTTTAACTCACATCATGTGACATCTTAACTAAATACTTTGCCCAATTTGCTTTACACCTGCACTTGTTCCATAATTTGTGTTGTGCACTCAGGTACATTGTCCATGCTAGACTGCAACATCTTCCCTGGCTTGGCCCAGGACTACCTGTCACCTGAGGTCAACATGTTCCTACTTCCTGTACAGGAAAATGATGGGGAGGATAATTTGACTAAGGCTGGTAATTGCGTACTTTCAAATGCAGTCTTATTTTAATGTTAAATGTCAACAGACCTGTTGACCTTCTTTACCTGTTGAAAGTAGAAGAAAATGTTTGACTTTCTTTACCTGTTGAAAGTAGAAGAAAATGTTTGACTTTCTTGGCCTAAACCAATGCGAATTCCTCATGTGCTTGTGTATGGTCTGAATGAATCCCTGTCTGATGCTTAGGTACGGGAACGTATCCACTCTTTTCCCTGTTGCCGGGTTATAAAGGACACCCTTCCTTCTCTACCATGGTTTCAAAACTTCGCAGCCAAATACTGACCATGCCTCGCTGTCAGCTATCCCACACCATACTGACTGAGAAAAACTGGTAAACATCCCTTGCTTTTTTTCCCCACCCTATATTTATCACAATATTAATTTCATTGATGCATTACTCATTGGTTAAAAAAAACACAAGCAGACAGCCTTCAGAGCTGAAAAAGTCCCTCTATAAGTTCTGCATGTAAAAAAGCCAAGCAAACAAATATTTTAAACTAAATTCAGAAGGGGCGCAAACAGCAAACCAACTTAAATATCAAACGGCCTTCATGCACCATTGAACTGTAGTTAGCAAAAGGATCCATTGACCAAACCTTTTAAATGGACTGATAACCTTATAACATATTAACATAAAAGGTTAAGAAATAAGCCTATGTGCCTAAAAAGGTAAGCAAATTATGTAAAAAAACGTCATAAATTCCAACACAACCTAACGCAGATGTGTTTTGATAGTGTAGGTGCAGCCCTAGTATTAAGGATGTTGACATCACAAATATTTATGTAACAACATGTATTTAGGTGTGGCAGACCTCTGTGTACTAAGATTTTTATGTTTCACAGGTTTCATTATGCAGCTCGTATCTGGGATGGAGTGAAAAAGTCATCAGCGCTGTCAGAATACAGTCGTCTGCTCTGCTAACATGTTGGAACAAGATTTTTGGCTCTCAAAGTGGAGACCGTTACTGGCAATGACTAAGAATGAAATATAAGAGGGAACTCTGTCAGTGATGGGAAATTTCAGTTGGAACAGCACTTTGTAAGGATGTCTAACAAAAGGTTTTGGTGCTTACAAAGTCTTAGTATTTCCTGCTCATGCCCTCAGGCAATTTAATGTAAAACAGACAGTGGCACCCTGTACAGCCTGGTGAGAAAAGTTGTCTTGATACTGTAGGGCTAACATAAGTATGATTCATTTTGTAGTGATCTGTTTTGAAGAAATTTAATGTACTGATTTTATTTTTTTTTTTTTTTTGAGATGAAAATATATTGCCTTCTTTAAGTTATTTTTTTATATTGTCTTTTAGACACGAAAGAGTATCATTTTCATAGAAATAATAAACTCCATTTGAAAGAGTGAGTAGCCTGACTGGTTGCACAGGAAATCTCACCTCTGCTTTCTGTAAGTTTCTATTTCACCTATGATTTCATCATAGAAACCACTAATAAAACGAATGGTCACCCATCTTGTGCAACTGTCCTCCAAAATCCATAATTTAGCAAAATAGGTGTCAGTGAGGCTTGTTGGAAGAATGCTGTACAATAGAACTATTATTCCACATAAATATAAATAAATAAATATATATATATATATATATATATATATATATATATATATATAAAAAAATAAAATTATTTGCATGATATCCATAAGAAATCTCCTCTTCTAATTGTGAAAGAGAAAGCAGAGGGGTACTGGCTGCTGTAATGGTTGAGGCTGGATTGCGTAAGTGGACTATGCCCTGGGGAAGCAAGGAAATGGACGGCATTTGGAAATATGTAACAGACATTCTGCAAATAAACCATGAGACCAAAGCATGGTTCCCTGGTGCTTTGCCACCTATCCCAACATGAGGAGTCAACCTTGAATGTATGCTCATAGAACATATGAGCCTTTTTTTTTTTAAGGTTATAAAGGAATCAAAGTCTTTTGAAATTTGGTATCATTCTACTCAACATACTGGAATTCAAAAACTTTCCACTTGCATGAGTTCATAGCCTTTATGGAGGGGGCTCTGGCATTTTTGACTGCAAGAGGTAACCCTTCACTTACCAGTCCACTCGTGCCATAATGTAAGTTAGTGGTAACTTATATTGTTGAGGTGTTGGACAGCACCTGCTGTAATATGGGAAAGGAAGAGAAGGCTGAGTCTTAAGTTGAAGCCAAACCTTTTAGCCAGTGGTGACCTAAAGAATCGTGAACCATGAGTGAACTGATCATGCGTGTCACTAAAACTCCAACTGGGGCATGTGCCCCAGTATAAATCTGCCGTTCCACAGTGATTTCAGCTTGAACCCTCTGAGTCCCATGACCTGTGGATAATACATAAGCGTATTTCTTCTTTTGGCTGACGTTTTTTTAATTGATATTTTTGGCGGGCCTTTGCATGCCTTTATTTCAGACAGTGCCACTTTGCACTCACGTGGCAGACAAGAAACAAAGAGGGGAAGATCATGAGATCATGCAGCATAGGTTGCTTAGCTGAAAATGTTGCATGTTGTTGCACCGCAGATGAGTTGTGACAGTTTTGCAGGTTAGGGTTACCTGTCACTGCCAAATGGATAAGCAGTTGAAGATGAATAAATGTTGCGCCGCATGTCCATTGCCAACTCAACTACTCATTTTGACTAAAACATTATTGGCTCGTGTAGATGGACAGCAGAAAATGTTTTGTGTTGAGCAGGGACAGGGAAGCGGCAGGAAGCACAGGTGAGTTGGATGGTCTTTAGTCAAAATAACTCTTTTTTACTTTTACTTTTGCAGAAACAAAAGGGGCTGCAGTTTCTCTTTCAGGAAATGGAAACTGAACTTTAGGGTGATGTTTCTTCAGACCACTCCCTGAAACAGAGCTACTTAAAGCCATAACAGATCAAAAGAGAAATCAGTTGTGTTCTGCCATCACAAAATGCACCTGCTCCTGATCTTTGGGATTACGCTTCTCCCTCAAGGCAAGTTTTTATTCTGTCTGTTAAGTCTGCAATGAAAGACTGACCTGTCGACATGTGTTTGCAAATGCTTTGTAAAAATTACAACAAATAAAATAACAAATATGTCCACTACATACTTGTTATTTTGTTGTTGGTTGTTGTTGTCCTCGTCCTTGCTTTTGCGCTTTGTCAGTTTTTTGTGTGATTTAGCTTTTTTCAGCTTTGCTTCACTCTTTTGTTACTGCCCTGTCATTGGGAACTATTCATAGCATACAAAATGTTCTAAAATAGAATAGAATAGAATAGAAAACTTTATTGTCTGTCAAAAATGTGTCTTTGATACGGCTTCTTCACAAATTAAAAACCTTGACAGTGACATCCTGACATTGAAACTAATTTGCTAATTGCTATATATATAGAGTAAAAATATAATTGTTATTATTTGTAATTATTATACTACTACAACAAATACTAATAAGAAAAAGTAGAATTATTATTCTTGATATTGTTATTATTGTTGTGAACTACTATGTATGTAATAATGTCTTCCTTTTGTCTTTTCCTCTTCAAATGAAAACACATACCTTGTTCAATCCATGGCATTTGAAATCTTATCTGAGTTTTACTTTTCAACAGCCTTCACCCTGTCATGTTATCAATGTGAGGTGGGTACAACCTGCACGGACCAACTGATCAATTGCCCAGCACTGAGCAATCAGTGTGTTGTGCATAAAGTCACTACATATGCAGGTAAAGGTATTTCTTTTTAGTTGCATTGTTCTTATTTTAAAATCAAGTGAAGCTTCAAACTTCACTTTTTAAATACTGTTTACCTTCTTTTTTTTTTTTTCATGAAAACACAGCTACTGTAGATGTGAAATGACATTGCTATGGTCCAGTTTACAAAGGTCAATCACTTGTTGCAGGTGGCTCAAAAATGACTGACATCGAAGTTAAATCATGTGGCGTGGTTGAACAATGTGTTAATGGTTCAATAAATTTTGGAATCTCAAGAGTAACACTTGCCAGCAAGTGCTGCAACTCCGATGGCTGTAACAAAAAATTTACACCAGGTAATTTGCTTCAGTTTTTTAATCTCTTCACTGTCCAGCTGTTTTGGTGAGAGCATGTAGTTCAACTACTTGCATTCTGTAATCCCTGTATTTGCCTACATCTTGATATGCAAGGTGAAAATTTTCCATTTTGTATTTCAGCTGCCAGCAATGGCAACCCCAATGGTTTAAAGTGCTTCACTTGTAATGGTGAAAACTGCGATGCAACTCTACAGTGCATAGGAAGTGAAGACCACTGCGTATCAACTGAAGGTAACAGGCCCACAGCATCAAATCTCTAACTCTGTTCTAAAAGTTTAAGAGTACCATTAAGTGATTTATTTAGATTTCATTGAACATAAAGCTCAAAGACTAAGCTATTTTCATTCTCATAGTCACAGTAGGATCTGTAAAGACAGCCCTGAAGGGCTGTGCTTCCAGGCAGGTGTGTGAAGCCAAAGATGTTGATGAGCTTCAAGATGCCTTGGGCAATACTTTGGACTGCTGCCAGGGTAATCTCTGCAATGGCGCCAGAAGCAGAAGTGCTGGCCTTCTGCTTCTGCTGGCATCACTGTCTTCTCTAATCACGTTCACTTAACTGGCATTAGCAGTACTGCTGAGCTATTGTTCCTCATCTCCACTTGGCCTTATAACAAACTATTATGTTGCCTTTCAACTGATTAATGAGAAATCTTTTAAGCAGCTTGAAAATATTAATTAGTAAATATGTGATTAAGAGCTATTACCCAATGCACCACAAAAACCTAAGATATGAACATTAATCACAAATATTAAATAAAGGCACTTCTATAAGATACCTGTGTATTTTCTTTTGAATGTCAATAAAAAATTTCAAATGAAAAATATTCTTCTGTCATTTGTGTTATTAAAATCTTGAGGAAAATTTGTGTGGGGAGGCAACGCAAAGGTGGTAAAAAGGGACATCTGCAAAAAAAATTGTTCATCATTGTTTTTACAAAATATGTACGTAAGATTAAACAAGTGCTATTATGTGTTAGCACATATTGCAAAATTTGATGTTTACTGTGTGGAAGCAAATCCTGCACACAATAAAGCCTCCGCCTGAAATAGATGAGTTGAAATTCTTAACTAAATTACTTGATGTAGGCTTTATTGCAAAGAATGAAACTACAGTTGGGCAGTACAGCGGCATAGCTTTGCATTAGGTTAGCATTGTTGCCTCACAATAAGAATGTCGTAGGTTTGGTTCCTGGTCTGGGGCCTTTCAGTGTGGAGTTTGCATGTTCTCCTCGTGCCAGTGTGGGTTTCCTCCCTCGATCCAAAGACATCATGTTTGGGTTAACTGGTGACTCTAAATTGTCCGTAGGTCTGTAAGTCTGTGAGTGGTTGTTGGTCTCTGTCTGTCTCTGTGTGTTGGCCCTGTGATGGACTGGCCCCGCCCTTGCCCAGTGTGAGTGTGCATTCTGCTGTGTGCTGCATATAGACTCGTTTGTTTCTGAGGTGTCAGTTTACATTGTTTGTTGCTTTCTTTTCAGTAACTGTCAAAACAGCCACAAATATTGGGAAATATTTTTATATTTACATTGGAAAATTTTTATTTGACATAAAGTGAATATTTGTGATGTAAAAATGTAACACGATTCATTCTTCTAGCCTTTCACCTGGGAATGTAAGGGGAGATGCACAATTCATTGCTTCCTGCTCAAGTTGTGTGATGCAGTTAGTCCAAGCACTCAGATCAACACTTACTAAAGCCTGAAGTCATCAGAGCTCCTTTGGCGTCTGCAAGTGTCAAAAATATTTGATTTATATGGTGTGATATTTGCAGTGGATGGCTTGTACACATGAAAGTCACTGGGAAAATCTAAATGAACAACACTTAGGGCTCCTCTCAGCTTTTCTCAGCTTGATGCACATCAGTTGGATATTACAATAAGAGGCTTGCTCTTGTTGTTAGGCATAAGGTGCTGAATGATGTTGAAAAGTGTTCTCACCTGGATAATTGGCTCCAAATGATCCCCCTAGACAGAAAATGCATGGTTACTATTTGACAATTTGTGTCTCCTGTGTTTGCCCACTTTGTGAGAAAAGCAGTGTGTTTGTGCACCCTTTTGGTGGTCTTGGGGGTTTCTTGTTGTGTTCCAGGTCTCTCCTGATCATTTTGAGGAGAAAATACTTTAAGTTAGTCAAAGTGACAAAGGCATATGTCAGGCTAAAAACAATTACATTTACAATTACATTAAGTTTACCTGGAGAGTCTATCCCATAGTGATCTTCTGTGGAGGTAGAAGGAGTGGAAGAATTGTAGAGATAGAATGGGTATAGAGGTGAATAAGATGCCATAAGGTATCAGTTGTTTTCAAAGGGTAAAATATATTTAGTATAGACTATTAACTCCAGCCTCATTTATGCAAGTGTACAGCACTGTTATTGTCCTCTTAATTAATGCCAATAGCTTGAATGATGAGGAGAAAAATTATCAACATACATTTACATTTACATAATGTTAATTTAAGAAAGATTTATCTTTATTTATATATTTTAAAGGGAGATTAGTTCTCTCAGTGCAATCATGGATACCGGAGACATTTCCATCCAATCTAAACTGTAGAATAGAATAAATCTGATTAATCATTTACAGGAATGTAGACATCCATTTGGGTGATCCTTATACCCAGTTATAGTTAAAAATGCTTACCTTTTCTCCGGCCGAGGTGGTGGCGTCAGTGAGTCATTAACGCACCTCCTGTTGTTTAGAAACAGCGCTGTTAGTTAACGCTCATGAAAGTGTATTGGCCTACTTTGAATCAAAATGTCTTAACTGGACCTTTTCCTGCACACGATCACTCCAAGTACTGCAGCTAAGATGACTGCAATCAGGACTAAAGCTGAGACTGGAATCGATATAGGAAGAGAGCTTCTCACTTGGTACATCAGTGACCCTAGTGAAATAAGAACATTATAGATTAGTGGGCATATAGGAAGGAAGTTACATAACTCCAGGTATGATATAACTTCAGGACATAATCAGGGCAGATGAGTCTTGTATTCTAACCCATCACGTTGAGCTGGACTGTTCTGGCTTGTTGCTTGTCACGCCAGAAGATGGCAGTGCACGTTAGATTTTTGACTCCGTCTCCTCCTGCAACCATGAAAGTGATTGTAGACGTTATCTCCCAGATGTCCTGTGTTCTCATGATGTGTGTGACTTCACTGGAGAGGATTGGGATACTCCACGAGAACTCTGGAGGGTGTGAGGGACAGGTGTGTGTCACAGAACACGAGACAGTTATAACTGAACCAGCGCTGACATCCTTTGGAAGTGGGCTCATCACTGGTTTTCCTGGGGTAGCTGAAAATGACGAGCACAAAGTGAATTACTGAAGGTTAGAATAGGTTAGAAAGCAAACTGATGAATCGACTGGCAAATTTCAATATTCTAAATAATTAGTTGTGACCCCACACCTTTCATAATGATAAATACACAGCTGTTGTTGAATATGTATTTCTCATGTCCTTTTTCTGCGTGGAAACAGAAGGGCCCGTTGTCAAAAGGCATGATATTATCAATTTCCAGGGAACAGTTTCCTTCCATCAGATCTCCTAATAATCTGGTGCGGCCCTTGAAATGGTCAAGTACATTGCTCTGGCTGTTGTGGTAGATAACATCCCCACTTTCTTTAGACCAGATTCCACGTGTAAGAGGCCTCTCATAGCAGAAGCTGCAGGGAATCACCACACATGAGTGGGTCAGGCCGGTGATTCTGAAAGGGACGTTCGCAGCCAGAATTGCTGCACAGAGAGAGACGAGACATGAATGGGATACCTTTAGCAATAAGTCCTGATGTCATGCAACGTGACAAACTTGTGTGTTATGAGAGAACATGAAGTGCACCCACTGTTGTTTTCATTTGGATCTCTTTCTTCAGCTGGCTTGATGTACTCTGGAAAACATCACAGTAAACGCAATTGAATTGTGTTGCATTGCTGAATGTTCAATAACTAATGAGGATTAGAAATGAAGATCAGATTTTTGAGAATAAATCTTACACTGCAGAAACTGAATATGATTATTCAGCTACGTATTATTACAGAGCACTTACTTTTTATATGAAGGACTGTACGGTTTGATGTCTCTCCCATCAAAAACTTAGCAGTGCAGGTCAGAAGTTTACCGTCATCACCCATGGAGCCAATGAATGTTAGATTTGACACAGCTTCATATGTATTGCTCATACTCGGTTTGGTGTATGATGAGATGTGCATGTTTTCAAAGTTCCACTCAATGGTTGGTTTATTTTTCTTGCATGTGTAGGACACTGAACAAGTGATGTTTGTTGCTACACCCTCTGGCACTTCACCCGGCGGCTTAACCATGGTGATTTCTTCGTACGGACCTGAGAAGAGATTTGACTGTGAGGTTTAAAGCTAAGCACAAACATTTATAGTAATTCAAATACCCCAGTAGTTCCACTTTGTACTCACATTCAACATTCAGCTGAAGCTCTCCTGTGGCTCTTTGGCCACCTTGATACTGAACAGCACAATTCACGCTTTGGTCCTCCTCTTTGACAGTCCAAGTTCGTTCAATTGTCCTCTCCCAAATCCCATCAGATACCAGAGTTTCTGTGGGTGGGCTGTCTCCAGATTCACCATTTAGAGTCAGGGTGGGGGGAGCAGACGGACATGTATGGCGCACACTGCAGGACACTTTGCTCTTTTCTCCCACTCTGGGGATACCACCAATGTTCAACTGTGGCTTCTGAGCATGATCTATGCAATTTCATAGCAAGCATGAAGATTCATTAGACAACAGCCTTTTTTGGAAATTGGCTTGATTGACAAGGGAAATAATTCATGTATCATAATACTTACCTGAAACAATGAGCTGTGTGGTTTTATCATAAAGCAGGCCATCCTTGGTATGAAAGGAGGTAATGGGGTTTTTATCTATCCAAGGGTAAAGTCTGTCCTGGTTGTGTGACATCTGTAGTCCCTCAATCTTGAGACTACAATTCCCCTCCTTCACAGAACCAATCAGGCTGGTTTTCCCCTGAAATTTACTAATAACACTATGTGTTTGGTCAAGCACAGGCGGGTATCCATTGCTCTGATACAAATACCATATCACCCTGAGGCCAGCAGGCTGGGCGGTACTATAGGTGAATCGGCAAGGAATGATGATACATGAGCCTCGCATGCCTGTAATGCTTCCTGGGCTGGTGAAGGACCAACCACGAGACACCATATTTCCTGGGGAGGCAAAAAAAGGTTAAGCAAAGTAACTACTCTTTTAAACCAACAGGCTACAACCTTTCTGACTTCTGACCCTTGTGTTTGTTTGAATTTGTAACAACTAATTTTAGCCACTTGGGGCCATTAGAGGGAAACTAAGAACTGACCACTGTCATCAGTTTAACAGCTGACATGGTGAAGATGTTGGCTGACAGCTGCCTTGTTAAAAAAAGGAAAAAAGGAAACAGAGTGGAATCAGAACGTAAAAAAAGTCTGTTCGGATTACATGTAAATAAAGGACAGGAACAACTGATAATGCAGCCTAAACAAAGGGTTGTCAAAATGACAGGAGTAGATTCTATCCATGTTATTTTAATTTTAGACCTGTTGCAGAGGTATGAGTGATGTGGGACTTTTTTGACATGACTATGACAAAATGTTAAAAAACAACTAGGATCAGTTGTTAAATGAAGATTGATATTTCTTTTACTCACTCTTTACTCGGAGGGTGATGCTCTTCTCTTGTCTCCCTCCCCCACTGAACAATGCGTAGCATGTCAGAGATCTCCAATGGTCGTTAGCTGATGGGGTGAATGTCAATGTGGAGACAGTCTTCCACATAGTGTTCGTGATCTTACTGCTTTCAGTGGATGCTGGCACATTTTCATAGTTCCACTTGAGAGTTGGTATATGTTTAGGGCATGTGTATGAGGCAGTGCAGGCCACTTTGCTCGCATATCCCTCAAGAAATTCATTTTGTGGAGCGCTGATAGTCAAAGGTGAAAAAGAACCTGAGATATAAAATTGCCATGTTAATACTTCAGGACAGCCTAAAAGAAACTTTTTTTTTTTTTTCTGTTACATACATTTTGCATTTAAGGTTTTAGAGGTGCTTGCATGTTGACCACCAGGGTGCCAGACGGTACACTCAACAATTTGGAGGTCATTCTCTATTGTCATCGTGGATGTTACGGAGGATTTATATAAGCCCATAGACCAGGTGGTGTGAGTCATCTGATTGCCTCGTTCTGGGATGCTGAGCTTCAGAGTGGGTGGGTCACTGGGACAGGTGTGATAGACAGAGCACTCCACCTGCACATTCTGTCCAACTTTCATGTCTCCAACGATCATGATGTCTGGTTTCTTTGCAATGCCTTTTACAAAGCACATGAGAACAGTTACTTATGAGTATAAATATTTATTCCAGTTAACAGCAAAGTTTCTGTAAGCTCACTACTTACCTGTTACCTCAATTGTCACAGTTTTATCAAAGAATCGGTAAGTGCTTCTCCCAACATGCTCTGGATCTACCCAAGGGTAAATCTTCTGTCGATGGTGAGACCAAGTCACTGGGTAGATCCTTAAGCTGCATGTCTTATAACCTGGTTGTTGGTTGTATCGTTGAGTTTTTCCTTTAAATATGGAAATGACTTTGTTTGGGTACCAGTTGTCGTAAACTAAAGGATATCCCTTGCTCACATACTTGTACCAAACCACACGATCTGGATCATTAGGTGGATACTGATAGTAGTCAAAACTGCATGGGATGACGAGGCAGGAATTCAGCAGTCCTTCAATCTTATGTGGCAGGTCTACTTGCCAAGCCCAAGACATGCTGAAAATGCTCCCTAAAAAGGGCCATTACACAAAATTTATATTTTAATGCTGGAAACATAAAATTGTTGGAACTATTTATATGTTTAGCAAAAATGTAACAGTACAAAACTGTAGTACCTATAAGACAGAAGCTCAGGAGAATGGGGCAACATCCAGACATATTTGCACGCACCTAAATTAGAAATGAAATAAACATATTTGTTTTATGCACTTAAGGTTTTTATGGAGCAGAAAATTTTATTTATCAAAAATAACTTTGCAGGAAAATTATATTTTTCCTAAAATAAACAAACAAACTGTATACTAATGAGCGCTCAATCAACTAACGCAGAATTTCAGTGAAGTTGTTGAACGCTTATGGGAAACATTCAGACTCACAGTTCAGTGAAAACCAAAGCAGATGAGGGCACGGTTTCCTGTTTTGAATGTTTCAAGTTCACAAAAGCTACATCTACTGATTTTCTACGATAATCATGTTTTTGTTGCTGTTAACCACAGTTATGAAAGAACATCCAAAAAACTGGAATTCACCAATGACAAAACATTGCCCGCAAAAATAGAATACATTCAAATTAAATCATTAGACTTTGCAGAAAGCCGGGTGAAAATAAAAGCGTAGACAACAGAAATTATTTGACAGAGAAGTGAAATCATTTCTAAAGAAAAACTGAATGAATCTTTTCCCTTATAATTTCAAAATTATAATAGATCACTAATGAAAATAATCTTAATTTTCTTGAGTGATTACATTTAGAAAAGTCCATCATATCAGATAAATCAGCTTTCTTGATAAATTGCAGGAAAAACATAAAATTATCGGATGTATTTTCGTTAAAGAGCAGTAGTACCTCACCTGTTGGTTGGGTTGAGTTGAATGTTATGAAATGCCACCACCTTCTGTGGAAGGTTCTATGATTTTCCTTTACAAACCACCATCCCCCCACCCCCCCACCTCCCAAAATGTGGGTGGAGGTGTTTGAGAACTGCCAGTAAGAGAACCAGTAAGAGATCCTGCTTTCTAAAGGTACCGACATCCACTGTGATGTAATGCACATAACAGGATTATTGCCACTGCAGATAGCTGGCACATTATCTTGACACTTGTAGAGAAAAGCAAAGACAATGAAATCAAGGTACCTAATGAAACGGGGCTCTGAAATAATGTGGTGAAATGTGGCTAAATGAGATGACAATGATTGTTCAAATATCATCTCAAAAAACATGAAAAGTACTCTACTCTACTCTACTGAGTAGTCTGCTTTCACAGTCTTTATATTTATACTCATGCTTTTTGGAAACTCTTGCTAACTGTGGAAGAGGGAATGCTTAACCCTAACCCAAGAAGAGGTAAGCACACTTAATCAAATTAGAAGATAGGAGTTGGAAGTCGCCGTGATACTGAAGTCATGAAATGGTGTCGTTTTTTTTATAACCAGCACTATAAGTATAGTTTAACTTATATTTAGAAATTGATATAATGAAATGTTATTTTGCCTTTCATACAGAAAAAAATTCAGCTGTCTGTCACTCATAGTTGTTAACAGGCTGATATTTCCAGATTCCAATGTGGCTGCAACACTGACAATAATCAAATAAAGCAGCGAGTGAGGCTTCTGGGGTTGATAGCATTGATCAAATTACCAATTAAAGGAGCAGATACTTCTCAGAAGTCCACTTGCTAAAATGTTCTTTTGTGTCAGGGGGGTTTTCCTCTCAAAGGTCTGTTCTGTGCAATTGTGTCAATTTGCTTGTTTGTGTTTTCCCCACCTCTAACCACCAAAATATTTTCCATTGAGCATTCATTTACCTTTTTTCCTTTTTTGCGTTGAAAGCCTTCTTTCTTCACAATGGTTAACTTTGTCACTGATATTATGATGCTGAAAAAATGTTGCTCTGGCAAATGTGTAGATCTTATTCACAGTAAGATGTGTTTTTGCTTAGATTTTTCTTCCACCATAGCATACCCCATTCATATAGCTTTGCTCAAATCTCAAATTTGTATTAATTTAATATATAATAGCTACGGATTCTTTTTTTTTCTGAAGGTGAACTATTTCAATCTCACTGTTACACAGAAAAAAATCTGACTTTCAGATATTTCTGCAAATGTATTTAAAGAAAAGTGTGGCAACCATATAACCTTAGGTATAAGTAGAAAAGACATTTGCTATTACACGTGAAGTTCAGCACATTTATTGCATTTGGTGTCCATTTATTAGAATATGGCGTGCCTAATATGTAGACATTATACTGACATTCAAAAGAGTACAATGAATTAATAATAACATATATGAACAATTTATCTTACTTCTGCTAAAAGTTGTCGGAAAACTTTTCTTATATGTGTCAATTGATTGAAAAGATTAGCAAAATATTAATAGCTGTAAACTGTAAATGTCAAGTGCATCTTATACGTGTTCACTTTTAGGTTTGCTGTTTGCTTGCAACACAGGCAGAAATTAGTTTTCTTTTTTTAGAGGTTTCCGTAGACGTTGAGGTCTGCAGTGTTTTCGTAATCGTCACCAATGTCAGGTTCCTGTGACAGATAATGGCAATTATTGTCCAAGATGTTGATATTGTCAGTGGCTGTGTGCAGTTCTTGGAAATGTGATGAATTATTGGCAGATGAAGAATACCTGTTTGTAGTTGCAGGATTTGGGTTGGCTGGGACCAATTAAGATTGAAAGTACCAATTAGACAAAGAAAGTGATTGACATCAGCCATGAATGTACAATAATGTTGTGTATGTCTAAAGACAAAAGACCAGTACCTTTTTGGGGATGGGAAGCGAGGCTTGAACATTTCATTGTTGGAGCAGAATTGTGATTTGCCATGACTGGGCCTGAGTATTAGAATTTATGTTACTACATAAATAGGACAGCAATTAGCGATGTGTTCGATGTTCAACATGCTTACGTGTGGCCAAAATCCACCATGTCTCCCCTAGGCCTTCTACAACAGAGCCAAAACATGTCGAGATAAACCATGCATTTCAATACAGAGATACTTGGAACTTGAAACATTACTAGAAGCTGACACCAACACTTATCACCTACCTGGAAAATCTGCTCCAAACAGACCTTCTGCAAAATAAAAAAGAAGAAGAGAAACTAAACGAATGGTTTAAAAATAAAAGCTTGAAAAGAAAAAAAAAAAACAAGAAATGCACCATGACACACATGCAAATTACACACACTCATTCTGTGACCCACACACAGCTGCAGTTAGGACAGTCCAGAACAGGTCGCACAAAGCTACAAAGGTTTCTTGCCTGTGATCAGAAAGAGTTGGTCCTGGGCCAGCAGAATGAATCCTGTAATAGACAAAGAATACATGATAGTTTTGTTTCAAGAAAAAGTTTCCGAGATGACATTGTTCCTGTCAACACCTGGATGAAGAAGTTAATACAATCCACTATTGGTTCTCACCTGCGGGACAGACGGTTCCACATGCTTAATATCATAGAAAATTGTGATGAAAACAAGAAGGAAAGGGGATGTTTATTAAAATGGTTTAATTGCAGTCGAACAGTATGAACTAAATTGACTGTCCCACATTTTTACCTGCCCTCCTGATTTTGGAGTTCTCTGATGCGATTCCTTAAGCAGAGAGAGAAAACAATGTTAATATGCTGTACAAAAGTAAATAAAAAAATTCAAGCGCTAGAAATGTTACTTTTTTTGCCCCTTTTTAATGTGCTCTGTCAGTTAGTCAGTCAATGATAGTGTACTGTTTTACTCACTTATATTTTTTCACAATGAAAATGCCGAAAATGCCAAAGATCAAAAAGACACCAATCCCCACAACCACGGGAATGATGATGTGGTTATAGTTTCCTGTACCTGCAAGTAGACAGAAGTTGTATCAGACATTGGACAGACTGAAAGTTCAATAACCAATAACCAAGTGAAAGGTTCTTACGTTTTATGTAGAGTTTCTTTGTAGAAGAAGATGTCTTGCCACCAAAAAATTCAGCCGTGCAGGTGATGTCACTGTGATCGTCCTTCTCCTCAGGAATGAATGTCAGGATGGACTGTGCCTCCCACAATCCAGTATACATGCTTCTGTGAGACTCAATAATATTGTCTGAGGTGGTCTTGCTCCATGTGAGTTTAGGTACATGGGAGGGACAGGTGTGGGTGACTGAACAGGTGATGGTGTAGACATGTCCTTCTCTGGCTGTATCTGTATGAACTAGTGAAGGTTTTGGAGGATCAGCTATAAATAAAAGAAGGCAGAGCTGAAGTTAGAGCCAAATTGTGACAGCAATCTGTTGATATGAGAAATCTTGAAGGGGTTTGTGACTTACAGATCATATTCAACTGAGCACAATCATCGACAAAGGAAAACTTGTCTTTGGTATTTTGATCGTTCACTGTTCGTGCGAGTTCGATCCGAAAGCAGAACGGTCCGTTGTCGTGATTTTTGATGTCAGTAATTTCCAAGGTGCAGTTGTAAGTACTTGACTCTTGCAGCAATCGTGTGCGACCCCTAAAATTTTCCAAAATCAATGTTGGATCCTCATTATAGATGAATGATCCTTTGTTTGTCGAAACATGCCAGAGTTTTCTGAGTTTGGAGGAAGGCAGTGCTTCTTTCGGATGACTGAAGGTACAGGGCAGCACTACACATGATGTCTCCAAGGCGTCAAGGTTTTTCGCAACAGTGGCCTTCCATTCTCCGCTCAAGACAGGGCTGCAAAAAGCTGAGAGAGAAACATGGAAGTGACACAGAAGTGGAGTTAGATGCACTAACTGAGGTACATAAGAACAAGATTGGACACAAAAAGGTGACTGATTATCCTACCTGCCAAAAGTATAAAAAATATCTTCATGTTTCTCACTTTGCTTTACTTTGCTGGGGTTCTCTTGGTGCAATACACTGTGGGGCTTCTGAGAGAAGAAACAACAAAAAGAGAAGCATAAACAAACAAAATATAAAATCGTAATCAAAACCCAGACCCAAATGCATCATGCAGGCACAGCTTTGAAAGTGGAACCTCATCAACTGATCTTAACACATATAAGACGTTAATATATATATCAAATATTGGTAGTGATAGAAAAGCTAGACACAAAACAACTCATGATACAATCATAACAAATACCATATTAACTATCATCCATTCTTGTCACCAAAACTAATACACGAATTGGCTGCGATCTCCTTCAGTTCTTCTTTTGACCCCGATTTTTCTCTCAACATAAGCCAATCAAATGAAGGTAGAGTAAAAAAAAACAAACAAACAAATGAACCCTCAATACCTTTTTTAAAATGAAAGTCTTACCTAATAAAGCTGCTGTCTGTTCGATCGAAGCTGTGTGTTTCTACCAAAAACATCTCATTGAGAATGATGACATGTCGTGTGCTTTAGTGCTGTTAAGTTCACAGACATTGACTCTAGTGGCAAAAGAAAAATACTGCAGGCTGAAGTGGAGAACAGACTTCTCAATTCTTTGTATAAGGAAGTTTAAGCAGATGTTGTGGTTGCAATAGCGGGGTTAATATATGTGATTCATAGACATCTTCGTTTGCCCGACAAGTTCATCTTATATAATATACACTACCAGTCAAAAGTTTGGACACACTTTCCGATTCATTTGAATGAGAAATTGTATCCAAACTTTTAACTGGTAGTGTATGTTATATATATATTATACCCTGTAATATATCATATGTAATTGTCACGTTAACTTAAAATGAAATGTATGTTTTACATGAGGAGTTGTCCCAAGCTTACTGAGAGCAGACTTTGAGGATATTGCTAAGGCCATTATTGTCCCTCCAAGACAATCCATAAAACCAGCAGATAAGAGTTAGATGTTCGAAGACTTTCAGTAAAAGAATGATAATGTTCTGATAGACATTAAAAGAATTCAGCTAATGCATCAAGGGAATCCTCTTTGTTTTAATCAAGCTTTAGTTTGGAGTCAAACAAGGTTCCTGGCAATTTATGTCACTGCAATATCCACATTTTCTCCATGATGCTGGTCTCTGGGCTAGAACAAAAAGAAGTGTTAACTATCTGCCTAATGTCTTGAGTTCTTGGTTTAATCTATCTACTCTACTCTCTTGTGAAGGCATTCTTTTTGTGCACCTCCTGCAGCAAAGCACCCTCACTACTCCTGGAGCGGATGATGGGCTCCTTTGACCACCCTCTGCAGGCTCTTCCTCTCGGTAGAATATCAAGGTATCTAGGAAATAAATGATCAAATACCACAACTGTAGAGGGTCATCTGTGGAGTCAACCAGGGCTCATTGCTGGAGCCGTTATTGTTCATATTGTAAATAAATTTCAGCCTGATAATTATTTTGGTGCCAATGACACAAATTTATTCTGATGTGGAGAAAACCTGGAACAGTAGAAAAAGTAGAAAACGTGATTTGATTAAAAATAAATGAACACAACTGGCTGATCAGCTGACATAAAAGCTAGGTTTTGAAATGTTTCAGATGAATTATAACCTATACAATCATAAAACATAGTATTAGCGTGACATGAAACTGTCGCAACAATTGGAGTTACAGTTAAGTGTGAATAAGGCCGGAGAGTGGGGTGTTGAACTTGTCAACATTGGTGTTGACCCACCTAAGGGCATTTATTGCAGCAGTCATCTGAGGCAATGCCTTTCACTGATTCTTGAGAATTTGGATAAAATGGGTTTTCTGAAAATAAAAGGTTAACTTAAAAAATCTGAAGGTACTGTATATCATTATCCACCCAGGTGTTGGCTGTTCAGCAATGTACTGGTGCAACCTCCTGATTGTGTATATTTTTCATAAAATCAAGTTTTTTTTTGTCATATGCAATATGTATTTAGAATTTTAAAATCATTATCTGGCATCATTATACACATATATTCTGTTAAATGTTGAATATTAACTTTTGTTTGTTTGTTTTTTTATACTGTTGTATGTGTACTTTAAAAGATCTAACATCATATGTTTACTTTAAGCCTAAATAGATAAAGTAATGCTTTTTTATTGAACAAACACATTTTTGTATTAAAAGAGACGAGTACTTTAATACATCAACAGCAACGAAGAAACATTGTAAGCATATTTCTTTAAACAAATAAAACTCCGTCTGATGGAGATGACACTAGTCATGTTCTTGTTCTTGTGGGCAGACTTGGTTTGTCATAAATGAGTGCGTCGTGGAACAGCAGAGTTTTCTTGATGGAGGGGGTTGTTGCATTGGCTGCTGCTCTGTTTTTTTTCCTGGTGATTCTTGTGCTTTTTCATTTTGTTACCTCTTGAAGTTACTTTCTCGTAGCATTCATCTCTCGAGAGGATCTTGTTCCTGTTTTCTTTCTTTCCCTTTCTCCTGCTATAGCCTGCCCACTCTGAGCTGGCTCATGCATGGCCTGATCTGCTGGACTGTCTGGGGGAGTTTCTCTTACGTTCTCTTGATACTTGTTGTCAGGGACGTAACTTTGAGTTGAAAATTGGGTTTTGTTTTTTTTTTCCTTTAGATTTATCCTACTATCTGATACACACACATACACATTTTGTGCACTAATTTCACTAATCATATATTATTGATTCTATTCTCTATTCTTTCTTCGCTACTAAATTGGGAGAATCTATCACATTGACGTGTTTATAATACTTCATAATAGCTCATTAAGATATGATATTGGGGGGTTTGTTGTGGCTGGTTTATAAATTACGCCTATGCTTGTTGTGTATGTTTCCAAGCCTTTCTCTGACTTTTCTTTTTCATTTAAGTCATTCATATTTTTTTTTATCTTCCCTTCCTCCACCCTCTTCGTCCTTTAACTCTGCCTCACTGTGTATTTTCCCTGTTTTTTCTCCTTTCTTCTCTTCCACTGATAGCTGCCACAACTTCCTAAAATGCATTAAGTCAATGAGTTTAATGACTATGAAACTGGGGGGAATGTTGTGAATGTTGCATTTGGTTAAATGTTGTCATACCATGTCATACCATTTAATTTGGCGATGCATAACCTACAAGGGATATTGCATACTGTGTGCTATGTGGGTCGGTAGTAGGTGCACTATGTGCATCCCAAATGACATAAGCCAAATAAACATGGCATAATAGTGAATGAGAAAAAGAGGGAGGGCATACCTCATCCCGCGCAGGGTTGGATGATATGGAAGAAGTAAAGGGGGAATTCAATAAAAATAGAATAGAAAAGAGGTTCATAAAGCATTACAGGTCATATTGGTATTTATAGTGATCAACAATTATATCTTAGCCTCCGTTGAGGACCATTTGGAGGTTTTTGTCATCACCATCAGACAGAAAATCTGATGGTGGTGAGAAAAACCTACTCTTTCACATGATATGCATGAGTTGTTCACATTAGCCATTTTGTTTTCCCTCTGTTGCAAGTTGCAACCTCTTCTTAAAAAGTATATGTCATAATCTAATCTAACATTTTTTTTTTTTTAACAAAAGAGACAATGCTGACATGTGATTGTGACAGTAGCTGTGTCCAAAAATATCAACACATTTAAGAGAAAATAGCTAACTTACAGGAGCTTAAGTGATCTTGATGCATGCTGTCGAGCTGAAGGTTTGAAAATGGGGTCCTCAGGAATGTAGCTGACCTTGTAGTTCCTAATTCCTAAGAAAGACTTTTGGAAATATCTCCAACTGAGAAGTTGTATAAAGTCCATGAAAAGAAAACTTAATACATACATCAAACTAGTGCAAGAGATGTTACAGAACAGGCAGCAGGTGAAGGGTCGAATAACATAATATTCCTCCTTAACGAGGTACTCGATAAAGAAATGATACAAAGCCCAAAGCTTTGCATACTAGGTATAATACCAGACAGGCCAACGGGGCAGATTAGCTCTAATCACCGGCTGTAGGACAGTGCTAAGGCACTGGAAAACAAAAAATGCCACCCCTTTTAATGAATGGTGTGGAGAAATTTCTAAAACAACTCATTTCTAATCTGAACAACAAACTGGAGGTATTTTTTTTAAATATGTGACCCTCACTGAAACATGATATTGAATGATTAACTGAAAATGAAGTAAAACAGTTAAGGCTCCTTCGCTTGCTCTTTTGATGGCTTATATCCTTCCTGGGACAGCCACAAAGTGAATACCACCCAGTCTCCTGGCTTTGCTTGTGATACAGCTTGCTTTAGTCGCTGCTTGAGCAGGCACTGTGGACAGCGGTAAGCGTGTTGCGTCATTTTCTGTCACTGGCGGTTGTGCCCTGTCATCTCGTGTGTCGTTTCCACTGTTCTTCTGCTACTATTTCCTAATTCACTCGATTAATCCGACAGAAAATTATTTTCACACCAACACTAGGTTTAGAAGTCAATATCTCCCCTTTCTCCAAAGGTTATGACCGGTTCTGCTCCTCCGCTAATCAAACTACCCGATTAGCAATGTCCTCTAACTCTCTGTTCCACCTCCTCCTCTCCTCTCCTGTTCTCTGTGCCTCATGTGTAGTTATTCGTCTGCCTCCTTTTATGATAGCACCTCTTGTCATAGATGTAGGATGATGGTAGAAATGGAGGCGAAAATTAATGAGTTAGAATCCCGGCTCCGCACTTTAGCTAGCCCAACCTATGCTAGTGTAGCTAGCCCCCCCTCTGTAGCCGGTGCGGGCCGACCTAGACGAGCTGATACGGCAGCTAAGATAGTTTCCTCCCCCCCAGTGGCTCCCGAGCAGCCGGGATCTAGTCAGGGCGGCTGGGTGACTGTCCGAGACAAGAGGCATAGTCGTAGGCAGCAGCCCCCGGTTCACCACCGACCAGTTCACGTTTCCAACAGGTTCTCCCCTCTCAGCGACACACCCGCTGAAAAGCCGACTCTAGTGAATGTGATTCCATTCTGAGGAACGTGAAGTTAGCGACACCGGCGGCCATAGTGAAGTGTATCCCGGGGGCCATAGTGAAGTGTATCCGGGGGCCATAGTGAAGTGTATCCCGGGGGCCATAGTGAAGTGTATCCGGGGGCCATAGTGAAGTGTATCCCGGGGGGCCAGAGCAGGCGACATCCAGTCTTATCTGAAACTGCTGGCTAAGGGTAAACGGAAATATGCTAATATTGTTATTCACGTAACGACACCCGACTTCGCCAGTCGGAAGTCACAAAAATGAATGTGGAATCGGTGTGTACTTTTGCTAAAACGATGTCGGACACTGTAGTTTTCTCCGGCCCCCTCCCCAATCGGACCAGTGATGACGTGTACAGCCGCATGACGTCATTTAACCGCTGGCTGTCGAGGTGGTGTCCTGAAAACAACGTGGGCTACATAGATAACTGGAAGTCTTTCTGGGGGAGACCTGGTCTTATTAGGAGAGATGGTGTCCATCCCACCGTGGACGGGGCCGCTCTCATTTCTAGGAATATGGCCGATTTTATTAGAAATCGAAAACCCTGACAATCCCGGGTCGAGACCAGGAGGCAGAGCCGCAGTTTAACACGCTCCTCTGCGCCTCAGTCAGAGCGGTCACCTGCCGAGAAGAGAATAGTCTCTGTCTATGTTTAGGTCTATAGAAACTGTGTCTGTCCCCCGACTACCTAAATTTAGAAAAGCTAATAAACCCAAATTAAACAGAAGAGGAGCTAAAAACAAAAACCTAACTGAAATTCTCAGACTGGAAAGGTGAAAAACCAGTTCTGTTAGTTACAGTATACCGTCCACCTGGTCCGTACTCAGAATTCCTATCAGAGTTTTCTGAGTTTATATCAGTTAGTACTCAGTACAGATAAAATCATTATACTGGGAGATTTCAATATACATGTTGATGTAGAAAGCGACAGCCTTAGTTCTGGGTTTCTTTCCCTACTAGTTGGCTTTTCCCAGCATGTGAATGAACCCACTCACTTTTACAATCATATCCTTGATCTTGTTCTAACTTATGGCACTGAAATTGACAAGCTAACCATTCTTCCCCAAAACTCTCTCCTGACTGACCGTTACCTTATTACATTTGAGTTTCCTTTAATGGGCTCCACAGCATTGAGGAATAAATTCAGCTATAGAAGATGTTTATCTGAAGCTGCTGTGGCTAAATTTAAAGAGAACATTTGGTCATCATTCCCAACAATGCCATATCTAAATTCAAATGAGGATTTCTCCCATACGCAGGTTGATGACCTTGTGACTAGCACTATGGCCACACTGCGTTCAAATCTCGACAGTGCCGCCCCTCTCAAGAAGAAAGTATTCAATCTGAGGAGGATGGCTCCCTGGTATAGTTACCAAAACCGTACCTTGAAGCAGACATCAAGGAAATTAAAAAGAAACTGGCGTACCAGTAAGTCAGAAGAGTCTCACAGAGCCCGGAAAGACAGCCTAAAAACATATAAAAAAGCTCTCCGCAGTGCTAGAAGTTCATATTACTCAGCACTCATAGAAGAAAACAAGAACAACCCCAGGTTTCTCTTCAGCACTGTAGCCAGGCTGACAGAGAGCCATAGCTCAGTTGAACCAGTGATCCCCTTAGCTCTAAGCAGTGATGATTTTATTTACGTTTTTACAGATAAAATTCTCACGATCAGAGAAAGAATTTATCAGCTCTTGCCTACGTTAGATAAAAATCCCCTACTGAATACAGCAACTCCTGAATCAGCTGCGGCGCCTCTTTTACATCTGGAATCATTCTCACCTCTGAATCTCTCAGATCTAGCTTCTATAGTTTCATCATCCAGACCGTCAACCTGTCTATTAGACCCAGTACCAACTAGCCTCTTTAAAGCGATCTTTTATTTAATTGAGCCGTTCATTCTAGATTTGGTTAATCTGACTTTATTTCTGGGTTATGTACCTCAGGCACTTAAGACTGCAGTCATCAAACCCCATCTTAAAAAGCCTAATCTTGATCCAGATGTTTTGGCAAACTATAGACCCATATCGAACCTTCCATTTATTTCTAAAATCATTGAGAAAGCTGTAGTAAAACAACTACACGAGAATCTGGTTGGGAGCAGTTTGTTTGAAGAGTTTCAGTCAGGATTTAGAGCCCATCATAGCGCAGAAACAGCGCTGGTTAAAGTCTCCAATGACATTCTAATGGCCTCAGACAATGGACCAGCCTCCATACTTCTCCTTCTAGATCTTAGTGCTGCATTCGACACCATAGATCATAATATTTTACTACAGAGACTGGAACATGAAATTGGAATTAAAGGAACTGCACTAAGGTGGTTCAAATCCTACTTATCAGATAGACATCAGTTTGTTCATGTTAACAACAGCTCCTCCTCATGTACTGTAGTCAGCCATGGAGTCCCGCAGGGTTCGGTACTTGGACCAATCCTCTTTACGCTTTATCTGCTTCCTCTAGGCAACATTATCAGGAAACACAGCATCAACTTCCACTGCTATGCAGACGATGCTCAGCTGTACCTATCAATGAAGCCAAATGAAGTCACTCAGATAGTCAGACTGCAGGCATGTCTTGAAGACATAAAAGTCTGGATGACTGGAAATTTTTTACTTCTCAACTCTGACAAAACTGAAGTTATTGTACTCGGTCCTAAGCACCTCAGAAAAATACTATCTAATCATCTCATCAGTCTGGACGGCATCACTTTGGCTTCCAGCTCCACTGTAAGAATAATTGTAAGAATAAGAGTAATTTTTGACCAGGACATGTCCTTTGTCCCTCACATAAAACAAGTTAGTGGGGCAGCTTTCTTCCACCTGAGAAACATGAGGAAAATCAGAAACATCCTTTCTCAGGATGATGCAGAAAAACTAGTCCATGCATTTGTAACTTCTAGGCTGGACTACTGTAACTCATTACTATCTGGATGTCCAAACAAATCTCTAAAAGGCCTTCAATTAATTCAGAACGCTGCTGCACGAATATTAACAGGAACTAGGAAAAGACATCATATCTGTCCTGTGTTAGCTGCTCTTCATTGGCTGCCAGTAAAATATAGAGTAGAATTCAAAATCCTTCTTTTAGCATATAAAGCTCTTAATGACCAAGTTCCATCGTATCTCAGAGAGCTCATAGTTCCTGACTGTCCTAGCAGGCCACTCCGCTCTCTAGATGGAGGTTTACTTGTGGTTCCTAGGGTCTCCAAGAGTAAATCTGGAGGCAGATCGTTCAGTTATCAGGCTCCTCTTCTATGGAACCAACTTCCAGTATCGGTCCAGAGCTTATAGTTAAAAAGTTAAAGTCCTCTACTCTTTAGCTATGCTGCTATAGGCCGAGGCTGCTGGGGGAAGGACTGAGCTTCTCTCTCTCTCTCTTGCTGTCTGTCTCTCCCTGTCACCCTCTCTCCCTCTTTCTCTTTCCCTCCCTCTCGCTCGCTCTCCTTTCCTCCCCCCTTGTGTTAAAAAACACAGTTTCACCCAGTTCTAAGCATTTATACTGCATTTACTAACCATGTTCTGCCAAAGTCTCTGTCTCTCCCAGTTCCTCTCCTCTCTCTCCCTGTCCTCATCCTGCAGGTGGTGACTCATCTCCATCCCATGTTCCTGCAACACCTGCTGGTCCCATACCTTCATGAATTCTATATTACAGCTCAACTCAAGTAACTGCATGCAGCAACATGTTCCTGCCTACACCCCCCCCCCCCCCCCCTCCAATATCTCTCTCTCTCTCTCTCTCCCCCCCCCACTCTCAACCCAATCGGTCGAGGCAGATGGCCACCCCCCCGAGCCTGCTCGAGGTTTCTGCCTCTTAAAGGAAGTTTTTCCTTGCCACTGTTGCCAAGTGCTTGCTCATCAGGGGATCTGTTGGGTCTCTTTAAATACATTTATAAAGAGTTTGGTCTAGACCTGCTCTATATGTAAAGTGCCTTGATGTAACTTTGTTATGATTTGGCGCTATACAAATAAATCTGATTTGATTTAATTTGATTTGACTGTGTCTGACCACGTGGATTCATGGCGAGATGTGCTTTGGGATTTGTAATGACGTTGTATGCCGATTCTTGATGATGATACTGTTTACCCTGTGACTTTTTTTAAATTTACATTTATTCATTTATTATTTGCTTACTCATTAAATTATTTATTTATTTAATTTCATTTACATTTATTGATAGAGGCTGTTCCAGTTCTTTTTTGTCTTTTTGTGCCTTTTCACTTTCATGGTACATCTTGTTTTTCAATTGTGTTCCTATATTAATAAGAATATTTAGTTCATGTTTCATGACCTAAGGGCATCAAAATAACATGTTAACCTTTCCGTACTGCCCCTGTGGAAATCAAACAAAACCAGATGGTTATATGAGGAAATTAAATTCTTGTAGTTAGCTTGAGAGAATGCAACTCTCTGAAGACATTGAGCAATGTCTTATAAAGCATATCTTTCTAATTACAAGCCAAGGTTTTCATAGAAGCAGACCACACTATTGGCTTCTGACTTCACACTTCTTAAAACAGAAGTGGCTGCTTGCCTGGTTCCCCTAAATGCTTTTTTTTTTGGTGGAGACTGAATATGTCACATTAATTGACGAGATACTTAAATATTTTAGTGTAAAACACCACAATACAACACACATGATATTTTACGGGTAATTCTTTGTAACTTCAAACTTTTGTTTTGTAAAAATCACAGTGTTGTGATTTAAATAAGCAAAACTCAGGGACCATCTAACAACCCTACATGCTTGCTTGTTGTAATTTGGGTGTGTAACCATATTTTAGGAAGGGTTGGATTGTTTTAGTCTTAAGAAACTACTACTAAAAACTAATCAAGCTAAGTCAAAAAATGGAGTTTTACTGTTAACTGAGTTAAATCGTAGGCTATGCAAATTGAGGAAATACCCCACCCCATGATAACATGAACCACTCATCGGGTCAATTATCATGCAATTATTTTTGGAACATGGAACATCAGAGCAGCAGATATGGTTGTGATCACCCAGACAGCCATTAAATCAGGTAAGATTTTTAATGTGGGCAGTTGTAGCATACTGCTGAGCCACATCTGGATATTTTCATTTACTTCTTAACTGTTCCAGTTTTTCTGTTTTTGCCGTTAGTTAAAATATGTGAATCATACTGTCAACATATTGACAGTATTTGTCATGCCAAAACATTAAAAGTTTTACTTTTTGAATTGTATTGTAATTGGCAAATTTTCTTATTGTAATGTTTTTATTCCACTTTATTATTTTATTTTTGCATTCAAAATTATACCCTCTGTACTTCATTCTCTTTCTTCTGTGTCACTTCCATGTTTCTCTCTCAGCTTTTTGCAGCCCTGTCTTGAGCGGAGAATGGAAGGCCACTGTTGCGAAAAACCTTGACGCCTTGGAGACATCATGTGTAGTGCTGCCCTGTACCTTCAGTCATCCGAAAGAAGCACTGCCTTCCTCCAAACTCAGAAAACTCTGGCATGTTTCGACAAACAAAGGATCATTCATCTATAATGAGGATCCAACATTGATTTTGGAAAATTTTAGGGGTCGCACACGATTGCTGCAAGAGTCAAGTACTTACAACTGCACCTTGGAAATTACTGACATCAAAAATCACGACAACGGACCGTTCTGCTTTTGGATCGAACTCGCACGAACAGTGAACGATCAAAATACCAAAGACCAAAGTTTTCCTTTGTCGATGATTGTGCTCAGTTGAATATGATCTGTAAGTCACAAACCCCTTCAAGATTTCTCATATCAACAGATTGCTGTCACAATTTGGCTCTAACTTCAGCTCTGCCTTCTTTTATTTATAGCTGATCCTCCAAAACCTTCACTAGTTCATACAGATACAGCCAGAGAAGGACATGTCTACACCATCACCTGTTCAGTCACCCACACCTGTCCCTCCCATGTACCTAAACTCACATGGAGCAAGACCACCTCAGACAATATTATTGAGTCTCACAGAAGCATGTTTACTGGATTGTGGGAGGCACAGTCCATCCTGACATTCATTCCTGAGGAGAAGGACGATCACAGTGACATCACCTGCACGGCTGAATTTTTTGGTGGCAAGACATCTTCTTCTACAAAGAAACTCTACATAAAACGTAAGAACCTTTCACTTGGTTATTGGTTATTGAACTTTCAGTCTGTCCAATGTCTGATACAACTTCTGTCTACTTGCAGGTACAGGAAACTATAACCACATCATCATTCCCGTGGTTGTGGGGATTGGTGACTTTTTGATCTTTGGCATTTTCGGCATTTTCATTGTGAAAAAATATAATATATATTAATATATTGTGTGTATATTAATATGCAGAGAACTGAACCATCAGTGATTAAAGCTCACAAAGACAGATTCTGTTCACTCTCAATCTGCTCTCAAACTAAGTTTGTTCTCAACTCCTAAAAGGCCCCTTTTTTCTGTCTACTTCAGGAATCGTATTGCACTGCTTCAAAATCCAGGTCAAAAATAGTTTGTATTAGATTTCATTTACTATAAAATGATCATTCAGTCGTTTTAGTTTAATGAGAATGTGATTCATGTGTAATTTTCTTCCCCTCTCACTTTCAGCATGTAGATCCGGCTTTCCAGAACGGCTTGAAGATGACTTTTTAAATTGGGAATCATTAGTCAAAAAAAATATGTTTTGTTTCAAGCTGACCACACAGCAGTCCATTCTGATTCCAGCTAAAGACTTTTCAAGAGTTTTACAGTTCATACTATTTGCAGTATTCTTTCATGACATTCACAGTTTTACAGTAGCCTCACAAATGTCCGCTGATCTAGCACATTTATTTTTGTGCTGTTTTTGATAAGACAAATATGAACATTCTTCTCTGTTCTCTTTTTTCTTGGTACTCATCAGGAATAGAGGGTGAAAATGAGAAACGAAAATGAGAGTCATGGGTACATATAATAAGAAACCGTAAAAAAACAAGATGTGAAGCTGGTGCCACATCCTCAGACGCTTACCGACTGACCAGTACCAGTTCCAGTACAAAGCTGATGTACTGCCCAGTCAAAGCAAAGCCGACCTCTCCTCTGCCGGGGTCTGTGCTACATCGGCCGGTTGTTCTTGCAGTCACGCATGATATAAAAACTCAATTGACACTTTAAAATGGGAAGACATTTTATTTAACATCAAGTTTTATGTGTAATTATATAGTCTGAAAATCTTTTGGTATCATTCAGTTCTTGAAATATAATCACAAAAAATAATAAAATAATAAAAAATAATTAATGAAAAATAGAGGTGACAAGCATGAACTGTTCAGAATAAAGTGAGCTCATTCAAGAAACACCCTCTTCCTCATAAAATGTAATTGTTTAGTTAATGTAAACATACACATTATATGTGTATGTATCTCATATGTAAAAATGATAGCGCAATCAAGGCACAATGGTCTGTAACTAGATAAAAAAACAAACAAACAAACAAAACAAGTGGGCGTGAAGTTTTTGCCTAAAATTAGATTGCCATTTTTACTCAGCATCCTCATGGATGAAGCACAGGCAAAGGGATTTATTGTCTTTTGGTGGAGGATGCAGATCACATCGCTCCTTCCTTCAGCCATCATACACGGCCGATGTTCAAAACATTCCCCCTCTAGGTAAACTTATTATTATAGCCCCTAACTTCACAAGAGACATGGGATTTCCTTGAAGCCATTACTTAACCAAAAATAAAAACAAACAAACAAACACAAATATCTCTCTGTAGCTGCGGTAGACACAACTTAGCTAATAGCTACACAGTGGTGAAGAGTGCTGGACCGGAAGTGTTGCACAAAAAAACGGAAGCTGGCTGCTTTCTGTCTGGCCTCTGTGCCTCTGTGAAAAAAAAGGTGGACAAGACAGCTGCGGCCTTCAGCCTCAGTGCCAGAGTGTTATCGCCTCTATGCAGTGGTACACAGCTCCGCCTTGCTTCATTTGCGTATTTTGGAAAGAGAGACTTATTGTGTTGACTTGCCTTGGCGCTAATCTTCCTGTTCTCTGTTTTTTCCAGCGTCTCCCTCCGTGTGTCACACCAGTTCCCTGACCAGCACTCTCTCTCTCCGGACTGCATTTGTTCCGTCACTTTGTGTTACAATAAAACCTGTTTTGCCATTCCACCTGTCTGTCCACTTTTGGGTTCTTAATCTCCCTGCCGTCACAATTTATGCCAAAATACAGTGTTCTTTGTTGTTTTTTGCTTGTTCACTTGATTTATCATTACGCTATTCACTTCTGATACCAGAACATGGCGTGTATGTAATGTAGATAATTTGCCTGAAAATAGAAAGCCAGATGTTTGTAAAGGTTTTCATTCATCCTGGTCATAGCTATCCAAAGAGAATTGAGTTGAGAGTGACTGGACTTATATATATATATATGTATATATTCTTGAAGACGTTTCCTCAGTTTGTGCCTTCAGAGCAGGAAAGCTAGTCTGACTAGCTGGTGATGAAACTCAGATATATATCTGAGTTCTCAGATGGCCATAGTTCCCTGAAGGGCTTCTGCGTAGCTTCTTAATCAGTTTATTTGAAATGTCCATAAAAAGCTATTGTTATTATTTATCATTTTTTGTGGGGATTGACTGTCCAGACAGATACATCCGTATCTCCGGGCAGACAGCTAAGACTTGTGAGTTATTGCAGCAGCAGGTTTAGGATTAGGGCTTTATGTGAGTGAATTCTGGTCTCAGTGGAAAGTCATCTTTCAACAGGCCCGTTGTTTTCCAGTGCATCTACCATCTAGACAAGAGACATCCTGGTGTAGAGCACATGTTAATAACTTGTGGAAATAAGAGGTAATTATCATTCCTGATAACATTGTGAATGAAAAATAGTCTTACGCATTGCATGCATTTGATATATGCATATAGCAAATATAACAATAATAAAATGTGTTCTTTCTTCTTTTTTGCTTTTTAGATAATCAAAGGGTTGTTTTTTTTTCTGCACAGTTGATGCTTACTTCATGTTATTTACACATGCATATCAGAAAAGCACATATACTCAATTGCAATAACTTAGGAAAGAAAAATATAAGATGTTGAATGTTTGAATGTTTCAGCAGCTTAATGAGTTTTAAAGCAAGAGCCAGTGTAGATGTTATAAATTTAAAATGAATTATCGTCAGTAGTACCTTTTGTTTGTTTTGCCAGCACTGAAAGGTTATAAGGAGAAAATGTATGTGTTTAACACAATTGTAACACTATAAGCATGAGTCATTAAGACAGTTATGGCTAATGATGACAGCAAGCACTTTTGTACGGGAACGTGTGATTTCTGTTCATTGAACTTTAACCTTTGTCGCTCATCTCACAGTGATTTAATCTCAATTTGAAGGCAACGATGTTTAAAACTGCTTTTGCATATCAATCACAAATTTCTATTATACTGTTACAGACATAAACAAAATGTTCAAATCACCAGTAATGTAAACCTGCTTTTTTCTAAATTAAATATGTAGTTGTGTCCATATTGCTTAACTTGTAACTTTTTTTTCCACGAGAGGGAGCCCTGTGCACACGTCTCTTCCTCATTCTATAAGGAATAATATACTCAACTTTGATAGTCTCTGTCGATATGTGAAACACATTTCTTTTTTCTTTTTGGTTAAATAGATAACATTGTACTTGAGGAAAATCTGGAACTCCTTCAACAGATAATGGATAGTTTAAGATTTTCATTGTTTTTCATTAATTGGTTACTGTTTGTATTCACTCAGTGAAGTTGGCCAGATGGTGGTGCTTTAAAACCATGTGGGAACTGAAGTGATCAAAGCTGGGGGTTTGAGCCAAAGAACAGAAACGAACGGAAGCGCAGAAGTTACCTAGGGGGATTATAAGCCCCAGAAAGTCTATGTTTTCCCTCCAACAAATTTATGAAAAGTTTGTGTTGATGGATGTAGTAAAATTTTGTCCTAAAAAATATCCTGCCCCATTGTTTCACACCATAAAGCAAAAATTGTGATTAAATGTCCATAACAATCACTTGCTATTATCAACAAACAGCCACAAGAATTACTTTTTTTGTTACAATGACATAACTTCTTTATTTGAAATGCTTGTAATCAAGATAATCCTCTGAATTTATATATGAAAGTTAAGCTGATTTCAAAACCATCCAGCTAAATGCTTGTAACAAAAAATATGAGAGGAGCATTTTTAGTGCTTATGTGGTACAGGAGCATTGGAAATGATAAACGTAGTTCAAATCATTTCTAATTGAGAGGAACAGGACGGGTAGGCTTAGTGAGGCATTGTCAATATGAATGATTGTTGGCTTACTGCAAGTCTTTACAGAAGGAAGGAAGGAAAAATCTGGATTCGACTTGTGTGGAAATGTCTTAATCAGTGCTACATTGAAGGAATGTGGCTGAAAAAGGAAAACTATTAAATATCAAAAGACTTTAGACTTGGTGATCATAAATTAACATTTTGCTTTAGTTAACCAACAGTACAGAAATGATACCTGCGACTAAAGTTTACAATAAACATGCATGCAATTTAGAATTTCTCACAGTCAAATGTTCAAACTCTTAGAATGATGGTTTGTAGTTAAAGGAAGTACTTTGAGATTGATTGATTGAATGATTGACTGTTGATTGACTAGCCAGTTGATTAACATAAGCCACTGTCTATGAGAGCCATTAATCAGCATTCTTTAACTTGCATCATTACTGCTAGGGTTAATCTCATCTAGACTCTGACAAAAGGTCAGGGCTTCTGTCTGTCCTGCAGAGCCTTCTTAAAAATGAGGAGCCTGACTCTTTCAGCAGCAAGGACATCATACGGACATCACACAGGCCTGTTGCAGAAAACAGGTAAATCTATACATTTTTTTGGGCTTCTTCATTGAAGCAAAACTCAGCACGACAGATCGTGTGTTATTGCTGTGAGATAATCATTCTGTGCATTTTTTTTCTTCACAGATTTGCTCTTTGAAGGGAATATTCCTTTGAGCAAGCACATTCTCTGTCATGGGTAACTCAGCATCCACCCCCTTCTTCAAACCCATGACAAGGAGACTGTCCTGGGGACGTCAAAAAGAAGACACAGTCATATTGGAAGACTTCTCGAAACAATGTGAAGAGGACCTCTGGTTAGCGAAAGAAGAGCCAAGACTATCTGTGAAAAAGCTCCACTTCACTCGCGGCATTGGATACGTTGATGTAGCCGTCCAGAAGTGCAATGGTTTTTTTCCAAGCCGTTGTGAAATACTCAACCCTGCTTTTGCTGGTGATCAGGGCCCGTGAGCAGACTATATTCAATGTGCTAATTAAAATCTATGTAACAAATCAGCAAGCAGACCCTCTGAGCTGTGATACGTGAAGGTACAATAGGCACAAAGGCACAACCTTTGTGCTGCTACTGCAGCACTAGTGGTACACAAGGAAGTCTGAGTACGTCATGTTTTCTCACCACTATTGCTTACTGCTTCCTCTGTTTCAGTTTTACATTGCTTTTCAGTAGGTGTCCTCTTGTGTTTGAACATTTGAACGGATGTCACTAGCATCTTTCACAAGTGAGACAGCTTATCCTGCTGTAAGAAGCATTAACTAATTGAGGGACCTTCAATTTTCACATCTCTCCATCTGTGATACACCCTGACAATAAGGTACTGTTAATGAATTGTGTTCGTAGAAACTTTGTGAAATATCTCAAAAGTGCTGAAGTTCTGTTCTTGTGTCGCCGACCTAATATGTCAGAGCTTTCAGCCCCTGTTATTCAGGAAAATGTGTCATCTTGTGTGTCATCCTTTATCACTGCATAATACCTGAATAAAATGGTTGTTAAGTCATTTGGTTCACCTAAATGACATTTGTAAGTTAGATTTCAGCAAATGCCTGGCCCATTGAGACAGGGACTATTGGACCTCTGAAGGCGAGCTGTGGTATCTGACTCTCTCACCTTATCAGCAGATTTTTTTTTGCCTCCCTGGCTTGGTGAGGGTCAGAGGAGTGGAAACAAAGTGGCAGACACTTCAAAAGCTGTTTCGGTTCAGCTGCCCACAGAGCCAAAGTATCCATACGTTACATAGTCCGTTCAGATCTGTTGGACTCAATCCACACAATAAAACAATCCCAACTCTGTGTCTTGTAAACATCGTGTGTTCAACTAGAACTGTTAGTAATGAAGCGTTAGTGCTGTCTCAAAACACAGCAATACCCCCACTTTGAAACATTGGGGAAACAGAGCAATATTCACCCACCTGAGTAAAACAAAGAGGCAGTTCATTCTACAGCACTGCCTCATTTTTTTCACACTATTTAAAGCATGTTAAAAATAAAACACAATGTTTTTAACCACACTTCAGTTATTTTAAGGATGAACTGTAACCTTTTTTTAATGTCTGCGACACCGTACAGTAAACCGATCTTCCTCCACATTCTTTGAGTCTCGGTGGGGCATCCATGTGTCTGAATTTTTCTTCCAATACTTTCCCCATAAACTTGACTGAACCCACATCGGGATCTTAACATAATTTTTAAACCAAATGTGCTGAGCGGCAGAAAGAATCATCCTGCCAAGGGCACTGCCATTAAAGAACACTGTTTTCATAGGGGGTTGTATTTAGTCTGCAGAAATAACGTTACATCCATACATGTTACCTACTCTCTTGCACGCCACATTTTAATGTTTGGACTTGTGTAATATTTTGCTGCAATCCAATTAGTGAACAACTTTCTTCTCTACAGAAGAATGCAATAAAAGTATTACATAAAAAAAAAAATTGCTATCCTCTCGCTCATGTGAAAGGCTTAACTGTGTGTAATCAGCTTCAAAAGGGAGTATAGTATTGAAATGAAAATAATATGTTATTAATACTTGAAGATTTGGAAAATGTCATGGGCAATAAAAATATACAGCTTGATTGGCCTCCTGCTGCCACTGTGCCCCTGATTGGAATGCTAACAGCTGATGTGTTTTAATGATGGGCCCTCCAGTCACTGCTCCTCTTGTCCAGGAGTCATCGGCCCTGATTAGATTTTTAAGAGAAACTGACATATTTCTGAATGTTGCACTAAATGTTGTTAAAGCTGACTGTCTTGAGTTGAGACAGGTTGTTTTCTCCTTTAAACAAGTTAAAAATGAGCCGAGGACCAAACTGTCACTTTATTTGGCCAGATTACATTGATACATCTGATTCAAGAGCTACATGTCTGGAGTAAGTGTGGCAAAATAAATATTGGCTCCTTTGATGCTTTTCGCCCCCCTTAATGATGTTTATTTTAAATCAAAAAAGCAGGAGTGGCCAGCTCCTTGCAGCTTGTTTGTCTTGCCAGATTTTACTGATGCTGACATGTTCTCACAAAGGGAGCAGCCTTGGTGAGACAAAGAGGTGTGGTTACGAGTATTTATCAGAAGTGTGTGTCGGTGTGTGTGGGGCAGGGTTAACACTCATATGTTAACTGTTAAAACTCAAATGTTAACTATGAAATTTTAACATGGCCCTGAGCGCCGCCACTAAGGCCAGATCTCTCTCTCTCTCTCTCTCTCACACACACACACACACACACACACACACCCTGTGACACCTAGAGATTGTGTCACTATAATTGGACTTTAGTTCAATTCTGTTTTTTTTTTTTTTTTTTTTTTAGAATCATTCCTGTGTATCTGTTGTTTTTACTTTGTGTTTTTGGTTTGTTTTCCACCAAAGGTCACGGCTGCCCTGTCTGTGAATGTTAGATAACTTTGTAAATGTGAGTCTATGTCTTTCCCTGTTAGATCATCTGTTCAGTCCCTTTGTTTCCTGCTGTGCCATTTTTTTTCCTGAATGTATTTTCCTGCTGGTTCTCAGTCTTGGACCCAACACCAAACTTAAAAACACAAAACTAGAAAAGCAGTAGCCATGTTGTGCGTGTTTGCACTGCGTCTCTTACTGATTTGACTGACCAGCATGAAATGGAAACAATCACTTCATAATGAGACAGCTTTTAATTTTTATGTGTACTGTTCAAGACATGGTAAGGGGCAAAAAAAAATAGAAATGATGAATAATACAATACTTCCCTAATATATGCCCACTGAGACAAAAAAGTACCACAGTGGGTGCGCTAAATGTGGAATGGAAACTAGTCATCTACTTGTATGTATTGCTAAACAAAGGGAAACAAAAGCAGCTCTGCTCAAGATTAGACATTTGTCTTTTTATTTGCAGGTCTCACACCCCAGACAACAAGATGGCAACTATCAAATGGCCCGTCTTAATGTGGCTTTTCTTCAAAGGTATAAAACATCATATTTCCATTATAATCTTTTATTGCTCACAAGAAAAACAGCTATTCTCTTTATCTTTTCCTAGTGTATCATTTCTTTTGTTCAGGGTTCGTGCTCCTCTTTTGTTGTCATTTCATTTAATTTTGTTTCTGTATTTCGTCACAGTTTTTCAAAGTGAAGCGTCATCCTGGACCATTGAAGTTCCATCCTCAGTAAAAGGCTTCCTGGGATCCTGTGTGGTCATTCCCTGCACATTTAACTACCCAGATCCAGCGAGGACGCCAACTAAAATCTCTGGGATTTGGTTGGACCAAAGAAGTCATGTCATCTATCACCCAGATAACTCTAAAATCCTGCAGCAGTATAAGGATCGGACAGAGCTGCTGGGAGATGCCACACAGAAGAACTGTTCTTGGAAGATTGAGCCCCTTCAAAGGAATGACGGAGGGCCTTTTCACTTCAGGATTGAAATGGAAGGCTTTGAAAACTATTCTTTCAAAGCGAACAGTGTCTCTATTTCAGTGATTGGTAAGTGATGAGTTTTCAGATTTTTATTTAGTGCATCATCAGTCCTTACACTCATCATTTGTTCAAATTCAGATTGAACATGAACAAAATAAGTAATAATTATGGCTTATTTCAGTTCTCTTGTATTGTTAAGTTGGCTGGAAGGTTGTACAACCAGCCAAAAGCGCAGTTCTCTGACAGCACACTTAAATTGAAGACTGGACTTTCAGTTCCTTATTTGTCACTGGTTGCCTTCCGTTTACTTTAAATAGCTTAAGTGACAAAAGGATTGCAGTTCAGTTTTGTTTCTACTGAATTTGTGACATTTAAGGGAAATAAAACCAATCATGAGAATTCCTACATCAGCTTAGGGACATAGGGAGATATTCACGGAGAGAGCTGAGTGATGGGCAGCAGGATTCAGTTGTAATCAATCAACGGCCCTGTTAAACATCCCACCAAGGCTAAACCTGGGGTTCCCCTCAGACAGTCAGAACTACTGAAACCTCCAGGAGGTGACACATTAAGCCCAGGGGTCCTTAATTCAACTTCCTCAGTGAACTATCACCTGAATGAGTGAGAACCTTCACAAAGTCCCGTGATAGATATTGTTCCCACAGCTGCTCGGTGGCCATTGTTGCCTGTCCTTGAAATTTTAAAATAGACTACAAACCAATGAATTCATGTGACCAGAAAGTGGATGTGTGGACAGTTTGGTTAGATAATGTGGTCAAACCAATATAGTGATCACTTTTTTCTTTTTTTTTTCTTTTTTTTTCTTTCTGAAGAAAAAAAAAAATATATATATATATAAACCAGGACACAATCCATATTTGACAATGACCACTGGAATAAATCTGTAAATTTACTGTAAATTTACATCACCAAGATGTTGATTTGTGAGTAAGAGTTCCGTGAGAGAAAAACGTTTCTGTCAAAACATAATGCTGTCAAGATATTTTTTGTTGGGGGTCTTTGAATCTGAATCTGTATTTGAGATATAGTACTATAGTATATAGTATACAAGACATTCCTCTATTGAAACAAATAAGGCCCATACAAAGATACATTGCAGCCTGGTAGACTAAATTATCACCCTTCACATGGATTTTGATCAGGAAACACTTCATATTGTGTTAAAGGATGACAGCTTTTATTGAACTGTGCAAAACATGAGAGCAAGAGTGAGACGTCTGACAGTCTTTTGTGATCAGACCCAATTATAATGAACATTTCAGTTTGTTTAGGATATTGTGATTGATTCAGATTGTGGTGAGAGCTTAGAGGTAAAAAACAGAGAGAGAATTGTGAATGGGAGAGGAATAAATATAGTCTCCCTCATGATTGGACTTACACCAAGCTTCATTACAGTGTCTGTGTGTGTGATCTTTGCGCTTGTCTATGATAACCTTTTTTGTCGTTAAGATAAACCAAGCGTGGCTCTCTCTATGAAAAAGGACATGGCAGTGGGTCAAACTACAGTAGCATCATGCTCTGTGTCTCCTTTTTGTCCCACCTCCCCTCCTGTCTTTGAATGGAGTCACTCTGGGGAAGCACGTTTGCAGTCACAGCAGTTTATTGATGGGCAGTGGAAAACAACAGTTACTTTGAACTTTCTTCCCTCCCACACTGACCACAACAAGCCTTTACTTTGCACCGTGAGATTCGAGGGAGGGGTGGAGTTTGAGACCTCCCGTGTCCTCAAAGTAAAATGTAAGTGTTAGCAGGAGTCAAACATTTAAACGATCTGGCCTGAATTCAGTTTTGACAGTGCTGTTTCCATGCAGATGCCCCAGTGGATGTGAAGGTTCAGTACAAGTCAGAAGTGAAGGAGGGAGAAGCTGTGCGTTTGAAATGCTCCAGTGATGCTTACCCTCAAGCCAGCAGCTATGAGTGGCATCTCAAAAATGGTACTCTGCTGCATCGAGGAAACGTGTACACGGAGGCAAATGTCTCTAGACACATGAGTGCAATTTACTGTACTGCCATCAACACAAAAGGACGAAGCAGATCAAGATTTGTGGAGCTCAACGTGTTATGTAAGTAAGCAATCCATAAAATGTTACTTATTTAAATACATTTGGACACAGTAGAAATGTGTGAATGTGGATGTATGTGCTGTTAGAAACTCGCTCAACACACAGCAGTTAGTTAATTTCTCTTCCTCCTATCAGCTTGACTGCTGTAATTGGCCAAATCCTACAGCTGCTATTATACATCACTCTAAATGTACCATACCTCAACAAGGTGGGAACTTTTCTCTTCCAACCTTCCTGGTCCAGTGATTCTGTTTGAAAGTCACTTCTCAAATCACACAGAGCCAAACGCACCCAGCACTTGTGCCAGCTGAAGCTTCTGCTCTCCAACTTATTCAATATCTGATAGAAGTGTGACAGAAGTTTATTTTTGGATAGGCCCTAGTTGTTTTTAGGAAGTCCTACACAGAAACGCAAGAAATACTTTCACAGGTGATCATCAAGGATTCATCAGAATCATGGAGGAAATGATTGGATCTGATGGCTAAAGGTCGTGATTACAGTAACCAAACAAAACACATTTTGGCCTAATCAGCAAGATATCTTAGTAACTCCTCCGCCAAAATTCTTGAAATTTAACTCAAGGTCAAGTTTGGTGGTCAAAAGTCAAAACATCTTTGATCCACTCATCAAGAAAACAGTTATCGCAATTTTTGTTCTCAAGGTTGATATTTTATATGACTCAGGATAGACAGGAATGTGGCCTTAAACCAGTCTGAGTGGCTGAGTCATACAACCTCCAGGCAATAATCCTAGTTTATAAATACATGTACATGTTCCATCTGTTGTCAATAAAGGATGCTGCAAGAGCCTCGCTTCTCACCCCATGAACACATACAACAGTAATACATATGTCTAACGCAAAACTGCATTACTTGTCCCTGCAGATGCCCCTGAGATCAAGAATGTCTCCTCCTGTTCCTCAGAGAAGGATAAAGTAACGTGTATTTGCATTGTAGAGTCTAAGCCTCCCTGCATGATCCATTTTGCGCTTATGGGCAGAGTCCTGTCAGGCACCACAGTAGAGACACATGGCTCTGTTACCATTGGGACTCACTCAGGAGAGTTTGGATCCTCTGAGTTTGTCCACTGCTTGGCAAACAACACTGTGGGATATGCCAACCACACTCTGTCCTTACCCGTCAATGGTAAGGAGGAAATTCAAGTTTGTTTGCATGAAATGGCTGATACAGCTCAAGTCTATGAGAAATATGACAGGACATCTTCCTATTTGGACAGGTAAGATGGAGTATCTCTATATCGCCATCGCCATCGGAGCAGTTGTGGCTTTGGTGGTCATTCTAGCAGCAGTGGGATTGGTTCAGAAAGGGTAAGAGGCAATAGAAAGTAAAAAAAAACAAAAACAACTATGCTATTCTGATATGCTAATTGTAAGATATAACACATTTAAACAGTGTGTCAAAAAAAAACAACAAAAAAAACTTAAAATGAACACAAGAATAAAGGAAATGATTCGGGACTCACACGTGGAGTTATTGTTTGATACAGCAGGGGTGTGAAGCCAGGATGGACCAACACAGAGAGCTCTCCATAGGTCTGAGCTCACAACAGCATTTGTTCCATAAAGGCTATATGTGCTGTGGATAAGTGGCTAATGCTTGGTTTCTCAGCAAGAAGGTCGCAGGTTTGATTCCTGTTCCTGGGGAAGGCCTATTGCGCCTTTAGGGCCTTTCTCCCTGGTGCTTTGGTTTCCTCCCACAGACATGCACATCTAGGTTGAACTGCCCATAAGTGTGAGTGTGAATGGTGTCGGACTCGGATGGACTAACCTTCTTCACCTGCAACGTTGGCTGGCAGATAAGCGCCAGAAAATGAGAGAGAAGTGATAGTGCTTGTTTAAAATTTAGTGTTGTTCACCACGTACATGGAACCAGCTGCTTTCAGGAATATGGATAAAATCAGTTTGGTCGTGCATTTCAGGTGAGACAGAGAGAAACAGGGAGAGGCACTGGCAAACAAAGCAGTCATATAGCTAGAGGAAATGAGGGGCTGGAGCAAAGAGTCAACCTTGGAACCAGGAGAGGAAGCAACGGAGGAGGGGGAAAGATAAGAAGTGTTTAGATACCGCTTATCTTTCTTTTTTGTTTTTCACAGGGCCCTAAATTAAAAACCATTGTTCTTCCAGCAGGAGGAAGACTGGAGATATGCCACCACATCACACAAGTCCCACGGCTGCAAACAAAGCTGAAGAGCTCCCTCAGTACGCTGTAGCAGAAGGGTTAGTTATTCCATTTGGAAAAACACATTTCCTGATTTACCATGACACAAGGACGCCTATCTTACATGATGTTCTGTGTAAAAAAAACGTTTGGTCTCTGTTCCCAGGAAAGAGATGGACTATGAAAATTTGCAGAGCCCTGGATTTTATGACGATGACCATGTATACAGCAACATGGAGGTATTTGAACTTTTATTCTTTCGTTCATTCTGTCCATGCATGGCGAGAGAGAGAGACAGTTTGTTTCACTTCTCGTACAGACTGACTTGGATGAAGCTGTTTACGCCAATATGCAATATCGCTGATTCCACCGGAGGTGCAGCTGCAGTTAATGTCCAGATGCTGTGGATCAGGACAGCTGTAAGGAAAAAGAGTTACATAGACATAATTTTACTGGTCAATTCCCATGTTACAGAACGGTTGTTAAAGATTTTTCTCATTCATATGCTTGTGTTTGTAGTTATTGTTTCATCTTGCACTGAAGCCTTATAATAATAACAATAATGAATAAGAATACAGCGTGTGACTGGTGCTATAAAGATGTCATATGACAACAGAACAATACCTTCTTAGTGCTTTGTTTGTTTGTAGTTTTGTTTTGGCCTGCTATTTCTATGTTACTTTATTATATTAATAATATATTTTACTTTATAATTTATTTTATCACTCACACAATATATAAATGGTTAATTTTGTCCGATACCTCTTACAACAATAATTTATTTTTGGGGGGAATTCTACATTTATGGCACCTTACTTAAAAACATGGGGCGTTATGCTTTACGCAAAGTGAAACCATACACAAAATACGTTTTTGCAATTTTAGACAATCCTCTTAGAAAACAACTTTCCCCATTTCACCCTGCCTGGTTTCACCCAATCATACAACAGATTGAACACACAAATAAAGCTGCATTTAAATTGTATTTATTATTAAACAGGCACGATATTGATTACATTCAAAGTCTGAAACTCTGTAGTTTTGTCTGTAGTTTTCCGCACTGAAATTATTGCTATCTGATCGGCATGCCAGATATGAGACAGCAGATGATTTAATATGAAAATAACACTGATCAGGGTTAGGGTTAGGGTTACAGGACAGACAGCCATTTGTGGTGAGTTCAATGTGCAGCGATGTGTTCTGTACTTCTTAAGTGACAGACTGAGTTCTGATATCATGATATAGACACTTACTGCAGTTTGGACTGTGCAGATCCATCACTGTTTCAACAGTATCTCTGTTATCATATAGCAGGGAAATATCTCTGCCTTCCACAGTGGACAGGATCAGCTGCCAATAACTCAGCCAAAAGCAAATATTAAGTGACTGTACGACATTACATTTGTAAGATGCAAAGAATGGGGCATTTAAATTTGTTTGCTATACAGAGTAAAAGAAGATATGTTGGCCTCTTGCTGGACCGACATCATATCCTTGTGGAACTGGTCGCCCACTTGCCTCCCCTGTATTGTACGGTGCAGTTTAGAGGCATTCTGAAGTCAGCAGGTAGAGGTTTAAAGGTCAGGGCTGACACTGTTTCCCATTTCCAGTCATTCAGCCTTTTTGACCGGTGGGTGATGACTCCAGAGCGACTCCAGGTGAATTTTGGAGGAAAGGATGGGCAGGAGTGCGATACAGAACAAGACGCAGTGACTTTATCAGTCAGCCTCACAGACAGAGATGGCGACTGTGGATGACCTGCAGTGCATAATATACCAGCATGACTCATGAAGCAGTCTATCAGATTTCAGTAACTATGTGATGACTTTAATTCATTTGAAGTACTCACTTGTGACATTGAGAGTCACTGTTTTCTTTGTGTAGGAGAAACTTCTGTACTGTGGCATTTCAATCCTGAAGTAGAAAGGGCCAACATCAGTCATCCTAACAGCATCTAGAAGCATGGAGCAGTTACGTGTCTTCAGATCGCCCAATAATTGGGTCCGCTTTTTGTACTCATCTGTCATTTTCCACTTGGGGAGATTGGTTGAGACAATCTTGCTGCCTTTTCTCCAGAATCCTCTCCACCTGTTTAGGATTTTGTTCGACCTGGGCTTGGGGTAAGTGTATGTGCAGGGAATAACTACACAGGAGCCCCCCAGGGCAGGAATAGTCTGTGGTATTTTTGCTGTCCATTGGCCTTGAGAGGACTGAACACAATTGGTCACTGGAAATAAGACAGAATCTGTCATTATCTGTTTGAGGAAGACTGTAGTTTTTAGACAACAAATTTTTAAACTCACCTTGAACCATCAGGAAGCAAAGCCACAACTTCAGCTGCATCACTGGTGGAAACAAGTGTAAAAATAAATAAGAAAATAAATAAGAACAGCATAAATCAACATAAATAAGAATTCTCCACACATACCAGCAATTAACTCACCTCTGAATCGTTTAAGCAGTTGAATGGATACTCTTTTGCTTGCAGAGCTTGTGAGATCGGCTCAGTGTCTCTGCATGTTGTATTTATAGTCTAGCTTCACCCAAAGTGTTGTCAAACCTTTTACATAGGCGTGATCTCATAGTGTCGGTATTTGGTGGTTCTACTGGTACGCTGGCCTTGAAAATGTTTCAGTGACGATTACTCCTGTTTATACACTTTTCGGATACTTTTTTTTATAAATGCAACATTGAGCAATGTTTCAGAAACTGGCACTGTTGCCTTACAGCAAGAAGGTTTGGTCTTCTGGGGCCTTTCCTCCGGCCTCCTCTCATACTACAAAGTATGAGAGCATGAATACTGCGTGTCTCTATATGTCTCTAACCCTAACCCTTGCAACATTCACAGGGGGAAGCCCATCCTCACCCAACGTCAGCTAGGATTGGCTACAGCCCCCTGCAATGGATGGTATAGATGATTGAAGCATGTTTATTTCAGTTTTTTCTAACAATATTAATTGTTTCCCTTGTAGAGGCAGTGTAGGGAATGCGTGCAGTTAAACCACATGCGCGTTTGAGGAAACCAACACTGGGGAAATTTACATTTGATAATGTCGCAACCTTGTTGGTCAACCTTATCATATTTTTAAGTAAAAACTGACAGTCTTGCAAAGGTGTAGATTTTGTTTGGTAAGTCATGTGAGATAAATTAGAAATGAGATGAGTGGGAAATCCAGCTCCAACATGGAAAATGATCGAACAAACAAACACGGGGAAGGCAACAGACAGCTGTGATGATAAGTGTTTGCCAAGTGGACAGACACTCAATGTTCTGTCAGAGCTTTTTCACACGTGCTATGCCCACACTTACTGTCACATTTTGTGCACTATCTGCATGGAAGAGGAATGCACTTGAAAACAAAAAGTCCGCTTCTTCGCCTTTTCCCTTTATCACAGACATTTTCACAGTTGCAATGCCGTGGAGGAGGACGGGGCACTATGGACAACAGATGAAGCAACAAAATCTACTTTAAACCCTTTATTTCATGCTGCGTCCTTGACAATCGCATTACGACCAATAATTAAACCTTGATATAAAAGACACTAACCTTAACAACTACAGAAGGAAACAGAAGTGGGAACAGAGAAGATGACACAGGAAGTGGTTCACACATTTGTAAACCCAGTTTGTGGTATAAGCTCCCTCCTTTCACTTCAAGCTTTGAGACCAGAAGTTTACATGAATAAATTCCACAGATACAACCGCTATGAATGGTAACAAAGTGCAAACTGCTAAAGGAGCTAAAGCATCAATGCTGACCATTCTAAAAAAATTATATATATATTTATATTTTACAATGAAAAGCCATGGCTAACAGCCAAGGACCGTTAGGACCGTTGAAAGGTTTGTTTTATAAGTTGTGTTGTATACTATGAATTGTATCTTTAAACATCCCTTCTAATTATGGCTTCGATATATTATTCTATTATACTATCTTATACTTGAGCAATCTTCTATTTCCCCCAGGTCTTGGTAGCAATAACACGTACAATTTTAATAGCGACATCATTTACGAAGTGAAGTACTGTATACAAAACAACAATAAAAACACAATAAATATTCTAAGAATTTAACAACTCCTACAGTCACTACATCAGAGTAAAGCTGTCAGAAAAAGCTGGGAATCACAAAGGAGCACTGCATCAAACTGACAGAGACAAGGAGCAGCCACAGGCTCCTTTGTACTGCGCCTCTTTGTGGTTGGTTGGTGTCTCTGTCCATGTTTAAGTGGCTATCCAACAGGAAATAACCACTACCACATTTTGCTCTTTTCTGGTGTTTTACATCTACATAATATTAGAGATATATTTGTGGTTTTAAATGTACCATAGAGTTAGCTGATTTTTTTAGGTTTCTAAAGGGAAGGGATATGGCTGGCCTGTCATAATATTTCTAACAATGATACAGTAAATTTTTGATTCTATTTATATGGACATAATATTTCTCAACAGTTGCTGTGCCCTTTTTCCTCATTGTCATGAAATACTCCCATTGTTATCCATCATACACGTCACAAATAACACATGTTCACACCAAACACAATCGATTTAGGACAAAATCAAAGTTAAAATAGACTTAGGAGATGCGCCCTTTAAACTATTTTGAATAATCTATGTTCCCATAAACATGGTCAGTGTGATCCATACTTTTCTCCATTCTTTGATCCGTTTGACCTGCGAGAGCCTGCAAAGACATAGTTTGGGTCACAGCACAGTTAAGAGTCTGCGTTCATTTTTTCTGAGCTTGTGTCTTCATAGAATATTAAAATAGGAAGGAGTGACAGCATTGTACCTCAGTGTTCACGTAGACAGGTTCGTCAGTGACCTTCAGTTCATAAAGATCCTTGTTTTTAGTATTTTTGCAAGATTCCTCTCTGAAAAAAAAAACAAACCCCGGAACAAATCAAAACAAAATAAACAAAAACAAAAGCAAAAATAGACTTGTTGGGTTTCTAATTGGCCAACCAGGAAACTAGACGTGTGTTATCAATGGTGTCTTAATTCACGTGTGTATCCATAGTCAAGCATTACTCCTCCTAGCAAGTAGCATTTCTCTAATGTGAATTACCAAACCTTTGGGCTTGGTTTGATGGTGCTCTGCTGAAATTTGCATAATATCCAGATTCCTCTCTGGAGAAAGAATGTGGCCTGAAAAAAAAAAAAAAAAAAATTATGCAGACAGTTGAAACGCATCACATCTAATAGAGGATCTTCATTTGCTTGCATGTAGTTTATGTAAAGATAATGTTGAGAGCAGTCATGAAATAATACTGATAAATGAAAGTTAAACGTACCTTTTGTGTTTTATGTAAAAGACAATTCCAGCGACAATAATGACCAGAAATGCAGTAAGCGGAACGAAGATGGTCACGTAGCTTTCTAACGTCATCCCTGTTGTAGCTGGATATGTGGTGTATTTTTCAGTGAAGGAAACTGAAATGAATGAGTGAAGCAATTGTGGTGTTTTAAATATTACATTGAAACAATCTGCGTGAATCTAAAGACTACAGCGGTTACAACTGGGATATTATGCAGCATATAAGAGTATGTATACAATGATTTATTTAAAAATGTAATAGATCTAATTAAGATTATAAAAACTTCAACACTGTACCTGGGTAAGATGTGACTGGTTCAAAACCTTGGAAGGAGGAAATATTAATTTGAAACAGTAAATTCTTGTCCCTTTATGCAAGAATATACAGTACAGGCCAAAAGTTGGGACACACCTTCTCATCCAAATGAATAAGAATAATAAGTGTGACCAAACTTTTGGCCTGTACTGTTCATGTAATTTAAATCTTTCAAAGAGTGAAAGTATTTGACTGAAAGTGTTACCTGACGCAACAATGGAGACAGTATCACGTTTGAAACTGTATTTTTCCTTTACGTCCAGTCTCATGTAGATCTTTGGTTCGTGATTTGTGATGTTTTTCATCTCGAGGGAGCAGTTTTGTTTATTTTTATCTCCAATGAGCTTGACCCTTCCTCTGTACTCTTCAAGCATATACGTCTCATTTGGATGATAAACAAAAGGATTTTTATCTTTGTCAGTGGTATCAATTTTTGCTCCTTCTGTTTTCCAGTAAACTTGAACATCATTCTCTAAGTATTTTACCGGGTAGGTAAAATGGCATTTTACAATCACAGTTGAGCCCAGTGTTGCATTAATTTGTCGAGGGATAAAAATATTCCAGTCTTGACCTGTTATCAAAATAAAACCAAACCAGGAGGAATTTTTATGTATTGTTACCGGTCATTTATGCAATGTATTGTCATTGTTTAAATGAAATTTTGAGGGATGGAATGTTATATTAAAAACAAGACGTCACCCACCTTTTGAAGAGCCCACGATAGATAAGAGACCAATCAGACCCAGAAGCATCATTCGATCCAAGAACAACATTGTGAGGTTAATTGACATAATCCTGAAATCCAAGAAACAATTCAGTGTTACTGCAGTTATCTATTATGGATAATAACTACATGCTACCAAGTTCTGGACTAAAAAAAGAAAAAAAAAAAGGAAGAATACTTACTTTATGACGGACACATACTGCTTTGCTGCATGCTGAGCTTTGCCAAAGCGTTTCCTGTTCCTCGCATGAATTGCAAAAAAAAAAAGAAAAAAGGAAGTTAAGTAAGAAAAGTGAAGTCAACAACAATTTATCTTCTCACCATCTTATTGCATTTGAGGACAATTATTGCCCAATAAAATTGATGTTGACTGTATTATTACACCTCAGAAGCTCAAGGGTGAGAGGACACTCACGCTCGACACACTTTTTTGTGTCACCTACATGTGTGTCGTCAGACTGATGAGATGTAGATCAAATCTAAACTCAGTTTGGAGGCTTTGGTTACGTTGGATAACTGGAGCAAATTATTGGATTATAAACATGATGTTAACTAAATGCATTGATATATTAATATCGCAATATTATTTGGACCTAATGCAACTATTCATTATTTTAAGTTATTTTGTATATATATATATATATGTATATATATTTATTTTGAAATATTCAAATCAGCTACTGGATGAAATTCAGATGAAGCACTCTGAAGTGTTTCTGGTATGGTAGGTCTTACTAATGCAACTGAACTTGAACCCTTGACTTTCAATATACTTCCTTCCCCAATTTAAAGGAGGAAGTGACCTCTTTCAGTAATATTTACCATTAAGTCCACACCACAGAAATCCCAAAGTTGCTTTGAGGGTTTTTAAAACCCATGAAATCCAGGAAAACCTTAAATAATTAAGCTTTCAGTTCACTGTTTGGCCAGTGGCACTGAATGAATTGTTTATTTTCCCATTTAGCTGCCTATATGCAACCCTTCAGACTTTTCCTCCCTGCGTGTCTTGCTCCACCTTGGACCTAACAATGAGATTCTTAAGAAATGGATCTCTTCTTGCTTTGTTTCTCCATTTCTACACTGACCAATTCCAGAAAGCAAATATTTAATTGAAAGTGAAATTCGGCCACAAGACACCCATAATATGATCTATGTCATTTTAACATATAGCTTAATTGAAGTTTAATTAAAGTATCACAGGAATGGGACCAGAGTGACCACACTCACTGTAGGATGAGAACGTTGGAATAAATGAATCTCAATACACACCTCACTCATGTTAACCTTCTTCATGTTGTATAGGTTGTATACGTGTTGACACAAACCGATAGCAGATGATTTATTCATTTTTGGTTTCCTTATGCTGGTGAATATTTAATTGAATGTGCAGCCTTCGGGCGGACACCTTTCAGGTCAGAGTCGGTATCCCTCCGCTGGATGCGGCTCGCCGGAAGGATGCTGCGGCAGACAGGAAGCGGGGGGGATTTTATCGGGTTGGCGCCGTGACCGCTTATAAACTCTTTGGTCTGCTCAGCCTCCTGCCATGTTCCCATCGTGTTACTCCAAACCCGCCGACGTCGGCGGAAAGAGGAGCTCCGTGGCGAAGCTGCTTTTCGGTGTGTTTGTGGTCTACATGCTCCACACCGGCTGGCTGCTGTACGGCTTCCTCAACACCAAACCCTGCGATGGAGGCAGGGGGGAGTCCTGCATCAGCTCCTACCTGACGGCCAGACCCAGACTGCAGGTTAGCCTGTGCTTTCACCCAAGCTCAGGGAGGGGGACACATCAAGAGCTCAGTCACCTCTGTCTTTATTTGTTCATATTACCAATGGCACCAGACCTGAAGGGACTCAGGTGTGAATTCCTTCATTTATGTTATAATGGTACACACACCAGACTTCAACCTCAGCGTAAAGCAGATGTTTAAACTACTGAGAGCTATTTTAAGCTCGGGCATGATTTGATGATCTGTGTCATGGAGCTGATGAGGATGCTGCAGCATGAAGCTGTCGAAGCCTCATTAGACTTGATGTTGTACTGTAATGACAAAAATCCAATGCATTTTTCTCCCAAAGTTAAATTTTAAGATTATTTCTATGAGATGCAGCTTTTCTGTTGTTCACTGTTGTCCCCCTGCTCAGGAAAATGTTTTAATCTTTATTGAAATCGATAATTTGTCCCGTTTTCTATCCAGCTGAGTGTCTTTACCTGCCTCGTCCCAGACAACAGCCAGCTCAACCTCGCGGTAAAAATAGACCCATTTGACCCACGCTCAGCAGTGGAAAGGTGGGTGCGGCATATCAACATTACAATATATATACTGTCTATTTTAGTGAGGCCGAAACGTCCCTCATACCTCTCCCTCCTGCACTCTGAAGGCAGGTGAATGTCTCGCTGCCAGAGGAGACTCGGGCTAATGGGACTCTTTATGCAGTGGTCTATGTTCACAAGGCTGGTGTTTCACCTCTGGAGGACAGCAGAGAAGTCCACTACGCAGCTCAGCTTACTACCCACATCAGCCCCACACACATGCAAGGACAGAAGGACACACAGAAGGTACAACGCCAAAGTGCTATCACATTTCAACCTGTTGAGTGAACCTCATGCTACACTGTGCTACGTCTGTGGCTCCATCAGGGGTCCAGCCCCAGATCAGAGCATCCCGTATCCCACTGGAGACCTCACCTGTCAGTCGCCATGATGTCTGAGGACTTCACCTTCAACAAGGCAGGGCTTCCCAGTGACGTGCGGCGCTACATGAGAGTGTAAGTCTCACCAGGAGGCTCTGGAGGTCAAAGACAGGTGAAGGAAAAGTGCTGCTGACCAGAGTTAGTGCCACAATAAGCGGTACCCCAACATTTCCCATTATACAATGTGTATAAAATGGTCTTTGTAGTATAGAAAACATTTAAACATTAGCAGGAGAAACATTTTCAGCTCCTAGTCTTCTCAATAATTATTTGGCAAATCTTGATGATAGAAAGTCAGGAAAACCTCAGATCTCTCAGACACTTCCTCCGAGGTCTGTACGTATGTCACATAAATTGCATGTGTATATTAGTCAATGATATTTACTCGCCGTGGAATTAGCCCCAGCGCCTGTGTTTGAATGTGTTGCTCCCTCCGCAGGTCTCAGGAAGGACGACAGATGATTTACCTCCCTCTGATGTTGGTGAATGAGCTTAGCGTCAGAGTCAGAGACCTCATGGTAGGAAGCAACGTTTAAAAGACACAAAGTGAAGTGTTTTCCATTGAATATGGTGTTTTGAATTGGACTAACATGCCCATTCATTCATCCCTCCTCCTCTCCACTGACAGGAGATCAGCAGCAGCACCGTTCAGCTCCCTCTCACCGTGTCCTATGAAGGAATCTCTTTGAGGAGATTCAGGTTTTGGGTCCATCTACAGGATGTGGTTTACTCCCTACGACAGTTTGGTGAGTCTAGTATAACAACAGATATTTTGTGATATGATGACATGGTGAATTTTAGTTTGAGATTTTGTCATTGCAGCCTTTTCATTTTTTACAGCGTTTTACAAATCTAAAGCATAATCTAAAGCATAAAACTGTTCATTGCATTTACAGCACATTTATTTACATACATATATATATTATATGAATTGTATAATATCATATATATGAAACTTTCATCTGGTTGTCGCATAGAACACTGAATTCAGTCACCTGATGCTGTTTCTTTTCGTTATTAAGGTTTCACAGAGGAAAACATTGATGAAATCAAAGAAACTCTGATGGGATCTAACTTATACCTGTTAGTGCTGACTGCACTCATCACAGCTCTCCAAGTAAGAGTACATAATGCCTCATAAAACACCATAGTAAATTTGTTTTGTTTCACCTGAAGCGCAGTCTAATGTCCTGTAAATTATGAGTGTGTTTCCTCTGCAGCTCATTTGTGAATTCTTGGCTCTTAAAAATGATGTCAGTTCATGGAGGAAAAAGAAGAGCTTGGTAGGAGTGTCGAGGAAGTCAGGTGAGAAAATCATAAAATGAGCTTAAAACAATGAAGCCAACATGGGATGTAACAATAATAATCAGTTTTGCTGTGAATACTCAGACACAGTAGGGAGGTGGGAGACGCTGTGTATATGCTTCTTCTGTCTCTGCCTCTCTCCTTTTGTAGTTCTATGGCGTAGTCTCAGCACTTTGCTGATTTTCCTCCATCTGCTGGAGGAGACCAGTCTGCTGGTGCTGCTGCCCGTTGGATTGGGAGCATGTGTGGAGGTAATTTCAGAGCAATCGCTCTCCTCCAATCATTAAAATCCAGACAGACAGTTTTTAACCTATGTTGCTCCTGCAGGTGTGGAAAGTGTTCAAAGTCTTTAAGATCCAGTGGCACTGGAAAAGCTCCAAGCTCCATGTGAGTGTGATGCAGCCGCCCATTTTCTTTTTCCAAACACAGCAACAATCAAGTATAGATGCATTGAGGCTGTATTGTGTTGTTTCTTTTCGCATTATTGATTAACGTAGCTCAGTTGATGCTTTCTGTTTTACTGTGCAGGTAAATAAGCTGGATGAAGATGAGAGAAAGACAGTGGACTATGATACACAGGTATGTTTCTATCTTGTCTGTTTGTTTGTATCACAGCCACACACTTTATTTCATTTCTGTGTTACATGTGTGGTTTTCACTCTAGGCGTCCAGATACTTGTCCTATTTGGTGTATCCTTTGTGTATCAGTGGAGCTATTTTCTCACTGGCCTACTTACGCCAGAAGAGGTGAGGTGATCATCATTATTCGATTCGCTGCTTTGACACATCATTTTAACGCTGTCTTATTGGTGTGCCATCAAATGTCTAATTTTTGGACATTTCAGCGCAAAAAAACTCACCACTGCATTGATAAAGTAATTAAATCAATTAATCAAATTCATCAAAAGTAATAAAAAGTGTGATCTTCTGATTAATTGACATCAAATTGTATTATTGTGTTAACAGTTACTACTCCTGGTTGATCAACAGCCTGGTGACTGGTGAGTCCATGCTAATGTCCATCACTATGACGTTATAAATGAAAGTGAGACAAACTTCAGGTGTTTGATTCTTTGGTTCATTTGTAAGCCGTGTTGGGTTCTTGTCAGATTTCCCCTTTTCTGTTGGTGATGTGCGGTATTGAAACGTTCCCTTTCAGGAGTGTATGCCTTTGGCTTCCTCTCCATGGCTCCCCAGCTCTTCATTAACCACAAGGTCTGTTCTGCAACACCAACACCCAATTTTCACAAATGTGTTATTTACCAAAGCTTGCTGAGTCAACTGTATCCTCTCTGGCTGTGTGTCGTGTTTCTCCTCTCTTTGTTGTGCATCAGTTGAAGTCTGTGAGTCACCTGCAAGGGACAGTGTTGATGTACAGAGTGAGTGCAACCACCTCTGCCACGTTTATATCCTGCGTTTGTGCTTTCATTGAACTGTTCATTCTTACCTTTATCCACCAGGGAGTCAACACACTGATCTCAGATCTGTGCTCCTGCACCTCCTTTTTCCTCTCTGGGTCCTTCTCCTCCTCTCATCAACTGTCCTGCTTTAGAGATGAGCTCCTTTTTCTCTTCTACCTCTACCAGCGAAGGTATAACATGGAAATACATAGTCGTTACAATCAGCCATGCTTTGTGTAATCTTACCTCACTTTGCCTCAAATGTGTATTATATTAAGAACAAAATCCTGCTTTCTTATATCAACCCCAGGCATTACACCTCAAAGGCCAAAAGGCGGGACTCTGGGAGCCACAGCAAGAAAGTCAAGACTCAATGAGAAGAGGACAGATGATTTCTTTTCTGGAACAACTGTACAGAAACACAAAAACTCATCTTTGAAAAACAGAGGCACTGATTCGCCTTTAGGATGTGAAACAGAGCAGGGCGGGACGACCTGCTGTACCCTCACAGAGCTGCTGCTTCCTGCTTGGTACTGACGAGCACCGGTGACAGATAATAATTCATATCTACAGATTCTCCTCGCTGCACATGTTATGCTGGAGTAATATCAGAAGTTATAATGTGCATTTGCTTGATTCTACTTTTGATTTACACATTACCTGGAGCAATGAACTGCTAGTATTGATAAGCATTAATCTATAACTTTCTACTTTCCCTGGACTGATGCTCGTGTTTGCTGTATGAGCTTGAGACCGAGTCATGATTCTCTTAAGAAGGGAAGAAAAACTTAGAGCCATTCAGTGTATTTCTGTTTTAGCATTTCACCAAAGCTGGAACTGTTTCTACTAATTCACTCGAGCTACATGAATGTTTATCATTATACAGACTGAAATACTGAAACACAGCACAATGATTTTCTGGTTGCACGTCACATAAAATGAAATGAACTCTGCATGTCAGCTCAGCGCATCATTTAGGCCCTGATGGGGTTCCTGGTCCCAGCTCACACCAGCAACATCATTTTTTTTTTTTTTTTTTTGTGGTCACTCATTCCAGGCAATGAAACAAATCATTTTTATCTGCTTTGCTTATTGCACATTGCATCCATGAAGTTGTTTTGACATCCTCAGAGGGATTGGAGGGGAAGACTTGCTCTGATCTGATCTACTGCAATTGATGTCAAACAGATTTAATATATCTATGATCATATATCTAAAATCTTACTTTAAGACTTTAAGCAATGTTCATGTAGAAAGAGACAACTGCTCCCAGCAAGTTACTGCACTTATTCCAAGCTCCCTAATTGCCAGTTTGAAATTCCCATTGCTCACTTGGGCTCAAAACTAAATACTGTTGCCTAACTGATGAAACAGTTTTTACCTTTCAGTACCTTTCAACTGCATCACACAGTTTGGGAGTCATTGACATGTGCAAATCGTCTATTCCATTGAAATCGGTTTTTTGTTGGTCTTGTACTTCTCTTATCTGAGTGCTAAATTGTGATTCTTGACTGAACTTTTGAAACTTTGAAATATTATTTATTTTTCATTATTGTGCCTAGCTATACTACCTGTATTTTTTTTTTTTAATTTGAAAAAGACAAATGTAAATGTAAGCAGTTCCTATGAATCTGGACTAAAACAGCTAATGTGTAAATGGACTGGGTGTGTGTCCATCTACACGTCATCAGGAGATATCAGGATAGGCAGCACGTCGGTGTTCACAGCAGCTGTTTGACTGGTTTCTGCTGAGGGCGTTTGTGGCTATACGTTTCTTTGTGTGCACGAACATTTGTTTTGTTTTGTTTTGCCTTTAAGTATTATAAATAAACATCCCTCACCATTTCCCTTCAAAATTTAGGTTTGGCCTCAGAGGATGAAAGTGAGTTTCAAATTGTTTGTTGGATGTGTGTGTACCTAGGTGTGCGCTGGGTGTGTGAGGTTTCATTCCTCTGATGACCTGAGTGCATGCGATATGACAGATATGAAGATGAGATGGTTATACCCAATTTATCAGATTGCTGCTATATTTTCACTTAAAATTCACAGAGTTGCCTCTTGACAGAAGAAAGAAAAGCCAACCGCTGTCGAAGAAGTCACACAGCACAGGCCGAGGGATAAAATATTTACAGTTGCTTAAACTCTACAGGCCATGTTGTGACCTTGACTGACAGTAGGGCAAGTTTCTGTGAAACGAAAGGAAGATCTAGGAATGCCTCCTTCACAGACACACACACACACACGTATGAATGACATATATGAGATGTTTTCAGTTTTGTGCCAAGATTGCAGATAGTGTGGGCGGGACTGCTGTAACTGAGTGTTGTTTAAAACAAACAGCAGGAACCGCACACGGGGAACAGGACACACCAGGTTCAACAGCAGATAGTGGAGGTTCAACTGGTGGACAGACACCAACGGCTGTGATGAAGATGCTCCTCAGCCTCGTGCTGCTCTCTCTGCTCTTCTCTCCAGGTATGAGAGTGACTCAGACTCCAAACTGGACATTCAGATGTGGAGGGGCAAACAATAGGGGGCTTTCAAGTTAGAGGAGCTCAGAGGAAATGTTGCCTGTACATTTTTAGGAAGTGCTACTCTGTTGGTTGCTAAAAAGAGGCAGACACACACAAAAAAACAAAAAAAAAAACACAAATCTGACACCAGAATAGTGAACGATTTTGAAGCACTTCTCCGTGCTCTGCCGATGATCAAGTTTTACACCCCAGAAGAAGAGTAAAAAAGTAAAAAGTAAAGTAAAAAATAAAACTATTACTAAAACTCAAAATAATTAAAAGGGACGTAATAACAAATTCATCCAAAACAATTCAAAAATGGACAAGATGGATGTTTAATTTTCTTTTCTTTATGGGTGTATTAATTAATAATAATTAATTGTGTTAATTATGGACTGTCTTTTTTCTTACCTTAAATAATAATCAGAAATGATCGGTTCAAGTGTGCTCTCAAAACCTCCAAAACCAAAATGTCCTGACTATAGTAACAAGGGGAGACGTGCAACTAATATTAAGGTTTATTTGCATATATGCAAATGTATGCGCTTCAGAAATATGTATAATATTCTTTATTCAGGATATGTTTTACTTTCAGGTTTCCAAGTTTCAGCATATTTGTTGTTTTGTTCTTGGATTTCTCTCCCTGGAATAAATATGTTATTGTAAATTGGACCATAGTTTGTGGACTTAATCTGAGTGAGGTGCATATCATATACACAAATATTAACTGCGATGGAGCCACCTGATGACATAAGACAGAGAGAAACTAATGTATTAATGGGAGGGACAGCGTAAAACAAGTTTGTAATTCAACAAGCAAGCCTGACAAGTTTTGACTTGCAATCTTTGGGAGTAGCTGTCTTATTTTAACATACATACTTTAACATACATAAATGAATGGTGTATCATGACTCTCTCCGTCAGTAATTTTCCTCCTCCAGAGTCAGACAGGAGCAGACGATCAGGAGCCTGATCTTGAACTCCTGATTTTTACATTGTTAGAGAAAGATCGGTCTCAGAAATATCTGAACAACGTACAACTTCTTTAAGTAACTAGTTTTCAATCAAAGGTTTTAGTTTCCTGTTTTGGTTTTCATCTCCATGTCTGTTTCCGTTTCTTCTCCTCACATTTCCAGTTACATTACTGGAGTGCTATGTGTGCAGCGCTTCTGCCTCTAATGAAGAATGCAACACAAACACTCAGGAATGTGAGGTGCCATTGGACACATGCATGACTACTGTGGACATAATAGGTAACAGCGATTTTAATCTGAGATGTTCAGGACATTGTTGTGTCTCAATGTTTGGACAGGAAATAACAGCTCTTGTTTTGTTGGCTTTCTAATTAAATCTTTGCTGTGATGTGATTAATGAGCTCAGCTCCTCATTCAACCAATACTGCAGCATGCCACCCCCCAAAATGTGGTTTAAAGAGCATTTCAGTCATAAAAGACCAACTCTACCATCTTGCTACCTGTTTGTGTTTGTGTTTTGTTCAGGCTCTACAAAGGCCATAGTGAAACAGTGTGCCAGCAGGGCCACATGCCAAGGAGCTGCTGGGTCTGCCTCCATTGATGAAAATGGAAACGGAAATAGCGTTAACTGTTGCAACGCCTTCAACTTGTGTAACTTCAGTGGAACCGAGTCGGTCCACATACACATTACGCTTCTGCTTGTAACTGTGGGTGTTCTACTACTGCTGTCACACTGAGGCCAGATCAATCGATACAGTCTTCCATATGTATGATACTAGATCTTAAAAAAACCTTTCAGCTCTGTTCTACTCATAACTCTATTTTACTGTATATACATGAATAACATATAATAATTGACAATAACCTGTTTAATTCAGCGGTGCACAGCACACACAGAAAACCTGAAGGATTTCATCACCTTTCAATAGGTTTTGAACTTGAAATAAATAACTTTTCAGAAAGAATTGTCATTTTCTCTTGAGGACAATTTTTTTCTTTCTTTTTAACAAATCTCTTTTAGAGATACAAATGTGGACAGATTTCCATTTCATTATTATTTTATTTCATTGTTTTTTTTGTTTTTTTTTTTTGCTCCTATTTGACAACATGGCGGATTTAGCCCAGAAGACAAAATAAAAACCAGTGTTTACTAGTACGAGTTCTGTACAATTCACCAGTGATACACACCGGTATAGCTTACAATATACCAACATGAGCAGATTTACACAACAAGGAGATAAAATAGATTTTTTTGTTGTCGTTTTTTGTTTTTTTAAATCCCTATAACACCCAGATATTTGATAGTTTTGTTGCTGGCTAAACATGGAAATCAAATCTGGGTAAAATAGGTTTAAAAAAATGCTGTTTGCTGTGCAAATATACTCTTCTCCATGCCAGTATATCATGCTATACTGGCACAGTCACCAGTATATTTAATATAGCAGTAGGTCACTCTGTGTGCAGTCAGTATTGACAGAGATGTCTGTGATCTGCTGTATTTTCAGTTGTGTGTTTTATGTCTGTAAGACAAGTTCCTGTCATGTGGCTCTGCATTTGTGTGTATTTGTGTGTGTGTTTGTTTGTTTGTTTCCCTGGAGACTGTTGGTAGGAGGGACATTTCTAAAGTGTTACACCTGATGGAATCTGCGTCTCAAAGCAGAAAGCTCCAGTTGTGAGGGTTGCCTGTGTTGCTGGAAACTCACTTTGTGACTTTGTGGCTAAGGGGCTGCTGGAGACGTGAGCCCAGTCTATACTGGGACTGCAGGTGAGGAGAAAAACAGAAGAAGAGACATTGTCCTCAGTGAAGTAGTTAAAGTCAGGCTCCATGACGTCCAGCAGATGAATGGGAACTACCTAGTCTCTCAAACTGAATCCATTTAACATTGATATGAGCTTTGAAATGTGTTTTTGCTTTTCATATATGCACATCAGCATTAGTGCTGGGATTGAATATCTGCTTGTGTTCTAACTTACAAACAGTGTTCATTATCAAGGAAGAAGGGTGTGAATGTGAGTGTGACACAAAAAACATGGAGCCAGCTGTTACAAAAGAGCAGACTACAGTGAGTGTGAAAAGGGAGGGTCCTGTCTTTTGTGTTTACCCAGACAGAGTTGGATTCTTCACATTTGGAGTCTTTAAAACCTGCTCAGGTAGAAGCTGAGGAAGACTGCAGGAAGGAGAAGAGCAGTGGGAATGAAGTGATATAAGGATGAAAGGATAGCGTCTTCTATCTTCAGGCAGTAGACCGCGGCTGTGCTGTCCTCCTATTTTAATCCATCTCTCCCTCCATCTTCTCCTCTGCAATTTCTGAGTCTATAAATAAAAGCTGGTGAAATGGAGGGAAGACAGTAATGGATGGAGGAGAGAGAAAGGAGGAGTGGTGATGGGTGAGGCTGCTTATCAAGCCAAACTGAGATTGTTTATGGAGAGTTTCTTGTTGGAGAACCCACCCAAAGCACTGAGCAAGACCGAAGCTGGACAGGATACATCTGGCTTGGCCTGCCAACTGACAAGCATCCATGGTGATGTGGAGGTATTTCAACAGAGGAGCGAGTTCACATACAGGGGTCAAAACACATGAAGTTGCACTGAGATGGGTGCTGGCTGATGTCCAGGTCCATTCCCACTGTGAAGTTTCATGCAGATATGTTGCAGATCAAATGCAGTCTGATCAGGTTCTGATGGCTTTGCTTAAAAGTTAGATTCGACAAAGACTAATCTATCTGATATCAACAAACCAGATCCAAAAGTTCATGTGATGTTGTCCTGTCCTCAAGAGTCCGGATCATCCACGCTCACAGTTTAAATATCACCAGTATATCCCTCTCTTCTTCCTCTCATCATTATAGTCCAGTCCAAAGAGAGTGAAGCTGCCAAGTCCCTGATTCTGGAAGAGTTTTTGCTCACAGTGGTGGAGAGTTTAATCCCAGATGAACTGACTACCTCGGTTTACGCAGGATTCAACATATAATGAACAGAGCCACCGTTTTCCCCGTCTGCTTTCACATATCAGGAGTTACAACTGACGTCACTAATCCAGGAGTAATTTATTCCCCTCTGCCAACAAAAGCCCTAACAGTGCCATTTCTCCTATGGCGGACCAGCTCCTGTTGGTTGGCTCAGATAGCTAGTGTGGGCGGGACTGGGCCATCATCTTGAGCCGGGATTGGTCGATGACATCCAGAAGGTTCTTGGCATCGACCGCAAGAGCATGAGCCGCTGTCAACATCTGTTTTTTATAGTCCTGCTGGAGACTGACACAGAAACACAAACACACACACATCAATAACGTGATTAGATGGGCAAGACAATAATAAAGACAACGAGTAGAAACTCGCTTTAGCGCCAACAAAAAAGTCACTGTGGCAAAGATGAATGAGCTGGAATGAGTAAAGTAGTATGGCTTAGTATGGCTGACTAAATAAAGAAATTAAATGAAAAGGAACCAATGATCCAAAACAAAACAACATTTTCTGGTACTCAAGGCACTTTTTAAATTAAGTTCTTGACAAAATATTACTTCTTAAAAGGTGGCTATCCAAATCTTAATGGATATAGCAGAATTTGTAAAATAGAAGAATAAAAAAAAAAAAAAAAACTATTCTCAGCATAGTGCAGATTTGCTGGTTTTTACCTACCTGGTCATCACATACTGCTGAGCTAACTTCATCTTCCCAATCAGCTCTGCCAGGTCAGAGTTCAACAGCTTTTGTGCCATTTCGATCTGTTAGAGGCAACCAAGGAATTAAAGATCAAGCTAACTGTATGAAAAAGGCAAGAATGAGGAAGAAACTGGTGTTATTTAATTATCAGTTATTCTTCATTTTTTGAGATTATCCAAACATCACTGCTGTTAGTATATGTATGTGTTAGTGAGAGAGCATCTTCTTTACCTCTCTGTGTGTACTGGCTGGAAGTTGCGGTAATGTTTCATCTACTGTGGCAAGTAACGTCCTCAGTGCCAGCCCCACATCCTGGAAAACACACACAAAAGACATAAGCTTTTACAACAGGACTAATTATGGAAAACAGAAAAGAAAGATCGAATTATTGATCCGCATGGAATAAGCTTATAAAAACGTGAGGAGAGGCAAAAAATACAACAACATGAAACCCAAGATTTAACATTCAATTTGACTGTCAGCCAAGATGACTGATAGGAAGAGGAGACATTAAAAACTGAATCCCCATAATTCAAAGCAACATCCAATCAGATTTAAAGGCCTGCCGTGCAGATTCCATATAACAGATGCACAAATTACTTACCTGGAAGCTCAAGTATCAAAATTCAACTCCCTCATGAGCAGCATGATATTAAAACATTATCAAAGTGGTACAGAACACATCACACTGCATGAACACAAATGGTGCTTAAATGCTTGAAGGATTTCGGCTGATGAGAGACATAGATACAATTTGATGTACCCCGCTGAGGACACGGCACTCTAAGAGCATCTGTTACCTTGACCATGGGAACATATTCCTCTGGAGGAGCTGGCTGAATCTTGCTTGACATCTCAATCACCGCTTTGACCAGTCCTGTCACATTTTCATACACCTTATCATTAGAGCGGTCCAGATTGGCGGTAGGAGGTGGGCTTATCTCTTGGGGCTGCAGCTGAAGCATCAGAGAAAAGAAAAGTGAAAGATAAGCATTAGTTAGTACTTATTGAAGAACTAAAGGCATCAGTGGGGATTGATGGTGAGAATTCACAACAACATACAGAAAATCAAATGAGACAATCTGGATGAAAATGATGAGGGAATGTCCTAGAGTTTTATCTCAGAATTTATGGTAAATCTTGTTTTATTTACTCTTGCTGTTTTTCACATATTTAAAAAGGTATGGAAAAGATTAAAGATAAAATTTAACAGATGTAAACCAGTAGATAATGAGCAGGTGACTGATGGGATGAATGATAGTGTGAATGAATGTCAGTAGGTTATTTGGATCCATGACATGCTTTGACTTTGACTTTTTGTCTTTTGTCTTTCTTGACACGAATATAGCTAAAGGTAACTTTCCATTTTGGCCACTGGATGGCAGCACCACATAATCTAATATCCTGGAAGAAGATAAAATAGGAGTGATACCTCATCATGGTATTACAGGTTAACCTGTCCTGGATTTCCTGGGGAGGTTCCACCCTCCTTCCTCCCTCCTGCAAGACTTGCTGAATACATCAGAGCTTATTGCTCATTACAGCGGCTGTTAAAAGGGCTGGGGCTCTGTGTAACAGGGCCGGTGAGCCAACCCTACAGCTGTAAGCAGTGTGTGTTTTGTATGTAGAAGTGGCAAAACTTATCTGGCAGTCCATCCCATTAGGAAGGAGGGTGGCTCCTTTTGTGTAGTGATTTCTATTTTTGCTTTGTTTCTAAGGATAATAGTAAACAAATTTTCTTATTCAATAACTTGATATTTTTTTTGTAGCCTATTTAATTCAATTTTCATGGAGTGTGTTTATGTCTGCCTATTTTGATTTATCTTTATTTGAATGATAGATTGGTTGATAAATACAAATAAATCATTGTTCCTCCCCTCATCCCCTTTTAATTTCAGGGATGTAACAAATTTTAGGGGTTCTTCAGGATATTTTTGAAGAGGAAAGACAAGTGACAGATTTAATAGTGGTCTTTTGAGGTTTTTTGTTGGTCCCCTTTAAAAACGGCTTTTGAATAATTATTAACCTTTCTGTCTTCTCAATCACCCTCAACCTACTGCTCCATCTGGTACTTCCCCCAAGAAATTGTCTACCAAGAGTGAGCGGTGAAATGGTTAAAATGACAGGAAATTGAATTTGTTTTGTAAAGTAAAGTAAAAAAAATCATCAATCTGGCAGAAGGGGCATTATACAATTATGGTTGAATCAGCTCCCAGCAAAGTAAATTTATTCTATTCAGTGTGACAGAGGGTGAAATATTGTTACTGTAAGAAAACAATCAAAACAATGAGGATATGGATATTAGTTTGGAAAGGAAAAGACAATAGAAATAAGAAACCTGACAGCTGCAGAGATGACATTCATTTGTTTTATACATTATCAGAATTTGATTTGCACGGATGGACCGAATGAGTCAACATGTGATTGACTAGGAGACAAGACGCACAGTAAACACACACAGACAGTGTGCTGCTTACCCGCCAGGGCTACCGTCAACATTAATGCAGAACGCAGGAGGAGGGGGGAGAACAGGGGAGGGAGAGGGAGCAGTCAAGGAAAAAGAAGATAAAATGTTAACGCTCTAAGCATTAAAACGTGCAATGATCTCTGTGTGCAAATCTAAAATTTTTCCTTGTCATGTTTCTTCATATCTGTGTTTTATTAATATGTCTGGGCAATTTTATGCAAGAATAACTACTTTATCCTTGTAACCTCAAAACATAAGTGCTTTTAGTGCATCTATAAGTTTACAATGCTTCTCTGTCACTAAGTATTCACATGTGTGTACCTTGACTCCATCGTTGTAACTGTCTCCAGCATTTAGACAGGCCAGACTGCCCACTTGGCTCTGGGCACCAGGTCGGGGGGGCTTCTTTGGTGGAGCTGCGTGTTCTGAAAGGGGCAACATATACTGATGGAGATAATGCTACCTCAGTCTTATGGATAGATTGGACTTTGACGTCCCAGTATCCTCTCACTTACACAGAGCCTGTGCTGTCAGTGACAGATAACACCAAGATCAACATCCACACACAGTTGCTACTAATGATAACAATTTTGATTGTCTCTTTTTTTTTTTTTAATTATTCATGAATTCTCAAGATTTAAAGGTCTTATTTTCTCTGCCCAACAGTGAAACAAGTAATAAGTGAATATATTTTTGATTGATTGATTTATCTATAATTCTCAGTCTTTCAATTGTATTCATATTTTCAGTTGAATGCTTGTGTATGTCCTGTGCACTGGGCTGCCTCCAGGATGGGCATTTTAGCACAACATACTGAGTTCGTATAAAGAAAGAGTGAGTTTTTCACTTGTATGATGACAGGCTGCCAAGTTTACAATGAGATCTGTCATGTTGGGGCAACAGACTAAACTCTGCAGGTAGACGCTGACACACACAATGGCAGGGGAGACAGTATGACTGAATAAGAACCTAACTCTGTAATGCTACATGTGCAAACTCCATATGTTTAGATGTAGACAGTGAAAAAACAGTAGCACGTTAGAGGTCTGTCTATTACCTGCTTTTCCAACGGGCTGGTATATGTGCTGGTTTCCTGTCTGCACAAACACACAAACACCACATTGGGTTAGCAGCTACACAGTGACACAGTTAAAACATTATTGTAAACGTAAGGGGATATAGACACCTACTGTAGAGGCTAAAACCACCAAGTGGCTCTGCCAAATGTTGTGAATCCAGTTTCATTTTCATGTCACATAACACTTATTTTCAATTTGTACTTGTAAAGCTCCAGTTGAGCTCCAGTGGAGGAGCAGTTTCTGTTTTTGGTGGTGTGTGGTCTGGCTCTGTGTTACTCATGTCAACAAAATGACTCTGTCTGGCTACATAGAGAGAACAGAAATTAGTGTTTCCTTTGTTTGGCAAACCTTTAGAATCACAAAAAAAATCCCACTGTAGTATTATGATTTGATGGTTGTGGCTCTCTAGTGTTGCCAGGAGGCATGTTACATATTTTATTTGTGGCATTATTACCGCATCCTCATTGTTTCCTCTGTGTGAGAAAACAGTAAAGAAAACTTTGAAAGCCCTGGTGCCATCAGAGTGTCACAGTCTGACAACCACTAACACCCAAAAATACTCTATTGCAGCTTTTTAATGCACACACACACACACACACACACACACACACACACACACACACACAAACAAGATTTTCCCAGCCCAAACCACAACCATTCAAAGGGAGGAGGAAAAGCAGCAAGATGAATTACAGAGACAGAAATATCCGTTTTGCCCACGGCAACTTCAGACCACTACAACAAACTCTGCTGGCATTACAAATGTTACAGAAATCTACATGTAACAGAGCTGATCTCCTCAGCTGAGTCTAGCTGCACAACAACTGACACTAAATGATCTCATTTAGTGTCAGTACAAAAATGAATCACAAAGTCTTTAATAAATCGCAATAGACTCCAAGTAAAAAAAAAATAAATAAATAAATCAAGAGAGGACAAGTGTTGAAGTTAGCGTTCAAATTGACTTGTGATTCTATGGGTGTTTACCCCATTTATGTACCATTACCAGAAGTTAGAAATCCTCTTTCAGAAATACTGGGACCAAAGCAACTTTCTACATATCCATGCCACTTCTGTTTCATTTAATGATTTTATTCATCATCAATTAATCTGATGATTAATTTCTTAATTCAACAATGGTTCGTTCTCGAACACATAACAAGGCAGTGAAAAACACCTCTCAGAAAATGAAGCATCAAATTATTTTGGCAATTTGACAGATATTCAGTCTACTTTCACAGAAGTGAAAGCAAAACATTTGAGGATCCAGATACAAGTGAATATTTGGGATCTGTGCTAAAAAATATATTTAATTGATCAAAAATCTAAATAGAGGCTTCTGCCAACTGATTTTAATTGATCATGCAACCATTTCTTTCACTTCTAAATATGACTGAGAAAGAATCTTTTTAGGGAACAACAAAGACGTGGCAACAGCCAGAATTGTCAAACATGTAGAAAAGCTCAAGTCCAGGAGTTTCTGAGAGAACAGATCCACTAAGTGTTCTTCACAAGCTGGAGTATGTAGTCACTGTGTGCAACACTGGGATGGAGAATGAAGTAAAAATTGGCTAGTTTGTTTTCTTGAAACTGTCTGCTATTAATAAGTTGTAATGTTGTGGGAATCCACTGACCCCTCATTGATGACCCCGCTCCCAACAGGTCACTTCCTGTCCCTGGATCAATCCCCTCAACTTGAATGAAAACAAACACATGCTTCAGCCAACTATAGTGAGATTGGGCAGAATGTGGGAGGCCCGAAAATATTTGTCTTGATCAGACATCCTCCTTGCTTAAAAACACAAATAGCCCAGAAAAACAATTCCCTTCTATTTTTAAGATGTGTATGTGGAGTGGGAGGACGTGTGATGAAGGTCATGATTTTGATGATGACGAGTTTGTGGGTGAAACACTGTTCATTCGGCCATTTTTGACTCACTGGTTGTTGAAGTCCACCTTCGTCTCTGTCCAGACTCCCTCTAGAACTCCGGGTGTCTGGTTTCTAAACAAAAACAAACAAACAACAAAACAAATCATTACATCTCCAGGAAGAAACTGTGTCTAATTTCAGGATTGTCTTTAGTTCAATTAGCTTTTTCTCTGGATTAACAGTTATTAACAGTGACTGTTCTTCCAGAGAATTAAATCACATTTTTATGTGTATAACTATACAATCAAAAGGGGATTTTGATTCCTGGGATTCTCTGAGAAAAATCTTCACTAATGGCATCCTGTTGTTGCAGTATCCCATGATGCTGCCAGACTGATCCATTACAGTGTGAAACCTCAGTCACGTAACTGATTTTTTCCCCATCAGAAGGACACCGTGTACAGCTGTTTCAGAATACATGACATCAGATAACCCTGTGATCACTTAATGAGTCTCAACTGTGATCTGAACAGCCTCAAACGTTTCAAAGTTTACTCTGAAGTCTGTACAATGATCAAGCGAATAAGGAAATAAATTTCAATGAAATATGCATCTAAATGCCCCTGTCTAACACCTCTGATAAAAACAGGAGCATAGCAAGAAACACATTTAGGGTTAGGGCAGGCAATAGACATCTACACACACATTTTTTTCCATAAAAAAAAAAAAACTCACACCCCATGCCATCCTGTCAGCCTCTCTCTGAAACACACACACACACACACACACACACACACACATCTTTGCCTACCAGTTTTCCAAGACAGGACTTGAAGACCAACATTGCTACAGATTTCATCAAAGTTGCCTGATGAATTGTCTGTTTCCTGGTTCTTTCAGGTGTTTTGTCTGTGTTACTATCTTCTTATCTTAATATAAATCTCTGTATACCTGGGTGTTTTCCAGTCTGTGTGCTAGCTTGCACTCTTTTCTATGCCAGCAGTTTCATCAAGACGTTCTACTGTGGCTTCCTGCCTCTAGCACATTTATATATGACGCACAGAGAGAGAGGGAAGGAGAGGAAGAAGAGGGAGGAGGGATGGAGCATGTTGTTAGCTGTCAGTGTGCGAGCACGTCTATCCCTGTTTCCCAAAAACTTCCTTTCTCCTCCCGTTTTTTCCCCAACCCTCTTTCTCTCGTCCCTCCTTGAAGTATCAATCTTATAAAAACCAGTCAGCCTGCAACACACACACACAAGTTTATGCCTCCCGAGCTTTTAACTAATCTTGTCTGTTGTCAGTTAGTGGTTGTGGGTCAAAGACAGACTGTTGACTGGGCTGTCAGATTCTCCAAGCCTATCATTAGCTTGGAATTCACACAGACCACACCTGCCTACAAACTCTCCCTCTCACACACACACACACACATTAAAATACTTGTGCAAAAACCCCAGACATCCTTCAATCAGCATTTACAGAAATATGCATCCTACAAAAAACTTTTTCTCCCTTGCTTTTTATGTTATGAAAATATGCAGGGTTCGCTTATGTAAGTCATATGGAACATCGAGAAACTAAACACCATTGACCTGCTGCTACCATAGACATAAAAAAGCTGGTATTAATTTTCTGAATGAAGGAAGGTGATTGTCAGTCAATGATTGCAGAGTAAAATGGTAAAAAAAGGCCTTTAACATGGTCTATGCTGGTGTAAATGCCAATGCACAGTGGTTTTATAGCTTATGTGACGGAAAGCATCATCAGAAATAATTAAAGATGAGAAAAAAAACAACAAAAAAAAACAAAAAAAACAGAACAATTACGACATTTGAACTTTGATGATATTTCATAAATCACAGAAAATCCACTTTCAACTTTCACTTATCCCAGAACATGTGCTCCAAAAAAGTACAGAATCAATATCTTGCCCAAGTACAGTGCAGCAAGTTCGTAACCTTGAATTAACAAGATAGTGTATATAAACTATAATCAGTTACATGATTACTATGACCATAGGAGAGACCCTTCATTCTCATCAGAACTGAAATATTATTTCAGAAAGAAATGTAACATGCATGTGATGACAGTTTTCATCATCAAACTTGTATATCTTATTGAAATGACCTTGAAAAGAAAATGAAAGAATACTATGGATATATGAGGAGATTTGGCTGTGATCCACACATGATTTTCAGCAAATCCATTAACAAATTTACAAAAACACAACCACATGCATTTTGGAAACAACAAAAAAAACAAAACAAAAAACAAACCCAAACTCAACAACACAAAAGACAAGTCAATTATAGCCACTCAACAAGACAGCTTTACATGTCAGGTAATGACAACACACTGAACACACGCACAACAACAGCACACATGGAAAAGACTCAAGTGTTATCAAGAATATCCATTTTCTCTGTGCATTTCTTTACCTCTTCCTGGTTTAAACTGGTCTTAGATTTAAAGTACTTGCATTGTGTTAGTATTGTGTATGTATAAATTATGTGTGTATAAGTATTTTCCACTGTGTGTGCTGTGTGTGTTACCAGCAGCCTTTCCTCCTGTTCCAGCCACCTCTGATCCTCCTCCATCTGCTGTTGCTGTATCATCAGCTGCTCCTCCATTAACAGGCACTGCTGGCCTACACACTGCTGCATGTCTACTTCCCTGTCCTACACAAACATACAAACACACACAGAAACAAGCATGCAACAAAAGACAAGGCATAGCAACAGCCATGCAGTCCGCCACAGCAACAGGCACAAACAAAGTCACAGACACATACAGATAAAGAGAGACATGCACACACACCAGACTGATGAGAGGCTGAACTGAGGTGAAGATACGAACACACACTAAATATAATGGATGTCAACGAGCCCATGAATTGTACTAGAAAATATTTTATTTTGAGGCAATAATATCCTTGAATTAAAAATATATTTACATTCTTTCTCTTTTTTATTATTTTGAACAGCAGTGAACATGACATGAGTATGAATGAATATCAGCCGGATGAATGGGTTACACTCAGCTTTGTATATGTAATCCTGTGTGTACGTAAACAAGTATATAATTAGTCTCTTACCTCCATTGCAGAGCCCCACAGAGCCATGTCTGGTCCATGAGGCTGGGGAAGATGCTGTGCGTGCGAGTGTGTGTGGACATGGTGCCGGGGGTGTGTGTGTGCATGGTGTGTGTCCAGCATTGCTGCCTGTGGGGGGTACAGGGCGCTGGGCACGGAGGGGAGGGTGTGAGGGCCAGGGTATCCTGCCATCTGACCACCAGAGGGAGGACAGAAACATTGACGTCAGTTCTTGTTTTGTTTATTCCAGCTCCGAACACTTTAATGTAAAATATAATCACATTTTCAGTTTATAATGAATGCCAAACATTAAAGAAGGTGGAGTCATGGAGACTGTCTGCACACCTGATAGTGTCCAGGATGCTGGGAACTTGGGTAAAATCCTTCACTTGAACGAGGACTGGGATAGCCTGGTCTACTTGGCTACATAGGCATGACAAAAAGAAGAAAAGAAAAAAGAGCGAAAGAGAAACAGAAAGACAGGTGTACGAAACAAGAGAGAGAAAGAGAGATTTAGAAATAAAGAGAGGGGAAAACAAAAATTAAGCTTTGTTCATGTTTTTTTTCCGCCAAACAAAACATTAGAAGACGGGACACGGGGTCATTCAGACAATCAACACACAAACATCCTGGAGCTGTTTGTGTGGCTGGGTTAGCTGTCAATCAAAAAAGGGACCACCCACTGGGCTGCAAGTCCAGCAAGCTGTTAGTTGAACTGACATGAACAACTGTTACAAACATCAACATCAAACAAATACTGGTGTAGACAAAACTTATGTTAAACTCCAGAACTAGTGCTCATTGCGAACTTGTTAGATTTGATGCAGGTGTGTAAAGGTGTGTTATGGTTGCGTGTTCACCAAAAACTCCTATTTTAAGTACAATTTTTTTGGATCATTTAAATAAGGAAGGGTGTAGTGCTGCTGATGAGACTGAATAGCAGGACCTGTCAGCATAATTAATGAAAAATCTTTTTTTTGCGCAGGAGATGAGCAGAGTTTATATATGCCATTCTTTTCTATTCCTTTGGTTACCACTAGTAGCTAAAAACAGAAGTCTGTGGTGAACCCACAGCCATGTTTCTTCTGTTGGTTTCTGGTGATTTGTTGCGATGAAGCCGTTAAAAACTGATGACCAGTTTCCCCTCGTAGAATGACTGGACGCATTTCTCTTAATGAATTAACAAACAGAGCTTGAGCTGATGTCTAGCACAATATTACTGTAACTTCTACCTTCCACAGTCTCTCATAGTAGCTTTCTCTGGACCACACCTCCGACAGCAAGACCAACACAAAGACACACAGGGAAGGAGACAGACAGCAAAGAAGGAGAGGAAGGGATGATGGGGAGGGAGACAAGGGAAGGAAGAAACTCAGGATGGGCAGGACAAAGAGAAGAAGACAAAACAAAGGAACCGAAGACAAGAAAAAAGCGATCTTCAAACTTTCAAACAGAGTAGGACCAACAGACAGACACACAGCATGTTTGCAGACATGCTCACTCATGGAAGGACACAAGATGCCTACTCAAGACAATTTAATATCCTAAGTCTCAATCTGCCTGAGATTCACAGCCATGCTGTAGTCAGTCCTCCTCCCTGGGAGGTTTTCCAGAGAATACACAGTTTCCAAATCCATAAACACAGAGAAAGACACTCAGACAGATATGACACATCAGGAGAAGACAATAACCAAACTCTCTTGGATGAATATTACTCTAAGTATTACTCTAAGAATTAACCAACTAAATGAATGGACCTAGTTGAAGTCCGTTCAATAGAACCGCAGTACCAGGAGATTAATATCAGCTCAACACCTGCAGGAAAAACAACTAGCAGCAGCAGGAATTCACACCTGCAGTACTCTGTATTTGGCACAGCACACCATCTACTCACTAGGAAAATAAGCTGATTCAGTGTTGGGCCCAAGAGCAATACAACTTTTTTACTGTCTAAGGTCATCCTTGGGGAGAATATGCAATGTGTCAAAAGTAGAAGTGTGAAATTTGTGAGCAGGAAAGCCCGTTTTTTTTAATGTGTCATATTTCCTTTTAAGATGAACCTGCTGCTGTGAGGCACATTCCCTTGTAACTAACATGCACTATAACTACATGCTAAATATTTAGGAATGCTGAATAAGTAGTGCAGTGTAATTAAACTTCTCTTTTCGCTTCATGTATCACTCTGGGGAACAAGTCTTCAACTCTGACACATTTATCACCATAACAGCGCTCAAAGTGCTGAGTGGTTATGTAACAGCAATATCTAATTTAATTGGCAGGGATTTAATTTCTGACCTGTCTACGACGAAATACAACTAAACTGTATCTGTGTCATGTCAAGTCACTCATTTTTCACTTGTGCCATAAGTATCTCTGACTGTAACAGCATTTCTTACTTTACCTACTTTTCTTATTTACTCTTGAGGTCAGCTGACATTGCAGCTTCAAGGTTGGCTTAGCCTTTAAAACATAGTCAATAACAAAAACAAGCGTGTGCGGCACCACTGGTCACCACCCAATAGCCAGGACAAGGAGGAGGGAGCCTCCACTATATAAAGACACTTAAGTAGAGAAACCCTTTTGGCCCTGTCTTCATATATTTATAGTAACTGTCTCAAACACAGGCTTAACTCTTATGAGCTCCAGTTGTATATGCAGTAAATCACTGTGGCAGAATGCAGGCCTTATGTCATTTGCATTTCTATTGCATGTTATAGTGGTTGAACATTTATCCCTCTTGGTTGGATATGAATCTTGCAGCTGGAGAGAGGAAAGATTGCTGCATTACAGCATTAGCTCTGGACTTTTGGTACCATCTAGTGTAAAAATGGGTTTTAACATGCTTCCTGCAGACATTTCTCCTCATTTAAATTGCAGTTTTTTTTCCCTCCCCCAATTCTGGGCTTATTCTGACTAATCCACGAAATAGTGTATGCGAGATCCACGATTTGGAGCCAAGTTTGACTCTTAGGCCAGTGGAATAAGGATTTCACACAGGCATCCTAAAAAGGCTCAAAATAGGATGCAGTGAGCTGATGACACAGCAACACAATGCCTGAGACGGACAAAAACAAATGCATGTAGGCACAGTCGCTCATAACAGAGGGTATTTTAACACGTCCCTAGGGTCCTAAAGCATGCTATCATCCTAAGTATAAACATGCTGAATGTAATGTCAAATTCACTGCACTCAAGTTATAATGCAAGACTCAAAGTTTGGAGTTAACTTGTATATGGCAACCATCTTATCCATCAAAAAATGTTGCAGCATTTTTTTAAGAGTGGAATTTTTGTCCATTCGATGTTTAGCCAAAATAATTGTAATATTTTTGGGGTGAAAATAAAAACCAACCTCAACTTATGAATCAAATTCTTTGACAAAGAGTCAACACAAACTCCACTTTTTGATAAATGTGTCTAGGTTCAGGAGACTCAAAATATAAATGAATCAATTGAATATGTTTATGTAAGAAGCCTGACTGACATTAAGTGCAAATCTGGTCAATTTAAAAATTTTGTCTGTACATTTATGGAAGACTCCAAAACCAAAAATGTAGCAACTTTTTTTTTTTTTTTTTTTTTTTTTTAAACAAACAAAAAACCCAAAATGGGTTTATTTTAATTGTCAAACTGTTAACAGCTATAGTGCGGTTTAGCAGCACACAACCTGCCTTCAGTGGCCTGGACATGGGTCTCTGAGAGCAGGAGATGGGAAATGCCTTGTGGGTAGTTTCAGGAAGGCTTGGTATTTGACTGGGTGAATGAGCATTATTGGATGGCAGGGTATGAGAAGTACAGGGAGTTTGAGAGATCAGTGTGGGCCTACATGACAACACCATGTGGTGTTGGGTCAGGGCGTCAGATTTTGGATGGAGTGGGGTACTGGGATTGGTTTGGCAGCCATGGTGAAAGCTGGGCAACAGCTGGATTTTAAGATTAAAATTTGACTCAGCCTGGATGTTTTGGAGGGTAAGGGGACAAATGTTTGACATCCTACTGGGATGACAGTTCAGGCTAGGACTAGATTGGGAGAGGAAAGGAGAGAGACATCTGGAGTGGCAGGTGGAGTTGCTTGACGTTGGCTGCGATGAACAGAGCAGGTGGCCATTAGTAGGGGAATTTATCTCATGTGGGCATCTACCACTGAACATGCAGTTTGAATCTGTGTGAGGGGGAGCAAGAAGGTTAGTTTGAAATGGTAAGGAGTCGCTGGGATCAGCGTTAGATTCAGTATTAAACCCATAAGCAGTGTTGTGAAAAGGTGATGTTTGAGGCTGACAATTGGAAGATGGGGAAAGGTGATGTGAAATTTGAAGAGATGGGGAGCCGAGTGGAAGAGTGGGTAGGTGAGAGGAGGTGCGGGTAGATGAGGGGTGAGGGTTTCCAAGGCAAAGGGAAACCTGGGAGGCAAAGTGCTGGTTTTCATGGCAATGATGGTGAGAAGCTGCAGAAAGGCAATCCAAACTGACAGTGGGCTGCAGGGATGGACAGCGGCTTGGCTGCAAACAGAAAGGCAAAGGTGGAGGAGAGACAAATGGAAACGATAGAGGAAACCCAGAGGACAGAGACATGTAGTAGACAGGCGAGAGAAACAGACTGTAACTGTAATTGAGCCCACACAGTGGATGAGTCTCTGAAGAGCATAACGTGTATCTGACCACCATCAAATAGGGTTTGACTTCCCTAAACAACAGTTTAATTAATTTTTCAAATTAAATAAACCAAATGCAACTTTCATTTACATTGGCAACTCAGTTTTTCTTCAGGCATGGGCAACTACATCACTGAAGTACTCAAAGAAAAAACGAAGGAGAAAAAAAAAAGAATCTCTCAATCTCATGATGATTATTAAATGGACAAAGACATATGGCTTTAGTTGTAACCAAAAGAAGCAGGTAACAGATGCACAGCAAAGGCATGGGGCAGTGAGTGAGGGAGGGTGAAGCAGCCAGCAGCTGGGGCAACAAGCTGTGACTTGTGGGGTGGTGCTGGTAAAACAAAAGGGGAGGTGTTTAAGGCATTAAAAAAATAAAACAAAAATGTGTGAAGTCATGCAGTTTTTGTGTGAGGGTAATTCAGAAAATCCAGTGGTGGTGATCAGGGGCTCCAATAGGCGTATTACAAAAAACACCAGAACATGTCATTTTTTCTAATCTACTAGACAATATCCACAATGTCCACCTTAAGTGTTGGGACACGCTTTGCACATAAAAAAACATTAACATGTTTGACGTAAACCTCATATGATCAATGGTATTCACAAACATTCACTTTCTTGTCACATTTTTTTCTTCAGAGAGATTGTGCTTTTTGTGTGAGGACACTGTAAGGATTTATTTTCCATTGTAGTGAGAGAAGCCCAAATGAGAAAATTTAAATAATTTAACTTAGCATGTCACCAGGATCATGCAGAGTTTTGCTAATTTCTTAATATCGATGGTGGCCTCTTCAGTTAATGGTGTGTAATACTGTATAACAAAGAAGGCAACAAATACATTCACTAAGGCCACATGAAACCAAGTCAGATAGGTTGGGACTTACAATAATTAGGGTGTCTAACTGCAAACAGGACCAAGACAACAGATAAACACACTCTTTATTATTACACTCAGACACAGACAGACAGAAAAATTTGATATGTGTCTTACCTTCGGTGGAGCTTCATCAGATCCTCCTGAGTCCCATGAAACAGTGACCTGCCTCCTCATCTCCATCCTGTTCCTCTCCTTCTGCTGGACCTTCTCCTCTTCTAAGATAGTGCTAAAAAGAGGGAGATGCAAGGAAGACACAGGTATAAGGACGAAGTCTGAAACTAACCAGGTGCTGGGAGTGATGTCTGTCCTTTCCTGATAGCTGAACAGGAAGTGTGAAACTTCCTGGATCTAAATCGGCTGATAAATGGAAGGAAAGTTAGAGCAGATTCATGAAACATTCATTCATTCATTTTCTACCACTTATCCATTCTTGGTCTCGGAGGTGCTGGAGCCAATCCCAGCTCACACTGGGCGAGGGTGGCATATACCCTGGACAGGTCATCAGTCCATCCCAGGACCAACATATGGAGACAGACAGAGACAAACGACCACTCACACTTAGACCTACGGACAATTTAGAGCCACCAATTAACTCAAACACGATTTCTTTGGATGGTGGGAGGAAACCGGAGTACCCGGAGGAAACCCATGCAGGCACGGGGAAAATATGCAAACTCTGCACAGAAAGGTCCCAGGCCTGGGAACTGAATGAAACATGGTAAGCCCATGTGTCAATTTTATTTTTCCTTTGAACTTGTGCATACAGAGTGTTCCTCAAGCAATTTCAAATCTGTCCATCTCCTTTACGGTAGTGCTAACATCAGTTGTTATGTTGCAAGCGATACATTGATTTAATTATTTAAGCCTGTTCAAAGTAAATGAAAAAATATAATATTTCCTTGTATATATTATATATTGACAGTATGTATCAGATAAAATGGTCACTGTGGCTACAGTAGTAATATTGGAAATATTACAGGAAATGGACACTTGAACCACAGAAATTCAACAGTGTCCCACGGCCCAAAACAAGCATAGATACCAGACTGGATAAAGCCCTAAATTACTCAGACCGACCTGTTCCTGGGAAAACTGCTGCGCAACCAAACCCACCACACCGCAGCACCACAACGAAAAGAAATGTATGGTTCAACTGTCCAGCAGACACACACACATACTTTCTGACTGCTATATCCAGTAACATCATTACCCTCAAGTTGTGTTCTCTCCTGCTTTGTGTGTTTGTGCCATTGCACCTGTCTAAATCATTCTCTGGAGGGATTTAGTGCTTCTTCACATCACACATGTTGGCACACATGGACTGAAATAACATTATTCCACTGAAATTCAGTGGAACCTCTAATGAATGGATTATCAATAATTTCACTTAATAATTTAATTTCAAAAACTCAAATTTGACTAATTATTGACTTATTCCAAATTCATTAAGACATTTCACTTCATTTTAAATGTTTAAAATAATTAAGGGTTAGGGTCTATTAATGTATGTATAAAATGCTCTATATACATAGTTGGCAGCTAATGGTAATATCTGCTTTATGTTCACATGTTCTGGAAGAATCCCAAAGACTAAGAGTACACTCAACACTTAATTTTTTCTTTACACGACCAGCATACTTTTGATGTAGTGATTAAGTTCTTACTTAAATATGTATTAAAATGTACTTAAATTTACTTTTATTAATCTTTTGAAATAAGCCAACAATAGTGTGCATAGAAAAACAAAAAAGGGACTAAAAGGTTGATTAGTTAGCTAAATATCAGCAGTTACACACTGATCCGTCATCAGTGAATCTGCAAACCTTCCTTCATAGTGCAACACTAAATGACCTTGTGTATGTAACTGTGTGATGGTGATTACTTTAACACCTGGCAACATCAACACTGTCTGTCTCCTCCCCTACCTACACCATGCCACCGCCTGGAATAACATAGCCTGTTCAATTTATTTACTCAGGCTGAGCTGACTACACAGTCTTGGACTGTGGAGCAACGCCCTTCTCCACTCTCAAAGCACTCACCTGTTACAGGCCCAGTGTAACCTCTAAAGATGATCATTGATCAGTGTGTGTAAAGAGATGTAAACAACTGATAGTTTCCCTTTCCCTCACATTCACCACACTGACAAAAGGAAGCATTAAGTGGTGATAAACCTTATTAAGATTGCATGCAGGAATGTTAGTCAATAGCAGAAAAATTAGTAATATTGTATGAGGAAAAAGACTCAAGTGATCAAACTGAGGATAAGCAATTCCCCTTTTCCTTGTATCATCACAGGGAAAAGATGCTTCTTCTGCCTTCTGTAGCACAGTGGGACATAATATTTCAATAAAGGTAAATTAGATAAATAATCTAAATAACCTTAGACATTTACTTACTACTATATAATAATTATTTGCATCATAAACAGAGTCCAAAAAGGGCTTGAATGATGGAACTGAATTGATTTGATCAACTTTTCAAAACGAAGTAGTGTCTTTAAATTAGGCTGAAATTATTGGTGCCAAGCTGGATTGCAAGACAACAAATTCCTTTTGTTCTTGTTTGATGATAAATGTTTTTATCTTAATGTTATTATGGCACCGTTGCAGCACACCATGAAAACAAATAACTAATAACTCAACAACCTGCTGACCTCAAATACCTGGATTTGACCAATTCACTCATGACATGAAATAACTTTTTACAGAAAGGGACCTCATGCTTCCATTGTGGACATGAGGGATCATCACAGAGACCAACAACTGTTTAAATTGCACATAAGGCTGTGCAAATATTATTTTATAGACTGGATAAAAATGAGAACCCATCGTGTACACATTTCTTCCTGAGGATCAGAGGACAAGCTAATAACCAATTACAAATTATGTTTAAGAGGCATACAAAATGGCTGCTCATAAATAGATTATCACTGAGCCCACCGGTACTACAGAATCCAATGAATGCTTCACAAAAACACAGGCTGACACCACAACACTATGAGGGTATAATGAGATGGAGGAGACCATACTTTACCTTTACCGAAGGCCTATCCAATATCACCGGAATATTTATAGTCCCTTTTAGGAGCGCATCGCAAAGAGATGATTGAATGGCAGCACTCAGCACTGATACACTACTGTCAAGATGTATCACTCAAAAGGACCCCAGCAACACTACACAGATAAAACCTTATTTCCCTGGCAGGAGGATACAATAAACTCTGCTGAAGCTGAACAAATCCCCACCAGACATAACTAGCTCCAGTACATCACAACCACAGAACTCACTATCAGGGTAATAAGATCTGAGATTAAGGAGCCGTGGTCCGTTAGCTTTGAACATGGCAGCACAGAGCTACACTATTGCTGCTTGCTTTGCTCCTTTCAGTCTCTCTCTCTCTGAAAGCTGTAGCTCCTGGCAGCTGCCCACTGTGTAAACACACACACACACACACACACACACACACACACACACACACACACACACACACACACACACACACACACACACACACACGTTGTTCTGCAGTCTAGGAAAACTGTAGTAGTATCTGAGAGCTGCATATTTGGCAGGAGAGACCTATAATTGATATTATGATATAAAAGCCAGCCAGACTGAATGTAAACCAAACTCCATAACCTTATATGGTATAAATTTCTCCTATTAATAGCCAGGGACCACAGTGAACATGGTCAATATTGACTTGGTTTCCAGGACACTGAATGAGGCACATTAAGGGTTCCTTGGTATTTCTTCATGCCAAGGTATCAAAGTCAATTAGAATAAATGTTCTTAATTGTGTCAGATTAGCACCAAAATGACATGCACATGTACTTTCCCATACTGGGTTTCCAGCCCATTAAAACATACAACTACCAACATGCTGTACATGTATCAACTTCGCAGACCTCCAGGATTTTCAAGGGCTGGAGCACAAAATATGAGAGGGGGCTCAGGATATGATGAAAAGGTGAATGAGTTCATGGGGAGAGGATAAAGAAAAAGAGCAGAAAAGGTAGAGCTCAGAATGTGTGTAAGAGGAGAAAAATTAGGGTGCGAGAAAGGAAAGCTGACATTGGGAAAAATTGGAAGAGGAATCGTGGGGGGATTTAAGGTGTGAGTCATGCTGGTTTTAAGCAAGCTCATAAAACCATAGGAGTTAAATATGTACTCTTATTTTCCTGTTTTGTGTGTGTAAGATAGAGAGAGAGAGAAGAAAATAGAGTGAGAATGTGCATGTGGGAGGAAACAATGATGGCATCTTGCTGTGCTTCTAAAGCTTGCATTGTTTTACTTTTCTATCTGAGTTTGTGAACAGATGTGTGTGTTTTCAAGTAAGAGAGTGACAAGGTAAGGTACAGTACAATAAAGACAATTTACATACACTATTTTTTATTAACTCCAAGTCTTATCCAGGTTAATTAAGTTTTTAATGGCAAGCAAATATAGTTCTGCAAAATATCTAAATATTTATTCTACTTTGTTTTTTTTAACTCCTTATGATACCTGTTAGATAGGATTTGTTGTTCCTTTCATGTAAGTGTTATACAGAGGAAGGTGGAGTGGTGATTACATTGTGATCAGCAATGTAAAAGTGGCCTTGCTCTATCCCACAAGGTTATTTGTTAAAGGCTGACTTCCTTTGTGTTAAAAAAAAAGAAAAAGAAAAATAAAAATAAAAATAAAAAAGCAAAACAAAAAAACTATCATCTGGGAGTCAACAAGTATATGTGTTATTAAGTTGTACCTCAAATACAATTAAATCTATGCAATAAAATTCAATCTGCTAATATTTCAGCTAATTTTAAAGCAGTCATTAATAACTCTCACCACACTGCAATCACTACTGCTATTACTATGATCTCACCCTCAGGGGCAATACTGAAACGTAACTTCCTAGAAACTACAGGTCTGTTCATGTCTCAATGATTAAGATTTGCTGTGTCACAGCAAATGGGAAACACTTACCATTCCTGTATACTGGAAGCTGTCGTATGAGTCTCACATGCATTAAAGAAATTATTTCAACTCTTGACTCTTCAGTTTTGAAATATCCCTTTATCATCCTAAGTAATGGGGGATAGTACATTTCAGCAAATACTATCTCTCTGTCCCAACAAGAAATTGCTGTTACCCCACACCAGCTGGCATAAACCATAAACATGTCATGTGTGTAGAGTTAAGCTCTATCTTTTTTTGTTTTTATTCTACCACCTGGTGATGCTGACAATGCTCTAAGGCTTAAAATAGAAAAATTTTCCCTCATTATTTTTTTTAATTTGTGAATTAAATTCTCAATCGCAATCCCATTTATTAAGAAAAATGTCATATATGGCTAACTGTCTGGTACAGTTACTAATATGGTATATATGCACATGACTAATAAATAGGTAGGTCCCTTCTTGTTCAAAACTGAAGTATCACAGTGATGCAATACTCTCTCGGTAAGTTTTTACTTACTCCCAACAGTGTTGTCTAGCTCTGCCTTATCTGATTACAACATGCCCGGATATTGTCTGCTGGTAAATAAGGTCTGTCCATTGGAAAATCTGCCAGTAGGGAAAATTAGGAAGATAACAGCGATGTCTCATTTACCAAGAAAGCAAGGCGTGACCGAGATGGCTCATTTCTTTTCTTTTATCCCTATCACATCTCTTGTTACTGTGCCAACCATAATGCCATCAACCTTTAGCCTCGTGTAAAAAGCTGTAAAAACTGTAAAAAGAAACATTGCCTATAATGTTAAGTAATACAAACTTTTAGGTTTCATTTGAATGAAATGCTATTCTAGACAGTTTATGTTTTTATTATTTGCTAGGACAGTGTATAGACAAAGGCAATGTAATGGGAAAGGGTGCGTCAGGAGAATCCAGCCAACCACGAATATGTTTTCCCCTTCAGAGCATCCATGCCCACATGGCACATCCTTCAACAACTCAGCTATTGGTCACCCAATAATAAAGAAACTTTTGTTAAAATTACACACTGTAATAGGAAAAATGTCCTCCTTATTGTTGATACTAGGCACTTTCAACATCCCTGCTATTCTCAATATACAACACTGGTGCATAGAGATTATGGTAAGATTACAAACTTCACATACAGCGACTATTTTTAAAGTACCCCTAGGTGAACATAAGGATAAATATTGTTATGCAGCCACACTCTCGTCACACAGGAAATTTTACTACTGCCTCTACCTGTCTTTTAAAAATAACAAATTCACTCAGTGTTTTAAACTAGATTAAATCTGGACAGACAAGAAGTTATTGTCTGAATAAAAGATATCTAAAAGTCACCTAAGGTGTCTACGGTGTAAGGAAATGTAAGATTCTTCGCTGGTCCATTAGACTATAAATGTTCATCTGGTTCAATGTCAGAGCAAAGACAGAGGCCACAGTATGTTTCCTAATTTTACTATCTATCCAGCTCTTTGTTTGTCCTTCCTATCACATAAATACAGACAAACAGTGACACCTGCTGTTAGGACTGTGTAAGGGCGCTGTTAAACTTGAAAACCATTGAGTTTGGAATAATTTTTTATCTAAACTCCAAACTATAAAATAGCAAAGAAAAACATGCAATGAGTTTCACACTGATTGAATTCTCACATCTACACTTATAAAAGAAGAACATGACAGCATCGAGGGATCTTAGCTCTAAAAGCATAAATTCTCCACCTTTATAGCTGAGGTAAAAAACATATAAACATGACAATCTAACCTTCCCTGCACCAAATATTCAAGAGAAATACAAAAAGGCTTAACACAAACATGATTTATTACCTTAGTTGTGTTTTGAGTTCATTAAAGCGTGGCCTTTTGCTGGGATCATAAGACCAACACTTTGTCATCAAGCTGTAGAGAGTAGGAGGACACTGAGGAGGCATTGCCAGTCGCTCTCCATTCTCTATCCTGCCAATGACGTCATTGTTCTTAACACCCTGGAAAGGCTTGATGCCGTACATTAGAATCTCCCACATACAGACGCCTATGGGAAGACAGGAGAACAGCTGTCACTATGAGACAACCAGATATTCACTTTTACATGCTCCAAAAAAAGAAGTTTGAAGCGGATAAGACCAGGTTAGAAACTATTGATAGAGCAAAAAATTTCAAGCAAAAAAACAAGAAAACAATTCAGACTTAAACTGACCAAACATCCAGACATCACTTGCTGTAGTAAATCGTCTGAAGTTGATGGATTCTGGAGCCATCCATTTAATGGGCAGTTTACCCTTAGATGCTGCAACATAAGGATCAGGAGAAATGTATTACACACATCTGTGAGGTTCATACAACTCCTCAGAATTTTTCTAATGCTAGCACAGATAATGGACCAGACATTACTGTTACCTTTGTAATAAGAGCTATCTTCCATGTACCGTGAGAGACCGAAGTCCCCCAGTTTCACACAATCAACTGTAGACACCAACACGTTTCGTGCTGCAATGTCCCTAAAAATGACAAAACCAGAGTTATGAGAAATTGCAGACACTATGACATTTACAGTATTAGTTCTATTTGCTTTACCTAACACTTAATTCATCAAGATTTATATTGTGATTTCATAATACCCTCCTGCATACCTGTGTACAAAACGTTTGCTTTCCAGATAGGCAAGTGCTGTGCTGAGTTGGTAGGAGTACAGGATGAGAGTGGCCAGGTCTAGGCTGTATTTCCTCACCTGAAGAAATGACCGTAACTATGGAAACCGAGGGGGGGGGACAAAAAAACAACACAGAGATGCTAAGTTATATTTTGTGTTAGAGAGAGTCCAACAGGCATTGAAAACAGAAAGAGACAGGGACAGCAAGCAAGAAAAGTCATATCTAGGGCTTTAATGCTGCGTGAGCCAAAGAGAAACAGGGGCACACTGTGGTAGAGTATGAAAACCATCTTTTGGTGGGATCACAACATATTGATTTTCTGACCCATGAGCACTCAGTAGTTTTACTACATTATTACATCTGTAGTCATTCACAGTTAAGACCACACCAATTTTGGATCTTGGCCCAAATTTCAATCTCACCAGTTGTAATGTTTTATGACTGACAGTCTGTCCTCAGACAGCTTTATCAACACCTGCCAAGTTCTCAGACCACTTCTAAGGTAGTTTACACTGCAGTCAGTGTCCTCCAAGACCACATTCTGTCCTGATGATGCATAACACTCTATGAACGCTATACCAGCCCCATTGTTGAAGCTGTTAAAAAATATTAATGGCCACAGTGTCATAAAGAAGCTGGGTCATGACTACAAGGAACAATAAGAAGGTCCTGGGTTTGGTTCCTGGGCCTGGGGCCTTTCTGTGCGGAGTTTGCATGTTCTCCCTATGCCTGCGTGGGTTTCCTCCAGGTACTCCAGTTTGCTCCCAGCGTCCAAAGACATACATGTTAAGGTTAAATGGTGACTCTAAAATTGTCTGTAGGTCTGAGTGTGACTGTGAGTGGTTGTTGGTCTCTGTCTCTGAGTGTTGGCCCTGCAATGGACTGGCAACCTGTCCAGGGTGACCCCACCCTCACCTAATGTGAGCTGGGATTGGTCCTAGCACCAGTTCAAGGCAATGAATGAATGAATTGTCATTATTTAACTTAAGCTGTATATTGTATTTTCTTCACAAAAGTGCTGGCAACAGTCAACTCATAGAAAATACAGCTTCATTTTTTTCAGTGTTTTGTGACATTGGATAGAATTCGTATTTTTGCCCACCTGCCAAGATTCAGTCATCTACGATGACATTGTGAAATCATGTTGTAATAGCCCCTGAAAACAGTGAATTAAAAACAAATGCTAAAACAATATTCACACCCTTAATTCAATACTTAACAGAAGGCCCTTTGGCAGCAGTTACAGCTTTGAATCCTCTTGGATAAGTCTCTACCAGCTTTACATGTGTGGATTTGGGCAGTTTGTCTCATTATTGCATAAGCCTTTATGATTGAGTTCCAGTAGATGGTCGCAGACCAAGACATCTCTCTGAAGGGAAGCATTAGTGACTTGAATTAGATTTGGGCGACCATGTGTAGGTCAATGAGTAATTGAATGATGTGCCCTTTTGGGCTGATTGAAAAGCAAACAGGCTAGACTATCTGCAAGGATTTCACTGTGCAAGAGGTTATGTCTGCCAAAAGGACACCCACAGTAAACAAGCTATCTGTGGCCTTGACAAAGAGTTAGACAGCATACTGAATTAGGTAGGGCTTGAGTTTTGTTGAGATGCATTGTGCAATTTGGCACAAGAGGATATGGATGCACCATGGTCAGAGAATTTAGTATCTAAGATATGAAAAGGTGGAACTTTGTAAAGATGACTACAACACACTTGACATACCTTACACCCCTATACAAATCCATATCCGTGTCCTACCTCTCCAAGTGTGCAGAGCTCCATGATAATCCACACTGGATTTTCTGTGATAACTCCCATCAGCTTTACAATGTGTGGGTGGTCAAACTGGCGCATGGTTACTACATGGAGAGAGGAGGGGAGCAAATGTCAGCTCATGAACAGCTCGCAAGTTTGTTTGTTTTTTTTCTTTTCTATAGGGGCTTATCTACAGATGCACATGCACTGGGAACTTACATGCTTCTTGAAGAAACTTTTCCCTGACACTGTCCGATGTTGAGTTCTTACATGTCTTTACTGCCACAGAAAGAGCTGGATTCTCCTGCAACAAAGAGACACAGTGAGCAAAAACAACATTAGCAGCGTTGCAAGAGAAGCACCTATAGTCAGCGTATTCTCTGCTCATTAAAATGCAAAACTAAATGAATTAAGTAATGAATTTTTCATAGCTTTTGGTATAGAGATATAGAAATATTCTTAGAAGAAGGTATGCTCATGTTTCACCTTGTGAAACAAAATTATAATAATTATTAATATATTTTTTTATATATATTTTGAATTACAAGCACATCCAATAATTTCATTCTGCTTCAACTTATTGTGATGACTTGACATTTAGTTTTTTCTTTTTGGTGAGTCTGACAAACACAAAAGGAGTCAGCAGAAGATTTTCTGTAGAGACACTGTGTGCAGTGTCCCTAATGCACAATCACGTAGAATAAAGTAAATAAAATAAGAAAACAGAGTGTGAGCATGAGAAACAAAACAAGAGACTTCATACCGGGCTAATGTATACTCCTTGGTGGACGTCTCCAAACTGACCTTCACCAATGCAGCGTCCCAACTCAATACGGTCCCGCTGAATCTCATAGTCCCGTGCTATACACACAATACCGACATGAATGCACACAGATACAGACACACACATGAGGACAAATAGAGTAGACCTTCAGATCAAACACATGTCAGTGTAAACACACACACACGCACACACTTTTCAGTTAGGCCTGACATGACCCAAGCTTGTCAGAGTGCTGTTCAAGATTTAAAACAAATCTTTCCAACATATGCATTGATTCTGATGTTGCTGTTTCTATGGAGATGCACCTTTAGAAACATTTCAAACCTGGCCTGGTGTAAAATATAATTTTCTATAGGTTATTTGTCATTCAACAAATATCTTAAACTATTCTTAATGAATAGTTAGTCCACCTTCCTACTCAGACAAGCTTGGCTTGAGAGCCACCAGCATAGCTCAATGTCAGCAGCATGCAACAACAGCTTCAGCAAACCACAGCCAAGACATGCCATGTAACACAGAATAGCAACAGCCAATAACACTCAATGTCTATATATGAACATAGATTTCTGTGTAAATTCATGTCTAATATGGATAAAGTCAGGTTTGCTTTATAAAAATTAAACAACTAGCACAGACTTAAAGCTCACAAATTGATATTGCACTGGTTTCACATGTACTCTAGCAAGTAAGGTCAGTCAACATGGACCAATTTTATATTTAGCTATAAGAAAATAGAAATCAAAAGGTCTGTGAGATGTTGGCTGTTGAGAGGCTGTCGGTTTGCTCTGCCTGAAAGGTATGACATTGTAGACCTGACTTTGTCCATGTAATCAGCACATGGATATAACATACATGAAGCTATACATGTTACTTGGCATTTGACATTCTCTGAATTCTCTTTAACAATGATCACTGTCATAAAATGTCCAGTACATGTGTGAGTTTAAGAGCAAATTATGACAGGTAGTAAGATCCCTGGGACTTAATGTGAAATTGGCTGCAATATAGAGCAACAAAAACACACAGTAGGCTATAATTAATGACTGTGTGCTTTGCCTCTATATATATATATATATATATATATATATATATATTTTTTTTTTTTTTTTACCATTTGGACTCACTGCCCATCCTGCTGTAGGGTTAGGGTTGGGCCAAAGTTATAAACAGGAACATGCACTGAGAAAACTTGCCTGCTAAATGAAATGATATTTAAAACTGATTTTTGAGCTCTTGCATTGTGTTGTTGTCACCCTGAGCAGTAAATGGTTTTCAACAGCTGTGTTTTTTTTTTTGTTTTTTGTTTTTTTTTTTAAGAACAATGCATCTGAAAATAGCCTTTTTCACCTCTTCCCTTAAACATTTAATATACACAACAAGGTTGACGTCCAAGAACCGGGACTCACTTCTGAAGTTATCACCTGTTTGGCTGAAAACTGACCAAGCACATCAAACATCAACGGTGGGTGGGTGGGAGGGGTCAAACCAATAGGGTACAAATAGAGACATAAATTCTGAATTTTTGTTTTACAGTTGCAAGCAAACGTGAAAAAAAAAAAAAAGGATCACAACAACCACCAAAAAAAAAAAAAAGAGCCATCACAATACAACCAGAATATTACCTTGATCTAGTCCATAGTATTCTGGGAAAATGGGTTAGTGATAGGAGACAGAAATAACTAGCTGTGAGTACAGAGAGTCATAGTTTATTGGTTATGATAATATTACTTGAAAAACTGCCATGATTGCAGGGATGATGTAGTGATGCTAAGGCAGAAGGGCTCTTTGTCAATGTAGGTAATGTCCCTGGACTGAAAACATAACTATAAAATTTTGTTGTATATACAAAGACCAAACAAAGCAACAAACAAACACCATTGCTGACCACTACTTAGTGCAGTTGACAAAAATTATGTCTTAAGTTCCACACAACACTAAATGGACCCATTATATTGCTTGATAACCTGCTTTTTAACAAAACCAAAACAGACACTAAAAATGCAAAGTCTAGACATGACCAGCTGAATGTGGTCTTTGTTGTGCATGTACCATCTCTATGTACCGAGCTAATGAGAACATCAACTCTCATGCCTAACAGAGTTTTAGTGGTCTTGATGCACTAAATTAACTAAAAAACCAAACTAACTAAAATTAACTAAAAAAAAAACTAGATTTTCTTTTTGGCAATCCACAGCATGAACGTCCAGCACTCTGTATGCTGTTGGACTCACCTGTTCTCCATGAATATGTTTGTGTCTTTACATTTATGAATCCACGGGAATAAAGTGAAAGCTTTAAATTATGGATGATCAGAAAGCAACGCCATGTTGGAATTTGGCTGCATGGACCAACATGATGATGATACCCAGGCAGCCTTTTGAGGCAGTTTAAATGGGAGTAGTTAATTAGTCTCACCATCCCAATTGCTCTAATGTGTTATTCACATTTACTTTGTCCCAGTTGTTTTTCCCATCCTCGCTGAAAGTGATATCCCACACCTTCACTGCCTCTAAATGTTGCCTATGGGGCATCATCCACTTAGCATTACAGTCGTAAACCTGGTGAACAGGCACTACTCAGCAGCAACAGCAGTACAGCAGGCCCTCAGGTCTACTTGAATCTCATTTCAACATAATAATGCAGAGTGAAGTTTATCAGAAGCAGCACAAAATTATTTTGAGGCTAGAGAAACACACCTAAAACCAAAACAATGATACCATATTCTCAAATGGAATACTCACTATAAATTGTGAATAGTGGGACAAAAAGTCCCAATATTCATTTAAAACTGGTTACTGTAAAATAAATATTGTAGCAAACTCAAGTGTCAACGCAGACTGAGTGAGGAAGAAGCATTTTCTTAAATTTTGTGACAACTCACAAAAGCAAATATAGCTTTGGCAGCCTAATAATACACACTGAGTAGTATGTGGTTAAAACGTCTTCCTCTTTCATATAATACTGGAACATGTGACCATGGAAAATACTGTTCAATTCAAACAGCAGCCATCCTGTTATCCACCCATTTAAAACAACTCATTCAGCAGAGATTTATAGCAATACCTGATATATCATGCAAACCACATGAACAGTTCAGAGGTGGGGAATTTTTAAGAAACTGTAGTTTCCTTGGTTTGCTACACAGCAGTGCTGATCTGCTTTCCAGTCTGTCACCTGTGCAGTTTGTGCCATAATATACTATTGATCGTAGGATGCAGTTCATGGATAATGTTTTCACTTTATATCAAAACAACACTAGGTAAAAAATGCACTACCAAGTTGTTCTTTTTAGCTTTAAATTGATGTTGGATGTTGGAAAACAGAACTGACTTGTAACACGGAAGAAAAGTGCACTCCCCCTCACTTGAATTTCAAGTGCACTGAGACACACATTAATCATGTCCCCTAAAAAAAACAAATAAATAAATAAATCCTTTCTCTATCAACCCATTGACCTTTACACCTTAAATACCACACACAAATTCTCACATGTACACACAGCTACATGATTCCAAACATAAGTCTCCACACCGGTCACATTTTTCACCACTTGTCACATGAGCAGTTTACAATGTTTGAGTCCACTTACTTGAAGGCATCGTGTAGGTGTCCTCCTCATCTATGATCTCAGCATAGTCGTCTGTTTCTGCAGACAGAGCCAGAGCAAGGTGAGGAGGGAAAAAGTTTTAGTTTGTGACACAAAGTGGGCTACTTGGTCACCTCTAAATCTCCACTAAGACATGACAAGCAGAAACTTCTAGACACAATACAAAGCAGAGGTTCCTTCATCAACACAAAACTTGTGCTACAAAGATTTATAACGCTCATTATTATCCCTGTTTCCACATCCACCACTAACAAAAAAAAAAGGACTCAAAGCACCAAAAGAAACAGAAACACACCATCAACGGGCAGAAGTACCTTTTCAAAAGACAAGACAGTCACCATACCTGACTCCACACCCATGTACAATAATGAAACAGTTCATGCACAACTGAACAGCTTCCCACAAGGAACAAGACAGCACAGCACAATACAGAGCGAAAGACAGAGTGGGAGAGAGAGAGATGTTAGGAAAAGGGAGGGATGGAAAGTTAATTCTTTCCACAGAAACAAGTTGAAGAAAAACAGGTTGAGTCATGGATAAGGCAGACACAGATACGGGGCAGAGACTGTACACACAGAGTAAAGTAAATGTAGACACCGATTGACAATTCTTTTGTGTTGCTAATTTAGGCGAATAAATAGAAAGAATGTTGTTTACCATCGCCACTAGTGTGACCTGCAGAAGCCACATGGAGCAAAAGGGAGAAAAGGCAGAGATGCATTTGTTTTACTGCTCTGAGATTGACAAATAAAGAGATAAAAGATATTTTCCTGAATACTTCAAGGTCATTTTCATTTATTTCTGTGTAACTACGAATTCGTCAGAGGTCAGCGGACAGTCAGGGCAGTGACAGAGTGACAGTGACTAAAGCTCTCAGTGGGGACATCTGGAAAGACAAGGACTCTTCACACACACAGATGAAGCTTTATATGGGAAACAGGGTATGCACACATATCTATGAGTCCTTTATCTAACTCTTAGCAGTCACTGTCATTCATGACATTTAGCACAGCAGACAGTGAGGCAAGGTTAGAGGGGAGAAACAGACCAACAGGCAAAAAAAGTCAGGCAGGACTTCATACCTGAGATGCAAACAGCTCTGGTCCGTACTCCATCCATCCGTTTTTCCATCCGCTTCTCATGATTTGAAACTCTGCACCAAAGACAGGAAAGTAATTTGGTTCACATCTAGGCCTATGCATTCTGAGCGCGCTTCCAATTGCATCTTTGAATATTATAGTCAATAGTATAATAGTATACTACTAATAGATAGTAGTGGAACAGCAGAGTAATAAAGGATCCACCTACATCCTATGTCATGAGCATTATAGCCGATATGGCCAATCCTAAATTTATATCATAAAAGTTTTTTTTGCGACATAAAAGGGGAAAATAAACCCTGTAGTAGTACATTATGCATGGTAAACACTTTGAAGATGCAGCCATAAGACTGAGCATTATCTGTATCAACAGCTGTTTTAGTCATATGGGGATTGTAAAATGTTTTGCACAGTTAGAATAAGATTTTCAAAAGCAACACTTTAAAAACGTATTATTATATCAAGGTTGTTATGAATATTAAGACCAGTACAAACCAGAAAACCAAAAGTAACTCCTCAAAATAGGGTACAAAATGCTGTGCCCAAAAGGTATATTTTTCCCATTGCCTCACAGGAAAATTATACCATGTTTTGACCTGAAAAAGTGAACTGTAATTGAAATAATTAGTTGACTTACTTGGGTATAGAAGGCAGAGCTCTGTCCCCCTCTGCAGAGACAAAATTGGCATATGGATTACAGTACAGAACAGACCGGCTTCATTTTCAAGCTACAACATCAGTGTAACAATTTCTTTGCTGTCATAGTTCTTCTCAGAAAAGACTTCACCAAACACAGTATGATGATTCAAAGAGACAAATATAAAGCCTCAGCAGGCACAATCAGATATGATTACTGTTTAAAAGAAGGCTGGCTGCAATTTCAGCCAGATGTACTATTTATAGTATAAAGTGAATAATTTCTTCACATTTCTGTTTAAATAAAACAAAACAAACAAACAAATAAACATTTGTACAGCAAAATCCCCGCAATATCAGCTCCTGCATACCCTTGTGGACTCTGACAATGAAGGAGTGAGACGCTGAAGAGACGAGGCGACAGTAACCGTCAATCAAGTCAGCCATGTTTTCTGCTGTAGTCAGTGATGCTGTGGTGACTGTGAGAGGCTATACTCACACACATATACGTACACACACGCACAGGCACCCGCACACACAAACCCACACACAGATTAGTGTAAGAATGGGACAGAGAGTTGCTTCACAGAGACACAATGAGTGCTTTATTAGTGATAATGTCTTCTACCAGCGCACAAATACACACACTTCTACACACTCGGAAACCTACACACTATACTCTAGTACTGATGCACATCATGCTTTTCAACTTGTATTAAGCCTGCTCAAACTCCAACCTGCTCTTGACTGACATGCTCATGCTCACACATCAGCTGTTTTCCTCTTTCTTCTTTCAGTTTTTCAGATACTAGCACTGAAGATAAAATGTTTCACAAAGGCAATATAATAATTATCATGCAAGAATACCATTATTTTTCAAATATGACACTGCTGACATTATTAAAACTTAACAGAAAATACAACCTACACATAGTTTTGCCTCATTGTCATTTTGAAATACAACACAACTGAAAGCATTCCTTCAAAGTACATACCCAAACTTTAGGCAAATACCACCCTACAATGGATAAGCCGATGAAAGAATATGCATGGTGTATAGATGTGTTTTGTTTTTTTCCTTTACCTCTGGAGCTCCTGCTACATTGAGCTGCAGCATGCCTTTTCTGTCTTTCTCTTCCAGAGCAGAGTACTGAATGGACTGAACCTGGTTAAAGTTAGCTAAATGTGTCGGCTGCAAGAACAAAGAAATATACAGAAATATTAAAAATCACATTAAATATACAGCATATTTAATTATTCACATCCATGGATAACATCTTAAACCTCTATCCTTAATGCAAGAATACAAAAGTTTGAGGCATATCCTAACCTCTAGCATTTGCTTACAATTTACATTTTAACATGAAACGATGACACAATCCTGTCACGCTGTCCACTATAAAAGATTCAAGAGAGAATTCTACTGTGCTCATACAGACCATTCAGGTCAGGACAAGCTCTGGTTTATTTTCATTCAAATATGGATTTATTCAATCAACACCTGGTCCATCTTAATTGAGGTGGAATTAATGAAGTCATGGATGGGCAGGTGGAAAACCATCAAAGTCAGATGAACCAGCAGATGGCAGTATGAGTGAACGCTGCCATACACTTCCAGTGGTCTTATATAAAACCACACAGCAAATCACCTTTTAAAACTGTTACACATTTGGAGAACAAGAAAACATAGATCGTGTTGTGTGCATCTGTGCGTGTGTGTGTGCATTCACCGTTGAGCCCTTATCTGTGAGGTAGCTGATTCCTTCCTCTGGTCCAATAGCTAACTCTACTGATATTACCCAACTAGACTGCATGGAGGGAAGGTTGAAGGAGGGAGCGACAGGAAGAGGGAGAGAGAGGCAGTGGAAAAACAAATTTAAATAGAGTAGTATTCAAGTAGTGTAGTACTAACAAAATTGTAATATTGGTAATTTAAATCAATATACACTATTCTATAAAATAAACAGAATACTATATCCTATTTGAGCTACTCTTGATTATTAAATACCTTCCAGAATCAAGAATGCACACAGTAGATGACAGTGATAATACGTTAATGTAGATAATATAATAAAAGCTATGTAATAATTCCTGAGCATGACCATGGAACCAATTCAAAAACTGTTATTGCTACCTTCTTGTATTTTTCTGTCAAGACACTTGACAATGAAAGATGAAACTTCACATTGCATGTATTCTATCTGGTGCATACTACTGGCATGCAACTCCCACCCCAGGACTCTGAGCACATTTTACGGTACTAAAAATGCATGAACTTCTTTCTATTTATTTTTACATGCTATATTATCACTATGAATTAAGAGTTGCCCTACCCCTAAAGCACATTTGAAGCACTCTTTGTCAAAGCGGTAAATGGGAGAGAGTATTTCAAAGAACTTGTGGATGCTCTGCTCATCATTGAGGTTAGCAAACTGCTTAAAAGTCTGCTGGATCTGCTTTCGAAGAGTCTTCGCCTGACAGAGAATGGGGAGAAAGAAGAAAGCATTAAGCGTTTCTGGGAGAAAGTTAGTTCTGAGCAACAAAATCCACAACAGACAACTGACAGAGTGAGCGACAACAGGAGGCTTAACTTAATTCCACACAATCATTTAGCCAGAGATCCAATCAATAATCAAGTTGGTCTCCCTGCAAATCGGCTGGTCCCTCAGTGACACGGCCTGTCTCATCCAGTCAACTAAACAGGAATTGGATTCCGAAAGAATCAGCTGCTGTCACCTTTTTTACATGGCAGCAGAGTTGAAATAGAAGACCCTGACTAGGCAGAGATATTAAAGTCACTATTGTTTAACTTTAAGTGATTTTAGTTCACCTTGAGAGAGTCCAGCAGGCTTTTGGGGAAGAACCTTCTCAAACCAACATCTTTCCTAAAAAGACAGAAAGCATAACAATTTCAATCTTGGTGAAATTTTACCTCACAAAATTTTTAAGAACGCATCTCATATACATTTAAATAAAAATCAATCTTACTCTAGTAGTTCATAGTTTGATTTCTTATCTAGGGCATTGCCTGGCATCTCTCTGAAGAACCTCCTGTATAAAAAAAAGAGAAAGAAATATAAGTCGGATAACCAGCATAAAATTGCAATAATTAAAATGTTTCATTCAAAATCATCAACATCAGCGACACTAAACAGGCAAAAAAGTACAAGCCAACAGATTTCTTCAAATAATTTTTGTCAATTTTGCAGCTAGTGCGTTTCTTACCTGATTTCCAAACAGCCAAGTTTCAAAGCAACATCTTGATCCACCTGATCAGCTATGTGTTGCATGTAATCACTCTTTACCTGGAGACACAAAGTAACAGCCCCACATTTTATAATAACATTGCTGTAAAGAGTAAATTCAAATTGACTAAGTTAAATGCATAAATGTGAAACGTTTCATCTAATACAGTGGTGTCTTGAAAGTGCAGAGTGAGGAGTATGAGTTATATATCAGGTAACATATTCTTTTTTTAAGCTGTGCCTGCCTTTATAAATGTAAAAGTGATGGAGAAAATGATAACATGCAAATAATATCCAGAACAGACAGGTTCAAAGAAATAATACTGGTTATAATAATCTAAATGTAGTTTATTATTCGTTGGTATTTTTCAACGAGGACAGTATTCTAATACATCTTTGTTTTTTCGTTAGTTATCTCACCTGGTGATAGAGGTAGTTGAGAGAGGGCTTGTCTTCAGAAAAGTGGCTGAGGTAACCTTTAGGAAGATACCGCATCCGCAACTCATACCTGAGGGTGACAGAGACAATTTGAACAAATAACCACACACTAGTTACATTCACACATTAAACTACACAAGTACAAGGGCACATAGAAAAAACCTGCCACATCCCAATTCAGTGCCCATCTAAGGAAGAAAGACAGAAGGAGAGTGCTTACTCATATATGTGGCTGACGCATACACAGACATCACTGATATTAAAGCCCACACACTGGTACAGTCCAAGGTATAGATGAAATTAAAGAAACAACAATCTCACCTGTCAAAAACAAACCTCTTAGTTAAAAAAAAAACAGGATGTGTCAGTATGAACAACCTGGGGCATTACTCATTAAACTGCCATAACGTTATTACCTTAATAGCAAAGTCAAATTAATTTGACAACTATGCCTAAAGCACTAATGTCAACAAATTGAAAAAATGAACAGTTTCAAGTGGTCCAAACAAATCATATGACATTCATACTAATTGGTCATGGTCAGATAAGTAAAGCATTAGAGATAATGTATAAACATCTAATATATATTGAATATCCTCTGAAGGAAGTCAACTTTTGTGTGTTGACATAGTTGCAAACACAAATGTCTCTTGTCCACCTTCACAAAGAGGTTAAAGCACATGTCAGCCATGGAACTGGCACATTCTGCATCCTGCTCAAAGTCACTTCAGCCATATGGCTGGCAGCCAAAAGTGGGGCTTAGGTTGAAAGATTCCCCTTCTACTCACTATGTTTCTGTCTGGTGGCACATTGAGATGTAGTGTCATATTTTGCTGACAGTGGACTAACTGAACGTGATAACCTTGTGATGCCATAAAGCATAATGAAATTCCTGCTGTTACACTTGCCAGATAGCTGTGATACAGAAGTATCCAGATGGGCCATAATTGTTTACAGCCACATTTTATTTTATGACTGACATATTGCAGTGACAACAGCTGAGAGAAATGGGTCAGGAGAGTAGTGAGTTCTGAGTTGCTGTCATGCTGCAGTCCTGTAGTTAGATAACAAAGGAAATCAAGGTTGAGGACAAAATGAATAAAACATCCCCATTCTATAATGAATGAACCAAAAAGAGAGTGAGAAGAGAAAAAATGATGCATGTTTGAGAGAAAAGAGGGAGCTGGATGAAAAGAGAGAAAACGCAGATGTGAGAGATCAGGGAAAGAGGGATGTAGAGAAAGATCAAAGTGAAAAGGAGCGAGTGCGAATGCACGAGACAGAATGAAAGAGCATGCGAGGGAGTGAAATAGGAGTGAGATAGAGTCAGTCCATCCCCAGGGCTACTGCTGCTGCTGTTCTAACAATAGCTTAGCAGAAACAGAAGCTCCTGTGGGCTTGTAGCTCCACCGCCCTCCAAGGCAGAGCTGCAACAACTGGCAGAGCTGCTCTGCTGCATGTTATTGGTGTGAACAACTTGTTTATTTTGAATTCATTTCAATTGTAATGATTTTGGGTGTAACCCATCAACTGCAGGACAATGGACTGAATTTTAAGGAGTGCTGTTAACAATACCAATTAGGTGTGGCTACAAGTCAGCACAGTATTTTGTTGAAAATAAAATATTAACAGTATATGTTGAAAAGGGACTGTGCTGCTATCAAAATCCCAAGTAGCAGAGAGAAACAATGAATATTCTTTCCCAGAGAAAAGCACGTTAGGTGCATTAAATAAGGTATTAACGGCTTAATAAACCATAATGTACTAATAGACAACAAAAAATTTCATCAAGCGCTACTCATTGCATGTGTGTGCACCTCAAACAAATAATTTGGTAAATACCACAAATCCTCTATTATTTTACTATTATTTGGGTGTATTCATACAGATGTCAGAAGAAACTAAAATGAATCTCGAAAAAATCAAAACAGGGTTGGTTGTAAAAAGGGAGCTATTCAATATCAATTACTTGGCTGTAATATTTAATTGGGACCATATGCAGCTGGACCCTGTATGATAGGTTGAAAATGAATGAATAAAATGTTGGTTGGCATGTTAGCAGCTTAAATGAATGTACCTTCTGTGTTGTGCCATAAAACATTTGATAATCATCGTCTTGTCCTCCCCAGATGAGAGTAAAGTTTGTTTGCAAGGTGGCCCTCTGTTCACCTATTACTGTCAATCCGCAGCTACTTAAACAACAGACGGGGGCATAATCAACATAATCAAAAGTGGTGTTTTAGGGACAGCAAGATCCAGACCTGCTCAGTGATTACTGATCACACTCTTATTGCCCATATAAATGTATGTCTCTTGTACATCTGGAGAAAAAGGCAAATGAATGGGCCATGGGAGGAGACAGTCAGTGTGCAACATTGAATCCAATTCTACCTCCACTCCTCTTGGGGGTGCTGTTTCTCATATTTCTCCCTGATGTGAGACACGCCCAAATCCGGGTGTAACCAATGGAGAGCATCAGAGTGCAGATGGGTGAGACGCAGGCCCAGAGAGGAAACACAGCGCAATTTATGGATTTCTGCTATCTTCTGGATAACACCCTGTTGAAGCAATGGGTAATAAAGGAGAAGGTGAGAAGCAAGGAAACAACAATGGACAGATAGAAAGGTCCACAATGCTTGTGTGTCTTACCCTAACATCTGTTGCATCTCCATGCCTGATATTACTAGCCCATGTACATGGTTCACTATTTGTCTCAAAGTAATGGAAGATTTTGAGAACTCGGTCCATGGAGCCTGGGGGCCGCTCAAGGCCTCCTGCAGAGTTTCCAGTACCAGCACCAGGCCCACCAGGCATCCCAGACCGGGATTTAACCCCACAACCACCTGCTGCGGAGTGATTAAGGTTAGGCTCCAAGTAGGAAGATGATGCCATGCCTGACTCAAATGCTCCTGCTGGGGCTAACTGGCCGTCATATTCTAAAATGAAAAAGAAATAAATAGAAGGCACTAGTCAAAACATGAAGTCATATGACAGGTTTGTAAACAAAACATTACACAGAAAAGATGAGGGAAGATTTGAATTTAAACATTCAAACTCGTGTTAAAAACACAAGTAATAAATTCATATTAATAATGCAAACGACAATAAAAATAACAACTCAAACAGCATCACAGTCTCCACCAAGCTGTCAATCATGCTACATTTTGTCATTTGTCATGGCACAAAACAAGCTGCATTAATAATCATGAAGACCATCATCAAGAACTCATACACAACAATACCAGGAGGATAACGGACAACAAAACAATACCCTAACAACAAATAATTGTCAAATGACAGGAGGAAATATGCACACTTGCATATACTGCATGCCAATGAATGAAAAATTGGTTCAAGTGCCAGTCAGTCACTGAGTAAAATAGTCAATATAACCCACAAAATACTGATGCAAGGTCCTTTGGATGGACTTAATGGACTCGGAGTCCAACATAAATCAGGTGAGTTACTTTAAATAAATTCTCAAACTGTGGGTCAGACTGACAGAAAAACTGTTACATCACCTAGGAAGTCAATCTTGTCAAGCAATACATTTAACAGCAATTCACTGACACAGCCCCAAGTCAGCCAATCAGATCATTGCTGTGCCCACAGGGCTGCTCAGCTAGTTTGGAATCTGGTGCTTCCTAAGATCTGATCTGCCAAATTGTTCTGGACATAGTAAACCCACTGGTATGACCTCCAGCTCATACTACAGACTCATGTTCCCTGACCACACCATTTCTTTCCATTTCTAAAATCTTAAAGTAAATTTTATATAAACGTAATAGCATAAAAGGAACTGGTGTGATGCTGTGATGCAGAATTTCAAGTAAAACTGTTATCTCTGGGTTTTATATAAGTTACTAAATGTTGTGTTGTATTCTAAATAAAGACGCTGTTCCTTTTGGCAAATTTGCAAAAACAAGATTAGCAAAGATGTAATAAATAAATAATACGTCTCCGACAACAAATGCTGCGATGGTAAGAAAAATATAACTAAGCAAAAATAGAGAGAAACTATCCTGTTAAACATCCTTATTTTAATTACTGCCCACTTTCTACTGTAGTTTCATCTTCACACATATTGTCCATGTGCACTTTGCAGTTTCCTGTGTCATATTGTGACTTCCTGGATATCCCAGCAGGCCTTGTTGAGTCATCATCACTCCAGTGAACAGTTTCAGCTGACTGGTGAATACTGGCTGTAACATCATGACACAAGTAAAATGAATCTGAACAAATAATTTCATGCATTGTGGATCTTTTCTACAAAAAGAACTGTGGCCTACATCATCATCATCTGCCCCAAGATCTGGTCCCTGTCCCTGATTAGAGAAAACTGACAGTTACTGTCACTCCTGTTTATTTCAATATTGCAGCAAGCAGGGGAAAAAAAAACAAAACACTTTTGGCATCACGCGACGACATCCAGCATTTTTTGCTGTACTCAGGTCATGGTCAGAACACTTCATACGGAGGAAAAGTGGAAGAAAGAAACAGAAAAATATGGAGACAGATTCGGGGAAGTTGCTTTCAGCACTTTTAACAACTTGACCTCCAGTTGCCTCGTCAAAGAAAGAATACATGTCTGTGTGCGTGTGTGTGACCTCAAAATGACTGCAACAGAAGTGTTCCATCTAATAACTTGACTCAGCAATCTTATAAAGACTTCCTATATCAGTTTAGTGTGTGTATAAAAATGGATGGTTTGTACACATAATTACATGCAAAGACATCTACAGTGGCATTGCATGATTGTTTTAATTGCCATAGTTGTTGTGACATGAAATCCTCTCACTCGTCATCAGACATCCTTATTATCATCTTAAATGTTATGAACTTTTTTGTTTAATTGTTGTATCAATCAATAATGTTACCAATGTGCTCCAATACAGATGCATGTCCCACAATGAGGGTCTGATGAGTTGAGTGTATAATGGTCACAAGCATGGGCGCAGATACAACAGAATGGAGCAGATCTAAATGCAAATATCCATCTTAGAATTACTATTAACATCCAATTAAAATGATATGACAGTATTCCTGCAATGACACTACTGGACCAGTACACCACTATATCATATTACTTTAACAATAACTACAGAGTGTCTATCCAATGAATCCTTTGACTGTGATTAATACACACACTCAAAAAGACAACTTGTAGTACTGGCTTTACTGGCTCTTTGGTCACAATACACATATTAGTGAAGTTTTGCATTGCAAACCATCTGACTCGCACATTTTTAATTGACGCTGAGAGTTAAAAAAATAAAATAAAATAAAAATAAAATAAAAATAAAAAACTAAATAAAAAATAAAATAAAATAAAAAACAATAAAATATATATATATATATATATAGAAAGAACAGGCCTCTGTTTGTTTGTAGGGATTACTTCAAATTCCAAGGCTCCCTGAATTAAACAAAAGATCCTTGCTGCATTTGAAATGGAAGGAAGCTTGAACTACTAAAGACTTAATTTCTGTTGTTGGAACTGTCTTTGTTGTAAAGGCACAACAGACTATTTAATTCCATTACGTCCCACGTCCTACTGTCGTGAGTGCTTCTACTGTAACGTTTTATTTTCTTTGGACATGATGAAATGAAAGTGCCATGTTAAAAATGTATTGGAGTAATTATTCTGACTGGAAATCATTTTTCAAATAGAAAGAGTTTTGCCAGAGGAGCCATAGAGTCACAAACCACAGTAAACCATCTGCCTCAGCTCACTCACTCAGTAATCAGATTGGATATTAAGCACTAAAATATTATAACAACACTGCATGTACTGACACAGAACACAATGGTGGTGCAAATTCAAACATGTAACCTTAACCTAAATACTACATACAGCCTAATGAAGCATTTTTTCAAGAACTAGTGTTCAGACATAAGATGTAAAATCACAAGGGCTACCAACGAGTAGGATGGACTCCGTATAATGTAACTTAGGTAAGAATAATATCACATTTTTACATTTTATTGTGCAAATCCAAAATCTTTCAAAGTCTTTGGTTTTTCAATAACATCCAGCTTGGAAAGCTCTTAGAGCTGGGTCTATAACAGCTGTGTCGACAGCACTGGATTTTGTGCATTGTGCCATCAAAACAAATGATAGCTATAAACCATAAAGACACTGTGGTCCTTATTCATAAACTCAAACATATACCCTGCAAACGCAGATTTAGGGCATCATAATGTGGCTCTAATGGTACGTTAATTACTGTTTTAAATATAGGTCCACTGCACAACACCAGACAAATGAAACCATTTCTCATCGCACCAATTTCTACTTGCCATAACTGCATTAAATCTCCTCTTGCATGCCCTCACTACCTCACAAAGAGAGGAATCAAATCAACTCAGTGGGGCTTCACTGAATGACACTCAGCCTGTTAAACCACACAAGGCTGGCGTTGAGCTCTGTCCTGCAGCAGTAGAAGGACATTTTATCTCCTTGTCTAACCAGTATCTGGGTTACTGGGGTTAGCACAGTCCTGGGGGAGCTGTGGCCTCTATCTTTTTCACCGTCCCTTCACCATCCATTGCCCATATTTATCCATCCTTTCATGCCTTTCTTTACCAATTCTATCTTATTCTCCATTCCTCTTCTCCACATCCCAGATCCATTACATTCCCCTCCCTCTGCTGCCCTCTTTTCATCTGCAACTCTTTCCTTCTCCCCTCTCTTTATCTCTTTCTGTAGCTCATCTCACATGCACAGAGACGTTTTAGTTGCTTACTTTGCATCTTCATTTGATTCCTCTGTCCTATTGAACCACCACTCTTCCTTCCTCCGTTTCATCTTTCCCTCATCCTCAAACAATTTCCTCTGCTCTCCTTCTCTTGCAAACTGCTCCTCTTACACTCTCTCTCTCTGTCTTTTGCCAAAGATCTAAATTATCGATACATGGAAACTTAAAGCCAATTAGTGCATATGATACATTATGTGACTGATCAGTGCTGGTCCTAATGTCATCTCCATTTAATCGTACAAGGCAGAAGGGACTTGGACAATGATTTTGTGCTTGTATATGTGTATATAGCTGCCATAAAATTGTCATTTATTAACTTTATTAGTCACGATTTAACTGACCTCATCTCTCTTCAGCAGTAAAATAGATAAGAAAGGACTAGGGAACAGAGAGTGTTATGCTTTAAAATCAAAGATTGAAACTTTTACCAACTTCCAGAGTCAGATTTAAACTTCATGATGTAGAAAATATGGCTAAAGTAAACAATGTAATGAACTGATAGAAAATGTAATGGGAGACATATTGGGGGATGGCAAACGATATTTAAAAATCATGATGATGGATTAAAAGTATATTTCTAATTTGAAAAAAAACTTGCCAGAACAGACACCCATTCTGCAATGTAGTAAGAAATTGTTTCCTATTTTATGACCAGTGGTTAGAAGCTATTATTACATAATTGTGGATGATAAAATATTTAGTAAAATACACTGTAAATAGTTAAGAAAATGTGTTCACATGCCCATTTCTTCATTTTCTATTACTGAATTTGCATTCAGTTTTTATGCTGCATGTTTGCATAAATATACACTACCAGTCAAAGGTTTGGACACATTTTCTCATTCAAGAAAGTGTGTCCAAACCTTGTATTTCTACACTTGTAAGTACATACTTGGTAAAGGGTGCTGTGCATAAATGCAAGCCCCCTTGCTCCAGCAGAGAGGGATGCAGCCTCTGCTCTCCATCTGGTTTCTGGAGGGGGAGTTCCAGGCCTGGCCACAGGACCCCGACAAAAGTGCTGGGCCCCAAAAACAGCATAGAGCCAAGGACCAAGATTAACTCCTGATCTGACGGGCTGGCTCCTGATTGGCTTGTTGCAACTCTTGAAAATTCCTGGCATATAGGTTTCAATAAGAAGATGAACAACGGCAGTGATCCAAACGTTTTTCTAAAAGTTAGAATGTGAGACTTGCTGTGCTGATACCTGGGCTGCCACTGGTTTCAGGGGTGATAATATCCATTGTGCAATATTTAGCCACAAGTCAGCCACAGGAAATGCAATAGAACAAAAAAAATATATATATATATATAAAGACTGGTGTCCCAGAACTGCAAGTGAATCCAGTAAAAGAGAGAGACCAGTGAAGGGAAACAGAGGATGTCTAATATCCTTTGTGCTCTAAAATCTGGCGAGACAGCAAGTAACCCCACAGGAGGTTGGATGAATACCAGTCAGTGACTTTCTATGCTCTAGCTGCTTCGCTGCTCCACATCCATCATGGTGGGAGTCCAGCTGATAGGGATGCTCCAAACATTTTCACCTTTTAATAACACAATGATAAAGGTCTGACTCAGCTGCTCACAATGGTCCAGCCTGAAGAACAATACAAAGCAAACTCAATCCGAAGGTGAGGAATTCTTTTCTTTTAAGTAAAGTATCTGGTGCAGGAATCCAAGCAACTGATCACAGGCATTATGTCTGCTCCTGTACTTTTTGCTGAAACATCATCTTACTTGTGTGGAAGTGGCATGGGGGTTGTGGTTTTAGTAATCAATCCATCCTAATTTACTTCACGGCCCTTGATCCTAGCAAAATACCTTTGCCATTGTGAAATGTGATATGCAATGATCCCTCTAAGGCAGTTCCTTTTTTCGTGCATCTTCACTTCAGAGAGACTGAGCCCTCGTGGGTGGAGGGAATTCAGGAACTTGCTCAAGGACACTTCTTTGGGGTGTAAGCTTCACAGAGCAATCTGTAGTTGTGGGATGATTTCTCTGCTCATTGGGCTGTCCTGAAGTTCAATAAATCCCCAAAATGTATTCAAAATGTTCAGGTCTTCTGTGTGGCACTGCTGATCCAATTAATCAATGCTTGAAGTGATATTCAAAGAAAATGGCTTCCCTGCAGCCAAAAATCTGAAGTCGTAGATTACAAAATAACAGTGACAATCCTTGCAGGTAAAGACTGTGTAATTACATCAAAGTACCGTTATCCAAGAAAAAGTTGTTTCTTCTGTAAATCCACGATAATGTTTTGAAGAGAAGATAAGGATAAGAGAAAGAAGCTACTGGCATCACTGAAGAGATGAAAATGTAGGGCGAAGAGTGGTGTCAAGAAATGGAGCATATTGAGGTAGAGAGCCTCCGACGCATGAGAGAGAGAGAGAAAGCGAGCAAAGGAAAAGGAAATAGGAAATGTAGAGAAGAGAAAGAGGTGTCTAGGAGAGCACAGAAAAGAAGGAAAGACTTAAGAAGAATGCGCATTTAGAAAGGGAGAGGAGAAGATATAGAGTGAGCAAGATGAAGAGAGAAAGCTGAGAAACCCCAGGGAGCAGTGGGAACTCACATCCTCCAAAGCTTTCCCACAATGCTCTGAGCCTGCAGGAGTTAACCAGGTCAGAGCAGGTGTCTGATGTCAGAAAAAGACATAAAGTGACAGAGACCTGAAAGGCAAGGTGAAGCAAAAAAAAAAAAAAAAAAAAAAAAAAAAGCTCTGAGGCAGAGCCAGGTACACAAGAACGATGATGGAGTAAATCCGTTTTGAAGGCAGGCAGCGGCGTGTTGCTCAGACTGGCTTCTGAAAGCTTTCTTCTACAGCCGCAGAAGAGCAACTAGATCATAACACCGTTTCCAACTGTAAACACACACACACACACAGCTGCAGCCAAACACATACAGTAGCCTATACTGAGTGAGTGTTGAGCAGTCACAATGATTGGACCAAAAAGACCGTGGAGCAGTAAAGGTATGTGTGTAAGCTAAAAAATATGTGTATACAGGATTTCATGTGCGTGTGGGTAAGCGAGCTGGCATTTACATGAGTGTGTATGTGAGAAGCTGTGTGAGAGTCAGCAAAAGTGGGAGTGAGTGTGCAAGATCCTCAAAGTCAGTGTGTGCATGTGTGAGCCAAGTGTGTCTCCCCTGGTGTGTCTTTGGTATAAGCTGCTGTGACAATGCTGCAAAAAAGGAAAGCTGCTCTGCTCACTGACAGGCAGGACCAGGGAGGCAGTTGGATGTTGGTGTTGGTGTGTGGGTGTGCACTGTGCACAGACAGAGAGAGCAGAGCAGAAAGAGAGAGAGAGCAATTGTAATGAAGAGTTAATAAAGTGGAAACAAGGTGAACTGATTGGACAGTAGTTCTAAATATGCCAACATGTCGTCTCTCTTCAGTACTTACATTTTTGTAAACAGGCATATCATATCATAAAGCACAAACCTGACACACACACACACACACACGCACGGACACACGGTTTTACCAGGATCAGAGCTTAGCCACTAAAAATGCAAATTCCTCTCTGTGACCCTTTCAAACACTTTCCCTTTGTATTTCTTTTCTTCATCCCTCCCCCTTGTCTGTCTCCCTCTACAGACCATGAAAGATCTCTGCTGCCCTCTGTCCTCCCTTCCTGTTCTCTGCTCACACATATTTCACCTGCTGCTGCATCGTGCCAGTTGTGGCAGTAAATACTGACATTCAACCCATGTGATGTTCCAGAGCAAAGATGATCGTAAACAGTTTACATCTCAGCCTCCAGCTGCAAAACACCAACAATGATCAGATGGTGATTAATGTGATATACACTGATAAGCAAGAGCAAGTCTGTATATTTTTCAGATTTTGCATCAAACAGAAAAACCTGCAAGTTTAATAACAAGCTGTCAGATATTCTGCTAAAATAAAAGTTAAAATAAAAAGTTTTATCAGGTCTGAAGTTCCAAACTTATTGTTTGCCACAACTTCCAAAACTGTTATCAGGCACTACCGAAAAAAAATCTGTTGTATTATGAAATAATCTTATAGTATAGTGTAGTAACATATGGTTTGACTTCCAGACATGCGGGATGTGTATGTGTGTTTGAGCTGCTGTTGCTGGTCTCTGGGATAAAAACAGGGATGGGTGTTCACATCTGTTGTGTTGCATTATTTTGGATTTAATTTGACACAAAAGGTGTCAAAACAGTGTCTGTCACCACATGCAGCTGCTAAAATGGTTAAAAATAACATATGGTTTGCCTTTTCCAGACATGACGATGTACATCCACTCTAACCTGATAACTATGTCACTAAAATGAAAACCATAATGCTTCACAGCATTTAGCAAAAATATTGGGTTAAATAATAACTTTGTTAAGGTTGCAAACGCTTCTTCATAGTCATGGCCAGTTCTGTTATTCTTTGTTCATAATGAATTGCGTTTTTAATGTCTAATCCGTGATTCTGTGATAGTGGATTTCATGGGGCCCTCTTTACCGAATTGCCAGGGAAGACTGAGCTTGACGTGAGCTTCACAGTGTTCAAGGTTTGCAAAATGAGGAACCCATGTTGCACTATTTTTTTTTTTTAGAAACACTTTTATTTTTGTTACTTAAGCAATATGTGATATTGCTTTTATGCAACAGTAGCAATAATTCCATTGAAGCATGGATAAAGGTTTAAAATGTAATAAATGTGAAGACACTTTAATGTCTCCATTTGTCATTCTGTATTGCAAAGCAGACTGGAGTAGATCATGAGGATCCTTTACACACCTATAGATTGAAGCAGAAATCATTATGAATCAAATCGTTTTGAATTGAATTGTAGTCCCAAAAATTGAATTGAATCGTGAGATAGTAAAAGTTGAATAAAAACCCACTAACAATGTAATTTTTACAATAAGAATGAAAAGAAGAACATGAATAAAAACCTTTTTGAACTTAAAAAATTCCTTTTGCATAATCTTTTTGTAACCTTGTTTTCCCTGAATCACTAACTTTTAAACCACCCTTTGCTTTGCAAGCTGTGGCTGCAGATGGTGTGGGTCTCATCAACATTTATTATTGTTCCATTGCATAATACATCTAGCTACAGAGGCTGAAGGTTATGTTCATTATGATTTCCACCAAACTAAACTTGTGACACTTACCATCAGCACTAACAATAGTCCTTACAGATTACAAATCAAACTGACTGCTGCTGTTACTTTACCGAAAACTTTTGCTATCACATTTCCTTCAACTTTGACAACACATGAGACCTGCAAAAGTTAAATTCTGCATTGAGCTAGGAATTAGGAGTTCATTCATTCATCTTTCATTGCTTTTCTGGGGGGTGGTGGAGCCAATCCCAGCTCACATTGGGCAAGGTACATCCTGGACAGGTCGCCAGTCCATTGCAGGGCCAACACACAGAGACAGACAGAGACAAACAACCATTCAGACTCAGACCTCCGGACTTACCAACAGACTTTAGAGTCACCAATTAACCTGAACATGCATGTCTTTGGACGGTGGGAGGAAACTGGAGTACCGAGAGGAAACCAATGCAAGCACAAAGTCCTCATAGAAAAGCCCCAGGCCCGGGAACCAAACTCACAACCTTCGTGTCGGGGGGTAACAGCGCTAACCACTGTGCTGCCTGAAATGATGAGTTTTCAGCTCCAAATATGCACAGTCCTGCTCAAAGACAGAGGATCAACAGTTACTTAGCAACAGCAATAGAGAGACTACCGCTAAGGGCCAATTGTCTTAAATATGCTTCTGAAATTATTCGGCTCTACCTCCAGCCATAACACAGTAACACCAGCCCTCTGTAAGTGTGAGTCAAGACAAAGGCAAAGAACAGAATTTCCTGTTAAACATAAAAGAAGTCTGAATCGTTTCATTAGTATGAAAAACAAACCAACTCAGCACTTTTCATTTTAATGTGAGCGGCTGAAAATTATATCAGACTCTCATAGCCTCTGCCCGAAAACAACTTAATTCAATGAGGCCGGAAAGAAAACCTTGGTGATGTAAGAATTCAGACAACATCGCATAAACTAACTTGAAAGGATGTGCTGATGCCAAGCAGCAACCTCTGGAGCAGAAATACATAGCTAACATGTAAATGCAAAAAAATAAATAAATAAATAAATAAAAAAATAAAAAACTAGCCATAGGCTTGTCACAAACCAGCAAGCACTAAAGAGTCAGCTCCATATACAGCCCACATCTCTGCCAACATTTTAAATAGCAAGCAGTTTCGTGCAGTCAGGCACTGTCAGCTGTGGAGCAGCCCACTCCGAGCTTTAAAACCACAACTCAGAAAGCTACAGTTGATGTCTTGGGGACTACGACCAGCCACCTAACTGTGGATGCTACACATTTTCACATATTTCTTAGAACAGTAAAATGTTTCATTTCTACCAGGAGCTGGCAGGAAATATGGCAACACTTGTCTGAAAGGAAAAAAAAAGTATAAAATCTGTACTTACCAGCGTAGTATGATATTCTGGAAATATCTAAAAAAAAAAAAAAAAAAAGGGGGGGGGGGGGGGTCATTTTACTGTGTGTTTATGTATAAATCATGTTACATTGAAATGACTGGATTAAGTGATGGCACACACACCTAACCCAACAAATTCAACAGATTTTGCAACTAATCGTCAGTAAACTGACTTTTATACACAGACAAAGATAAACAATACCTATATGTATATATGGCAATGGGTTATTTATATTTATGTATATTAAACTATAGCAAATATAAATAACATAAATCATAGAAAAACAATGTGTGCATAATCACAGACATGTAGCATTAGAAAAGAGCACGAGCAAGGCAGAGGAAAATGAATTAAATATTGGTGAAGTGTAGCTTTTCACAGAAAGGACACTTTATAAATGACTTCCATGATCAACCAATTATCAGCGATTGTGACCAAATTATTAAATTGCTCTCAATTCCTTTTCAGTTTACACAATGACTAAATGGCAGCAGGGTGGCATAGTGGTTAGCCTGTTGTCATTTTAATGACACAACTATCAGTCTCATAAAAGAAGGCTTTCATGATTTGGAGCGTACAACTGTCCTAACTAAATGATATACATACAATACAACACATCACTACTTTTTTTGACTGACAAGAGTCAATGTCTTATCACAGTAAGGACATCCACTGGTTTATGTGTCTGTCAGCACTAAGTGACTGTGCAGCCATTCTAATGAGTCAGGAGGCTCTGATATGTGCTAGATTCCTGTCAAACATGACTCATGACTTTGCAGATTACATCTTCCCCTTCATGGTGCAATAATTTCAAGCACTGACCTCTTTCAACCCAAGTCAAATCTGCCTCAAAACCCTCATATCCTGTTCGATGCTCTTGTATCATATGGTTTCACTGATTCTGAGCTCCATTCTCAAGTAAAATGAAGCCAAAATGAGCAAATTGATTAAATGTCCACCTCTCTGAAGCTATGCTAACATCTGTTACTAAGCAACAGACAAGACGCAGGAGTGTCATGCTAAGTAGGATGCCAAGGCTATGTCTTATCATATATGTAAGATAAAAGATGTGTCCCACTTCCATGCAACCTGTTACTGCTGTATATTCTATGCCATACACTGACGACAATACAGCGTTTTTGTATCATTTGATTTTTCTATTTTTTCCTGATTGCATATTATATCTTTATCGTTTAACAGATTTTGAGTTTGTTCAGACTGAAAAGGTGGAAAAATAAAAGGTGCAAAAAAGAAACAGCGAACAGTGCTCGTGTAACTTAAACTAATTTAAATTGTTGGTAACAGCTCTGTGAAAATATAATACTTAGTAAAAAAAAAAAAAAAAAAAAAAAAGTTGGCTTGACAAAGCATTATACAAAACAAACTTGGGGCCATCTTTCGGGAGACCATTTAGGAGCTGACTAGTGATACATTATGTGGGTTATTGAGTTATAACATCTTGGTTGTAACTTAGACTCAAAGATTTTACTTTCATTCAATGCTGCTCACCATGTGTTCCGCCATTTCACATAATTTCCTCTAATCACATAATCCAGTTTGTTCCTGGCAGAGTTGTGTCCAAAATGTTGGCTACAGAGATGATGCTATTAACAAAAACACCACACCACCAATGCAGGCATTATTCTTGTTCTGCCTCACTCTGCCTCTTTAATTCACTAGTGACAAATGTAACATTTAAGGCTTCAATACACTGAGCAGTTTTGAGCCAGGACTGGCAGTACATTGGGTAAAGGAGGCTTTAGCATTTATTGAAATGTTTTTTGGCATTAAAGTATACCTATGAATAGGATACTGACACTCCATTGACCTATAAATTTGCCAACGCATTTCCCTTCACATACACTTTTATTTTTTCAGTGGATAGTGAAATGTTTGAAGCTTCAGAAGAATGACTTGAGAGACTCATCTTTCTGGTCCCAAACAATCGTCTTGGCAGAGACATGCTAAACCAGAAGTGACCTTCCCTAAAACCCAACTTTAATCTTCCACATCTACAAATAATGAGCAAGAAGCATCATTAAAATAGTACTGAAACATCTGTCACAGGAACTGCTTAAAATGTTTTCCTTGCATCATCACTACTCAGAGTTTCTCCCTCCTACTCTATCACATATCTCCCCCCTCCTCATGGTTTTAGCCTTTTTCTCTCTCACACTCAGGGTAGAAAACTATTGCCTCTGGCTATATAGCATAGAGGTTACTGTGCAGTTGAGCTAGGGGCATTGCACAACTCCATTCTCATCAAGAAAACAACAACAGCCTCTGCGACGCCTCTGCACTGATCAGCCTATCAGAAAAGAGTACATAACAGATTGGAGTGGCACAGGACTGAGTGCAGCATCAGAGAGTAGAATAAAGTCACACCAGTCACAGCGCTGTCATTACAAGTAGCAGCCATAAAAACCAGTATTGTACTATTGGGAATAGGATAATGAAGCAGAAGACTCTCTAATTTACACCAGCAGCCTTTTTCACATCTGCAGTTTGTGTGTTTATGAAAGTGATGTCACTGGAATAATTTCATATACAGTCTGTTGCAACACATTTTTAGTGCATCAGCATCAGCATCAATTCAGAGTCAGTAAAAGTACACAAAACATAAATTTAATAAAGTTTGCATCATCGCTCAAATATGTTCATCACCATTATTGCTAACTGCTGATAACTATTTTCCTTCTACAACAGAAACTCTAAATCATGTGCTGTTCTTTTAATTTTTTCTAATTCCCAAACTAAAACAATGCAGTTTAAAATATATTTTTCCCCATTTGTCTTTAGTATACCTGTATGTTTTCACATTACTTAAAAAAAGAAAAGAAAAAGAGAGCAAGAGACATTCAGAACCCTCGCGACCTGGGAACAGATAAGCGGTTGAAGATGTATGAATGAACGCATGAGAGATTCATTCGATACTAAACAAATCCACACAGCAGCAAGATTAAAACCAGCCATCAGATTGCAATCTTGGTCAGAGATTAATATTGTTAAGCTAGATGATGATATGTCTTTTTCTTTGACAAGGGAAACAAATCTGATTGATTTCAAAAATAAATGTTTCTGCCTATACATAGAGAGCAGAGCTACAAGATGACAGTTTTTTGAGTTTAAACATTTTTTTTGTGAACAATCCTTTTTGCAAGCCATTTCATGGGGTCTCATGTGGTTTCATTTCTAGGGTCCCACTGAAACTTCACATCTGTCTAATGTTTCATGAGGTGAGAGTAAAGGGCTACACTGTGTTGGGTTTGTTTTTGTTTTGTTTTTTTTTACACCATTTTACATAGTTTTTATAATTTTCTTTGTGTTTTTATACCAATTCCTCACAATCTTTTTACTTACAGAAAATTTCCTACACTCTGAAAAACTAAAACAATACAAACAAACAAAAACACCATCACTTGAAATGGCATGATGAAACAACTGCTATATATCAGTTCATACTCAAGAGCTTGCCCCAGGTTAAAATGTGTTCCAACTTTCAAAACACTTTTTGCAACAATTAGCTTCATAACATAAAAAAAGTCCTGCTAAGCTTTATCTGTACTGAAACTACATCTTCATGACTACTTTATTCATCTGACTGATGATGTGATCTTCATTTTCAGTTAAGACTAGAAGAGAAAAGTCCAAATACATTAATGGACTCTTAAAATACAATGAAACAAAGTAGTTAGGGCTTTTGATTCATCACATATTGACTGTTACAGTAAGGTGGTCCTGGAATGCTCAGTTTTACTTCCAAACAAATGTAAGCCAATGTCATCAAGACATTAGAAGTGCTTGTGATATACATTTTTTTCATAAACTGGCCAGAAATAGGGAAATGACAAACAATCCACAAAAAATTGTTTAGTGGAGCCTAACCTGTTGCTTTGACAATACATCAGTGTGGGCCTGTAAACCTACAGAGCAAAGCTATATTTTAATAAACTGCAATACAAGCCATTTGAAAATCTCAGTACCTAGCAGTGAGTGCTGACCAAGTTGAGTAAGTTAAACAAAACAGCAGACTATGGACGCAAATAGGGGAAGACTGATGATGACACAACATGAGCGTATGTTTCCAGTAATACGTTCACTTGTCTTTACAGACAGTCTGTTTCTCCATTGTCCCCCCCAAAAAAACACATAAAAACAAACACGCCAACAAACCCTCTGCAACAGTGTTCTCCAAGTTTCTGACTTTTGGAATGAACGGGTATAAATTTGTTCAAGATCAAACTGTTTGATAGAATTTGTAATCTGACAAATAGTAAGCAGATCTAAATGTATCATGCAACTTCAAACTTCTGAACTGTATCCAAAAGAGTTTTCTCTCCTTTTGTGATACTTGCCAGTAGGCATGAAGAATCTGACACAACCAGCACAGAACTTAGGTATAGCTATCAGTGCAATAACAGAAAACAAAGCCTAAGGCACAGGATGGGTGTTGGAGTTTGCGCTGTCCTGGAATTCAATACAGCACAAATGAAGTAACCACAAATGAGGCAAGATGGAAAACTTAACTAAGATCATAAGGCAGATTGATCCTTTGCAGATTAAAAGTATGTGCGCATTTTCATATACCACTACTGCCAACACAATGCTTTTCCATACATCTGTGTGACATATGTTTGCTACAAAGGCAATCTAAGCAATATCAAGCTTTATACTACAAAAACGGTTCACCATTGTCTTTCTAACATTATACCTCTCCTGAAGTGTAATTTTTGGACATTTTCTCTACATACTGTGCTATCAGTTGCACTCTTACATAGAGCTTTGTGGACAAGTAAAGTGACATTTGATCACTGTGGCCCATGGTTGTTATGCTGCACTTATACAGGAACAGAAATCTGCAACTTTAGGGGCACAGCATGATTTTGAAAAAATCACTGTCCAAGGCACAGAAAATCGTGAACATGAACTATGAGGCTGATAAAGTCAATGGTCCTCTTAGCCATAAATTGTAGTGTGTAGTAAGTTCAACATCATGTGTTGCAGTAGTGTGACACTTTTCCTTGAAACTGCAGTAACACTAGTAGAGATATTTACACTATGATGAGCTCAAACAGAAATAGTTATATCATATTTTTAGTTGTATGTAGTCTTTAGATGTGTAGGAATTTAAAACTGTACTACAATCATAAAAAGAACCCCCCCCCCAAAAAAAAAAATAAATACAAAAAACAAAAAGAAATTAGCTTGATTCAGCGCAACATTTACAAGCAAACACTTCATTTGTTTGTTCATCTGTCAAATCTGTTGTCAAACGCAACCAACCAGATATATTAAAAGGAAAACAGAGCAGACTGCCACTGTATCAGGACACTCTGTGTCTTTGTGCGCCACACTCTACCTGTCTGTGAGGTTTTCACATGCAACTGCTTGCAAAGAGGCAAGCAGCACAAATTCCTTTCCAGCCCTCAGCCTGCCAGACCTACTCTACCTGCCGAGCACAGAGGACCCATACACCAGTCCAATCCCAGCCAAACACATTCCCTGAGCCATCAGTTGAATAACACATGCACGTACCTCCACTGGTGCAGCCCAGGATATCCCAGAACTGCATGTTGACATTTGGTACACGGAGGACTGAACCTCAGTGTAGTCACAGACACCCGTCCACACTTCCCTGACTCCACTTCCTAGTTGTACTACGCTGTCACTGATAGAGTGGGAAAACTCCCGCCCACTATTTCAGACTGACACACCTGGGGGCTGAGTTTCATTTCCAAATTGCTGCTTCCTTCTCCTGAGCCTTTGTTTCTCAGCTTTCCCACTTCTTTCTTGACTCACTTCTTATTCACTGCTCTGACTCCCATCTTTCTCTGCCCCTGAGTGACAACAGACAGATGCAAACATCGATCTGTCCCCAGTGCTGGTTTCCCTGTCACTATCTCTTCAGATTAGTGGAAGTAATGAGAGAGAAGGTAGGGCTGACAGACACAGGGAGGGCAGAGACAAACATACCTGTTATTCATCATTTGTATGAATATGATTTCTGCTTGCAAAGGTAATTTAGGAGAGAAAGGTTCAGCATATGGGAAAAAGGAAACATCAGTGCTGATGTGGCTGAATAGGATTTTCAATCTCTGACCATAGATGAGCACACGACACTCGGAAAAAGGTATGAATTGTAGATTTAGCGGCAATTAACCTAAACTGGTATTTCAATATCAAAACGGTTAAGCAGTTAGTTCTGTACATCAATTGGGTGGGAGGTGTCCTCATAAAAATAGCAAATGAAAACTCTTTCTTAGTCACTTACCAGAATAAGGTTTTGGTGTAAACATAATTATTAAAAATATTGAATATATTTAGCTAAAACAAACCTAGCCTGGCTTGCCTTCAGGAAAAATATGTTCTGGGTCAGTTGTCAATGCATAATTATTTATGTATTCATTCATAATTTATTTTTTCTCCTCAAATGCCTCAGAATATCTGTGGTCAGGCCTGTGGGGTCCTGACCCTCTGCTCTGGCTGCTGGAGGACATGTCCAGGGATGCGATCAGGGGCAGGAAGATTCACGTAAAGGCAGGAAATAAGATGGGGAAAAGGGCAGGAAAACACAAATCTGAAGAAGTGACGAGGCAGCTTTGGCACCCAAATCCCCAAAACCCAAAAGGAAAAAAAAAACAACAACAAAACTGTTAGATCAAATCCTCAGAGCTGCTCGACACAATTTGAGCACCACATCCAGTTCTGCCAATTTTATTTCTTCACACAACCACACAGAAATATCACTGTAATCCCACAAAGCACGATAAAGATCTGTACCCCCAAACCCAGAGCTGCTTTAAAAAATGTATACCTTCAATCGGCCTTCCACGGCGGTAAGTTTGGAGCGCTGTGGCTGACTAGGCAGCAAGAAACCCCTTAAAAAGAAAAAAAAAACACTTGAGACGCTCAGGTTGATCAAGAACTGCCACCTTTTTGTCTCAAAGCTGCAGCTTGCGGCGATGAACCTCCGTCTGAGCAACTCGTTGCCGAACAAAACCCAGATGTTTTGGCTCCGGCTCCGTCGCCCTGCAGGGCAGAAACGCTCCTCGGCTCGGACCTTTGCACCTACCGGGGCATTTGGAGAGGGGTGGTTTCGGCCACTGCACCACTGTCTGTCTGCGAGGAATACAAATGACTCCGCCGAGTCAAGCCCGCCACATTTTTATTCATTATCGTCCAGTCCGAGATATGTTTGCCCCAGAAATCCTGACAGCAGCTCCCGAAAACACCCCACCCCCGTGTAGCATTGGCGTTAACCCCATTGTCTGTGTGTGTGTGTGTGTGTGTGTGTGTGTGCGTGCGTGTGTGTGTGTGGCTGTGTTAACCCCCCCCTCCCTTCATGCTAAGCTAGCTCAGCTAACAGATAGCTATTCCCACTCAATACTCACCCGCTTCACTCCCGGAGCCCGACCGCACCTACTCCCCGTCACCGAGCACCTTCTCCCGGCCGGTCCGGTTGGCTTTTACACACATACACATACACACGCACGCACGCGCGCACGCACACACGCTGATAACGTGAACCGGCTCGGTGTCTGTGTGTCTCCGTTATGAGCCTCTCTGTCTGTTTTTGTCCACAACAGCGCCGTGCCCGGTTGTCGGTGTCCACTGACGTTAGCTGTTAGCTGTTAGCTGTTAGCTCCGCTGCTGCTGCTGCCGGAGCTTTTCCAACATGGCTGCAGCTGGATGTGCTCACTGACAGCAGGACAGGGGCCCTCACAGTCCGGCCCTGCAGCTGGGGCCCCCACACGGCTCTACCAAGGGCATGCATTATTATAATAACCCCCACAAAGAGAAAACTGCCCAGTTTTAGGCTGACCTCAGCCTGTACAGTTACAGTGGGGTCCAACCTGTCTTCAGAGTGATTCATCAGGGAACGATGCTCTGCAGCCAGGTGTCTCCAACACAGAAAATATGAGGATCACAATACCTTCTTACAACAAAGCTCATTATTTATCCATTGCCTCTGGGATGGATACACATCCTAAATATCTTGTAGCATATAGAATTGATATGTTTTTATTGTGTTGTGACAAATAAAATGTTTTGTTTGGCAGTGGGGGTTCAAATTTCCCTCTATTGCTTTGTAAAGTCATGGAAAATCCAGTACTTGCATCTTTATCCACCATCACCTATTAGAGAAAGAAAAAAAGGAGCTCTTACAAAGGAGATTAAAATGATATGTCTTTACCAGTTTCATATTCCAGTTGGCCCTTGCCAACATTGATTTACATTACATTATTTAAAGTATAACAGGGGCATTTATACTAAACACAGTGGAGGGAATATAAGACATTTTTATTGGTTGATGTTGAGGTCTTGATGATAACTTGGCAGAGTTCATTAGAAATTATCCACACAGTGTGAGTGAAAGTGAGAGTAACTGTCAGATTATCACATCCTCTGCCATAATGGCTGTTTGCCTCATCAGTGACGGAGTTGAATAAGAAGTTGTGTAAACTGAATTGCCGGAGGTAAAGAGATAAAAGTGGTGGGGGGGGCAGCACTAATGTCTATGAACAAAACAGTCATTATATCACCGCTGCTGGGAGACACTGAAATTAAATTGCTCTCCATTTTGTCCATCTCACTTTGAGAAAGTAATCATTGTACTTGCAGAGCAGTCATCTAATCAACCTTGCAATATTTCTCGTAGCACAGATTGAAATTTGGAGGATTTTGCAGGAGACTAATGTACAAAAGCACAGTGAAGTAAGAGGCAAAAGTAGATATACGTAAGAAATCACAGTCGTGCTACAGCTGATGTCTCATCTTTGCATGAAATCTTAAGAGATTTCTGGCATGCATTATTCACCATAGTATCATAAAGTAAGCCAAACAAAAAAGGCTTTGAAATAAAGATGTAACCCAGCACACACACAGTTATAATGACTTTGATGCTGACTGCAATTATGCCGTCTTGAATCTGTGTCTCCACTATCTCACAGTCACAGCTCAAAACAATCCATCTACTGACAGCCTACACACACTGTTCCACCTACACACAGTACATTCATGTAAACAGCTAATATCCATACACATCTAAATGCATCCACACGCACTGTCAATTCAAAGATTATTTTTATTCACATAGAAGAGTGATGTAAATTATAGTGTGTGGGAGAGTGAGGCTTAAGTGGATTAAAACACATGACATCATAGTTACATTCTATCAGCTGGGCCACCAGCATATCCCACATTTATGTACTTGGCAGCTGTTGGGGGAGAAAAAAAACCCCACACCAAATTATTCTTTTCCAGAATTACTCTGTTCTATATAATTAAGCAACATGAGAGAGAATTTAAAGGGTAAATCAACCTTGAGCCAGTTGCAGATCACAGGCTTACTGTATGCTGTAGTGATGAGTTTGATGTTGTGTGTCACTTATATGTTTCTACAGCTAAACCAGGAACAGTAATTCAGTGTTGTGTGTGATGCTTGCAACCGTTCAGCTTAATTGAAATTCATTTGAATCAGTGGTGAATGTAGTGAAAATGATGTTTCAGATACCAGAGGAAAGGGGGACATTAATTCTGAAATCTCTGATTTCAGAGTTGATGCATATTTGGCACATATTTAGCACTATTTTAATTTCTGAAATTTTTGTTTTATTTATTTCATTTTATTTATGGTTCATATCAGGGCAAGTCAGAGACGAAGCGCAGAGACATAGCTATTATACAATGCACTTTAATCCAACCTTCTGGCCAAGGGCACAGCTAAATATTACCCATAAGCAATATTAAAAGGATCCATTAAGATGGGCCAGATAAATAATATTAAAAATATAGAAGATGCTGCAGAAGATTGGGATGAAAAACAACAAACATAGACTAGCCCAGTTTTAAGCTGGTTTAGTTAAAAAAAAAAATACAGAGGACGTTATAGGGCTCCATCTAGTGGAAAGTTTGTAGAGGTACGGTCTATCGTCTATTTATTGAATTTCAAACGGCAAATGTTACAAGAATGAAGGAGAGTCGAGTATTCTGTTGGTATTTACAGTTTGCTTGGAGATGAGGTTTAGGAGTCGTTCTGACTCCTTCTTTTGTTCATGTAAAGCAGTTCACTTTAGAGCTGTGAGTTTATTCAATTTTATTTATCCATAGTCGAAATTTACAAAAGCTGTGAGCTTCTTGTTTACAGCTAAATCATTGATCACTGACACAGCACTTACACAAAGTCATATGTTTTAAGGATCCAACCTGAGCATCTTTTTTTTTTTTTTTTTTACACAGAAAACCCAAAACAAGCCCGGTTTCAAACATATTTAGAGCTAAAGCGTACTGTATGTTCATAACACATTCCTGCAGTTAATAATACACAGCTGTGACAGTTGCATACAATCAATACACATTCCTACAGTTATGAATATCCAGTTTTCACACTAGGATATATTGTGTCTTTATTTATTGATTAGGCTATACTCAATGGACATGAATACACACTTAAATTTTAGATAAACACACGAGACAGTTTTGTTTTGGTTTTTTCTTTCACAAGATGCAGTGCATTTTTATAATCAGCAAGCAGATCAGGGTCAAACTGGAGAAAAAGGAAAAGAAGGAAGAACAAAGAGATAAACTGAAAGAGAGAGAAAAAAACACAACTAAGACAGAGACAGAGATAACTGAAAGGACGCACATAGAGTAGCAGCTCTGGGCAGGAGGAAGATAGGAAGAGGCTGAGTTGGTAAGGAAAGGATAAAGGTTAAATAGGTACAGACACAGTGGGATGGAGAGAGATGACCTATGACCTTTCACCTAAAGATAGTGCAGTGGAAAGGGCAATGAAGAGGGATCAAGACAGGAAAGCCTAAAAGCATGTAGAGTAAAACTGGGGTGAGCCAATGAGGTACAATTTGAATTAAGTGCATGGGATTTAGCGCATGGTGCACTCTAGTATGCCACTTCAGTGGACTTTAAGATACTGTGCTCCTGATTGCTGTTGGAAATACTCTCCATGGAGACGTTGGTGTGTGAACGCCCTCTCTTCTCCTCTGATGCATGTGAGTGTGTCCGGCCACGGTGCAGCTCGTTGGTGTGAGAGCGGCTTCGAGAGCCATCAAATGATGAAATGCTGGAGCTGGAGGTTGTCCGTGAGCGAAGCCTGGTCATACTGGCACTGGATACTAAATACAAGAAGAGATACAGGATTATAGACATTCAGCAGGAAGTCAACTAACTAATCAGTTTTTGTGTATGAATATTTTAAGTTCAATTTATAGATACTAACAATATCCCATGCCCTGGATGAAATACTTCAAGGCTTCAATCACTTTGGCTGGCTGTGGAGAAAAAAATCTGATGCATGACTCTACATAGATTTCAACATTAGTCAAAATGAGAGATTAACCAGTGTTGCCAGCAAAGTATCAAATAAAATGTCCCATCTTACCTGATTCACCTGAGGAAGTCCTCCACAATCTGCCATCTAGAAGAGCAAAGCACAAACAGATGTGGACTTTAAGCAGTTTGGTCACAAACCTAAATGCTTTTAATACAATATACCTTCTGGATGCCCATATAGGTGTTTTCCTAATTTTTCTTTTATCCATTTTGAACAAACTTCTGCTTACCTTCAGCAGTGTGGTCCTGGTGGGGTTGAGTTTGGAGTTGCAGTCGACCACAGCTTCCACCGCTGGAGAATTATCTCCCACTACCAGCATGGTCGAGCACCTGCAAAACAGGAGAGTGACTGTTGTTCCAGGCAGAGATCGTTTTATTAAATTGTTTTATTTGTTAGTTTGAACTTTGCTGGTTGACAAATTCATCCTGACTGTTGTGTTTTTTACTGATGAACTTAGAAAAAAAATCAATACCAGTGGTACTTTTAAACATGAACAAAAGATTGTTTTTACTAACTTCAGTGTCCTGACATTGATGTTTTCTCCAGGAACAGGCCTCTCCACATCAAGGGCATTGCGACTGTTGTATGAGCGGAAGAACTGGCTCAGGTTGGACTGGTTCATGGTTGTTGTGATGTGGTGACGGTACGTAGCAATGAGGTCATGGTTGGTTTGGATCTCATCCTGAAAAATCAGTTGGAAAATTAGAAAGTGATATTAAGTGTTTGATATATAAGACTTATTACTGGACATTTTTCTAAGTTTTTTTGGACATATACATTTCCGTGGTAACTAAACCCTGAATCAGAGAGGATGCCTTACTTTTCCAAAGAGGTGTGAGATGACGGTGTCTGGCAGAGTGTGGGTCCACTCAGTGATCTTTAAAATGCCCAAAACACACACAATTGCATTAGTGAGAGGACAAACACCCACTGCCCTTTGGATTAAAGTAAAAATACAGACAAATAAAAACCTCCATAGCAGTTTAATTATCACAATCAGTTCTTTCCAATCTGATGTATTTGAAATAGATGTTGAGATAATTCCATATACTGGACAGGTAATCGAAAAAGATAAACAAGCATTGTATATTGTTTACCTTGTTTGCAACACTATCCATTATCCCCTCAGCATTGGGATTGATGTTGATCAGAAGTAATCCGTCCACCTGATCTGGATGATTCAGCTATAGGAATATTCACGCACCAATGTTATTGTCATACAACTCAAACCGATGGATGTGATTTCCAAGATATTTGTTGGTTACATATACAGTGTCTGGGATTTATGAGACATATATTTGTATCTATATATGTATGTATTTTGTCATCGGAATCAGTAACAATGGCATAAACCTTATTGCGTACACAAGGGAAAAAAAAAAATTGCACTTAAAATTTTCTCTATTTAGGTGTCAAATTATATTTTCTCACCGTCTCAATTTCAAATTTAATTTACAGAAGAAATTTGAACTTACAGCGAATTTTGCCAGGATGTAGGCCCCTGCTCCAGCTCCCAGTCCAATCACACTACGCAACCTGCAAAGTGTATGGTCAAAAGGTCAAAAGGCTAAAAGTGTTTGGTAAATATCAGGTGAACTGAGAGACCTGAGGAGTTACAGGTTTGTCTTACCCAAAGTGTTTCAGGACAGCTGGCAGTGTTTCAGACAGCTGGTCCATAGTAGGGTAGGTATACCTGAGAGGCCAGAATAATCATCGCTGTCAAATTCACCATAAAAAATGATGCATTTACAATATTAAAATAAGCATTAGACCACTGTGGAAACAGTGTAATGAGGACAGCTTCCTTACGCAGTAGGGAGAGTTTTGGCTCCCTGGTGTTGTCCTGGTGCTTCAACGTGACAAACGGGTAAATGTCTGAGGATTTCCTTCATGTCCTCGTGGTTAAACAGAGTCTCAAAACAGGTCTTGTCTACAGGAGGACAAAACAAAAACATCACTGACCTATTAACCAACAGAATTAGGTTTGGCAATGAGAAAAATGGTCATAACATGACACACAGAAACCAGTACATACCACACTATACACACTTGTATCGTAAAGTTAGTACTCTCATATCGACTGCGATGTGACATCCATCTTTTGTAAAGTTAGGACATTTTTGCACGTTTATTTTCATCAATTCTGTGTCCACACTAGGTCCACTTTAGATGGGGTTAAGAAATAAGACTCACGGTTTAGTCCAACATCATGAAAGGTCAGGATGACGGGACGGTTTGCCCTCGGAGTCCCTGTCATAATGCAGTGGACATTTCCAAACTGAGTCTCTACATGTTCCTCCTAAAAGAAATACACTGATTAAGTCATATATTCTGTTTATCTGCACATGCTGTTTGTGTGTCTTAGCTGTTGGTGCATTGCTTTCCTGCCCTTTGAGCACAGCCCGAGATAAATGGCTTGACAAATTGCCAATATGTAATATGTTGTTTAAGATTTTATTGTTGATATAACACAAAACTAAGAAAGCTAATTGACTACGAACAGCGGTGTAGCCTCTCCTGAAAGGAATAAAAAGTGATCTATGAATTGTTAATATAACAGACAATTTTGAATATATAAAATTGTTAGAGAAGTAGCTTTTGGCAGCACAGTCCCAATCATGTCAGATATCTTCCACTTTGAACTGAAGCCAGATCCTGACTTTAACAATATTGCATCCAGAAGACTGACTGCTATTGACTACTTATTTAGAGAAAAAAGGTAACTTCAGCTCTCTGTGATACTCACAGTGAGTTGAGGCTCAAAGACGGAGTCAGACTCATTCTCCTCCAGAACCATGGCTGCTGATGCAGAGTAGACCAAAGCAGAAACAGGGGAAAAATGCAAAAGATGCAGAGCAGCTGTCCTCTGTTCTGGGCAGCTCTTCGATCCTTAACCTCCTTTTGATTGTTGAACTAAATCAGTTATCCTTCTGATGAATATTTCTGGATATCAGCATTCCAACAGAAATAAATAACTTGATGGTTTAGGTATAAGAGTTGGGACTGTGCTACAGTTTGTAAGTGATGGACCATATGTTTGAGCTGGTTTATATACCCTCAGACGCTGATCTCTTTTCTAAGGCTTAACTCCAACATGGCTCACACATCGCCAACTGGCCTCTTTCTGTTTTAATCTGACCTCAGGCTGCTGCATTCCCACAGAGACATCACTGGATTTCTACAGGGAATTAACCTGAACATCCATCCGGCCAAAACATTAGTTCACTGTGGAGTTGTCATGCTCATTAACGCATTTTGTGAAAACCTGCAGCTGTGATGACTACTAGAGCTGTGCTTGTGAAATCTGTACCGCTGCTTTTCATTAAATTGTAATTGAACAATGTGCTCTTGTAACTTATGGATGCTGAATATGTGTGGAAGGCAAGCAATATGTTCTTATGGAGAGAAATCAGATTAGATGTGTCCTGAGATAAGTATGATACCTGATCTTAAGATTTTAAGTAAATTTCACAAGTAAAGGTTGTTATTTTTGCTGTGAGGCATCAGGGGAATCAAAACACCTTTAGCCAAATCATAGGCAGGTCAGAAGTCTAATCTCAGCATGCCATCTGTTCCCTGTGGCCAGACACACTGCTCACCACAGTTCAGTGACCTTGACCCTTAATTAACTTAATCTGGGTAGCTTCTCTGATCTCTGTGTGTCATTTGCAGAAGTTCTTACACAGCAGTTCAGCCAAATCAACTCGTCATAAGTGATAAGTTTAATTAAGATCAGAAGTTTTGTCAACTCTGAAAAGCAAAGAAGTATTCAACGGGTTCTTTTATGCCACCTGTGAAAAAGCCATTATCACGTGATTTTATTAATTAGTTAGTTCCTTCTGGGTTCTTCTGGAAACCTACTGTTCATTCACAGGTGGAACAAAATGAAAAGTCCAAAATGAGTCCAAAGATGATCTTAAGATAATTTCTTGGTGGAAATAAAAAAGGAATCTAAGTGACAATTGACACACAAAAACTCACAATTTTGGACAAACATTGAACATGAAATTGGCAATTGTCCTTTTGTCGATTCAATCGCATTCCAATAGGCATTTTTATAGGCTACATATTAGGTTCTGTAAATCACTGTGGCAACAACACAACAATGCATTTTACATTAAAACAAAAATGTGCTTTTAATACTTACTTGGATATTTTCAAAAGCAAGTACTAGAGTTTCTTAACTTCAGTAAAACATTGACTGACTTGAAACTGACTTTTACTTGCATTAGAATAATATTTAACCAGGAGTATTTGTATGTAGCTGAGGGTTAGGGCTAGGGTTCGGGACTTTGTCCACCACCACTCTTTATTAATGATGTTACTGTTAAATGTTGACCAAGCAGACCAAGCATCAGATCAAATGCTCAAGGAAATTACTTCACTGAACACTGTAAGTCAATGAAAGTGGCCAATGGCTCTAGATCAGATGTTCTTTTGTGTTTTGTCATTTTTTGAACCTTCATCTGAGCATTACTTTTGCATTACTTTTGGTGGAGATAGATTTTCACATCTCCAAACTGCATCACAGTGCAATTAATTTAATTATACATTAAATAAAACGATAACTCTCCTCCCCACAGATTCCATCAATGCGTATGACAGTTCTTGAAATTTACATACAGCACTCTGATATTAAAAGGTGGGCTTCACAGTCTGCAGTAACACGTGGCTGAACGGAAACACAGCAGACTGCACTGTGATCACCTTCTTTAGGATGTAATGCCACCACTGCCTCGGTGAGTATCTGTGTGAGCAGCACGTCTAATCCAGTTAGTGGTGGCTGAAGACCGGCTCATGGCAGATGGGTCTTATTCAGTCTCACGTCAGTCTGAAGTCATTTTATCATACTAACCCTGACTAAGCTGTGGCCTGCTAGCCTATTTCACCACTGACTACTGTCGCATAATTCTGGGACAGTGCTGTGATTAAACCATGTAGAATGGTCACTGTTTGATCAACATGAAGTAGATTTACATTCTTGCTTCAATTTTGTGCTCCTAATTATCATTATGGTTTGAATTTAGGAATTTTGAGATTTAAATGGTACATAATGCACCTTGATACACATATCATTGAATTTTGCCCCTATGAAGTTCCCCCCTGACTAAAGCATACTTGTGGAAGGTTAAATATGGACAAATAAAGATGTTAAGAAACCATAAAAAAATGGGTACAAAATGAGGAGAGGATTTTAACACTTGAAAACGGTATGTCATCTGTGTTGTGAGCATGAGAATAAATTGTATGGTGTTCAGTGAAACATGTCCTAAATCTATCTACAACTGTACTGAAAATAAACTTTTACAAACAAAAGAAAAAAGAAATGAGATGTTTTGAAATTGATGTTATTCGCTGCGGTTGTGGTTTGAAGAAGACAGAATTGACTATCTCTCTGCCTGCACACTGTCTTTATGTCATTTCCCTGTTGAATCCACTAGATGGGGTTCTAAGGTGACTTTCTACAGCCTCGCGTCGCTACTTTGGTTCGCCTGGATCTTTGGTGCTGATGATATGCCTGGTGTGTAGTTCTATGCATTTTTCAGACACACTGAGATGAGCTATTGAGGGATAGATTTCTTAATGAGATAATTTTATTCATGTGCTTTGACATATACAGTATATCTTGATTTTAACATATAATTTGGCATTAGATATTTCATATCAATGGATTTAAGGAACCTGGTTGGAGTTGGGTTTTTATGATCTGTTGCTGTACCCCAACTGAAGGGAGGGACTGGGAGATGGAAAGTGAATTTGAAAGCCACAAGTGCAAGCATATGGTGAATTGATTGTTGAGTGACAAGTATTGGAAATATAACCTCCTTTAACCACTTGATCGTGTTCTGAACACATGTTCAGTGCTGCTCATGTAACGACAGCTTTCATGAGTGCAGCGATCCGGCGCTGAGTTAACTCGGCCCTGCCTGTTCTCTCTCTGCAGCCTCTTCACCTCAGGGCACTGAGCTTACGTGCTGATATGTAACAGCTGACACAATGAAGTTATATTGTCCTGTTCACTCCTGGTTGTCATGGTAACTCCTCAGTCTGCAGGTGAAAGTCCCGCTGTCCAGCTCTCAGCTTTCAAAACACTCTAATTATACACACAGCAGCTGCTGCTGCTTGCCACATACTTGGCTGTGTGTGTGTGTTTGTGTGCCTGTGTGTGTGTGTGTGTGTGTGTGTTTGCGTTTTCGTTGTTTGTGTGGTGTTCGTTAGTGGGTAAGCGCATGATTGGCTTCTGAGTATAATTTTGTGTATGTGCATGTGTGTCAGTTGTTATGGGTGCATGTTTTTCAGGGTGTCCGCGTGTTTATTCGCAAAAACACACAGGCATCTCACATGACTGCTTCAGTGAATAGGTGTCAGGGTATGTGGGGATATTGTCCAGAAGAGAGAGATAAAAAAAGATTTAGCACACACGCTTCAGAGTTCGGGCTTTGAAGTTTTAATGTATCAGTGAAAGCCAGGGTTTTTTTTTTTTTTTTTTAGTTTGATTTGGATTATTTTTAGAGACCTTAAGAAGTAAAACTATACTGTTAGTTAAGTGGCAAATCAGGAATACTGTTGAATATATCCCATTTCCTTGTAATCTCTTTGCAAAGCCTGGCATTTATCTTTTGATCCCATGATCTCCTCCCATCCTACCGAACTCCTTGAACCACTGCAATAAATCATATGATTAAAAACCTCTTTCTGAAGTCCCCCTAGTGGTTGGGACGCCGGCGTCCCACACTAATAAACATATGAAAGGCGCACTTCATACAGAGACAGTAGGCGGGGTTTAGTGAAGATTTCACTGCAGACGTTTTAACACACTTTCAGCTGCATGTACAATAACTTTGACGTTTCTGGGTTCTCCGCTTTTATCATAGTTACTGAAAATGTGTGGAACAGTCGGAGACGACGGTGTGTCAACCGATTTGGTTCCCCCCAAGTTCCTGTTCCCCTTTACGCTGATTTACTGCTGAGTCGTGCGTAGTTGCTAAGTTACCGTGCGTACTTAAAGAACAAATGCAAATAGAAACACAGCTGGGTGTACGGAAAGCGACATGGAACAAGCCAATGTGTAGGTTACTGGTATGGTATTTATTATATAACAACATAAATTGAGAATGCATTTGTTCGGCCATTCATTGTCAATCTTTGTGTAAATGGATGCCAGCTAGCATATCTGTGCGAGAGCAGCCTACGTTAAGTAAACCTCACTGCCAGATCACATACACTAGTTAGTCGCTTCGAAATGGACTGCTAGCTAACTGGTTAGCTAGCTGGTTAGCATGCTCGGCTGACGAACTGATGACATTATTTTTGACGTATAACGTTACTATTGCTTACCGTTCATTTGGAAACGGGCGGAGCGCCTGCGAATGAAACATTTCTGCTCCTCGGAAACACCCACCGGATAGTGTCCGTATGTTTCATAATTCACGAACTCGTTGAACACAAGTTTACCATTTTAAGAATATTCAATCACATGACAGACGCTCATCCAGGCCGCCCTTTGGGAAACTGGGTTGTGAATTGTGCATGATTTATACAAAAGCCATTGATCCATTCCCTGAACACTATATTTTTTTCCCTGAAAGCCTACACATCATCTGTTATCTCTTGCACGACATGCCCATAAAATAGGCTATAGGTCTAATAATTATCATTGATCGATCAACCAGTTAAACTGTAGCATATACACAAGAAAAATTCAGCAACAAAGCATGGTATTTATTTACTCATAAAAATTACAAACTAGTCAACAGGCGTGGACTCGGACCGAAGAAGAAGAGGTCACGTGGGATGCGGGAGCCAATCACAGCCCGCTCAGGGTGGTACGTCATCACTGTTAGGTCAGGTGACGTAAATGTGGAATGGTGAAGTAGCGCATATGTAAGCTGCAACTCGAGCAGCGCTGTGGTGTAGCGGTAATGCAGCCGCCCCGCACCTAGGTGGGAGGGGTTCGATTCCTGGCTAGGGTATGTGAATGTATAATGTAATGTGTAATGTAATGTAACCCCGGGGTTAGTGATAATGTTAATATGTATGTTGTAATAATAATGTAACTGTAACCCTATATGTATGTAATGTAATGTATGTATGTAAAGGTCCATTCCCGGTGTGGGCACCTGAACGTGTCTACGGAGTTAGTTGGTAGCGAGTGATGGACTGGGCTAATGCAGATACGGCGCCCCCCCCAGGACCTAGGCCGAACCACACCAGACGGGTGACGGCACCCCTCCAGGAACGGACCGAGACCAGACAGGAGACAGGACGCGTCCACCGACTAGACCAGTAAAGCGAACAAGTGAGATGAACTATTTTAGTGAAAGACTATGTAATATTTCAGTATATTAACTTGTTTTCTTGTTTTCTTCCTAATTGTAACCACCTCCCCCCCCCCACAACCGATCCTTCGCCCCCATTGGTTACTGTTGCTATACTAGCCTGTTGTCTGAAGTTCGGTAGGAAAATGTCCGGTCAGCATCAGTCCAGTGATCAGAAAGAAGAATAAGAAAATAAAGGGTTGAGAAATTTTCTATACAAATGTTTTTAAGAAGGTTGTGACGGTGAATTTGGGACGAGAAACGTAGAGCAAGATAAGAAACAGGGCCGTTAGCTTGTAACGTAAGCTAACTGGACAGCTCTAATGCTAACGTCCATTAGCCTAGCTTGTATTAAAGCCCGACACAAAACGTTATCTTTGACAGAAACAGCTGAGTTTGGTAGCTCCATCAGAAAGGAAGAGAAGGAGAGGAGAGACCTCCAGCTGCTGTCAGGTCACAGAGAAAGTGACATGGGGGGGGGCAGAGGAATTTATTTAACATGTTTTGTGTGTGTGTGTGTGTGTGAGTGAGTGAATACAGGTCTGTCCGCCTGCACACATGTATACTAGTATACTTGTTTATAATTTTTATGAGTAAATAAATACCATGCTTTGTTGCTGAATTTTTCTTGTGTATATGCTACAGTTTAACTGGTTGATCGATCAATGATAATTATTAGACCTATAGCCTATTTTATGGGCATGTCGTGCAAGAGATAACAGATGATGTGTAGGCTTTCAGGGAAAAAAATATTTTAAGTGTTCAGGGAATGGATCATTGGCTTTCGTATAAATCATGCCCTTACTTGGAACTAACCCAGGGCATAAACTAATTCACAACCCAGTTTCCCAAAGGGCGGCCAGGATGAGCGTCTGTCATGTGAGTGTATGTTCTTAAAATGGTAAACTTGTGTTCAACGAGTTCGTGAATTATGAAACATACGGACACTATCCGGTGGGTGTTTCCGAGGAGCAGAAATGTTTCATTCGCAGGCGCTCCGTCCGTTTCCAAATGAACGGTTAGCTATAGTAACGTTATACGTCAAAAATAATGTCATCAATCCGTCAGCCGAGCATGCTAACCAGCTAGCTAACCAGTTAGCTAGCAGTTCATTTCGAAGCGAGTAACTAGTGTATGTGATCTGGCAGTGAGGTTTACTTAACGTAGGCTGCTCTCGCACAGATATGCTAGCTGGCATCCATTTACACAAAGATTGACAATGAATGGCCGAACAAATGCATTCTCCATTTATGTTGTTATATAATAAATACCATACCAGTAACCTACACATTGGCTTGTTCCATGTCGCTTTCCGTACACCCAGCTGTGTTTCTATTTGCATTTCTTCTTTAAGTACGCACGGTAACTTAGCAACTACGCACGACTCAGCAGTAAATCAGCGTAAAGGGGAACAGGAACTTGGGGGGAACCAAATCGGTTGACACACCGCCTGCAGCCAGCTGGTCCCTTTGTTTACTCTCCGCTCCGTGTCCACAAGTAAACAATGGACATTTCGACTAAAAGTGTGTTTTTACTGCCCCAAGTTTTAATGTAATTACGAAATTTATAATAAAAGACAGTACAATAAATGTCATAAACTAATTTTTCGAAGGTCTTTGTTAATTTCAGCCATCCCTGATAGTCGCGTGTTTACGTCTGGAGTCATAAAGCTTCAAAATAACAACATAAAACAGGCAAAAATAGGTCAAATTCGTGTTTGGATAGGTTCTGGACACCATATATTCAGCCCTATAAATGCAATTTTCAAATGAAATTTTACTTTTGTAACTGGTGTTCCTTAAAGCAGCATAAAAAGCATTTGCAGTGATACCAAGACAGGCGAAAAGTGCCAAAAAGGGCCTCTGCGTAAAGGGGTTAATGGGTCACATACATCTATCTCTCTGTATTATATCATGCTACATAGATGTAACAAACAACATCAAAGACTCATCAAACACTACCTTGTCATAAATTAAAAGATTTTGCACAGCTCAAAACAAAAATTTGCCCAGAAAGATCACCTGATGGACCACAGAGGAGCTTACTGCTGCATTTCCACAACTTAGTCTGGGCCAATGAGAAGCTCAGGCATTTGTTGCTGCATTGCATCCTGTAAAAAAAATGCATAAAACTGAAATTGTCTGATTATTTTACAACTATTTAGATGTTGTTAACACTTAAAAGGCATGTGAAACTCTGAATGTTAGTCTACAGCGTAAAAGACGCCGGCTATGAGTGACTACGTTTCCTTTTCATATCATGTTTCCTCGCAGTTGCTCGGGGAATTACAGAGTATTTCACACAGCTGCATGAGTAGTGTGCCTCGCAGACTGAATTACAAACTCCTCCAAGGGAGGGGGTGCATTGCATAATTGCATATATATCAACATGATAGATGGGTTTACATGTTAAAGCCGCCTGGATTGCCACTTTCGTCAGTCATCGTCAAAGAATAACAGAGATCAAACATACAGGAGTTAGAAGCTGGGTGGACTAATAACATTCCTGAGTACTTTGCAGACCATCAAGAAACAAGCCATAATTATAATTACTGTTAATGTCACTTTTTTATGTTAAAAAGCTTATAGTTGTTGACATTGTCGATGTGCAAGTAGCAGCTGTAGCTCTCAGTGACACTGTTAAGTAGGTTAGCTGAGTCATACGTGTTATGTGTATTCTAGTTATGTCACAGTAGGTCAGCCAGTCTGTTTTAATTTATCTTTTTATTACCCGTGGCTAAGTTTGCATTCATCAGACACAAATACTATAGGGTGAGACGAGATGGTACTGATCCAGATTAGCGCTCCTCAATACAGGTGATAGGAGGTATAAATAGAACTGGTCATTGCATAATAGCAGGAATATCTTACAGCGATGAAACTTGTTCCGCATTTGTTAAAACCCAGTAAAGAATAATTAATGAAGAAAGTATAAGGCCTTATAAAGCAGGCCCAATTTTAAATCTGTTTATTCATGCATTACTTTATATTTGTTTTTTCACCAATTCAAAATTTGGCCAAAGCATCTGTCACTTCCATTCATATGAAAGGTCTATCTATTCAAAACAGGACAACTTCAGTGTTAATTTGTCAAAAATTCTTATTCTTGACTCTGGGTTGGAGAATTATTATTTTCTTATCAGCAAATCCAAATGCAAAATTACATTTTAAAATAAAAAACGTAGTCCCACTGACATCTACGGATATGCACACACTGACAAGATATGAAATGAATGATAAGCTTGGTTTTCATGCAAGATGAAGTGACTTAAAGTGCAATGGTTATACTATCTATCTGTGTTATTACTGATGCTATGTTTTAAAAGTTGTTTCAGTGATATGAGAAAACAAGTCAATAAATTATCTCTGCTCATAGCTGCAGCTTTAATCCAAGTCTGGCAGGCAATCCTGAACATAATGATTCATAATGACAATGATCTTCACCATCAGCCATTCTGGTTGATAAAAATAAGGCCTGAACACTTCCCTGACATTTCTTTATGGCTGCGGTGAAGGATTTCAGTGCTGAAGTCTTTGCAGGTCAGCTTCTTGTGTCCATGAATCTGGGAATGAGGCCACAGCCACCGCCTAAAGTGTCCTTTAGACTCCTCAAAAAGCACAAGACAGCCAGCTGAGGGTTGACCTACAGGGTGTCAGCTCACATTTCCAGAAACCATTGCAGCAACCATGTTTAGGCCAGTTCACTGCCATTTGTAGCATCAAAACAGATGGTAGCACTGAACCTGACTGGTACGGGAGGATCAGATAGATGAAGCCTTGAGAGGGAGAGTATGACAGGAGAAAAGAGAGGTTTGGGAAACAATGACAATAGGCAACGATAAAATCTGGTATATTTTTGTCCAGGAAATATATTAGGATATGTGACCAGCAGTTAAAAAGTCTCAGGAACAAGAAACAAGAAACATAAACTTCTGTTTATTTCAATATCTTGCAAAAGAAGAACTTCAAATCAATAGTTTACACTTTTCAAATGTGCTCTGAAAATGTAAACTATAAACAATGAGGCTGCAGCTATGCTGGTAAGAGCATTTATGCAAACACCTGACATCTGTCTACGTCCACCATAATCTTGTTTTACATTTGAAATTCTGGTCAATAAATTTGTACAATCACATGGAAACAACAAAAACTATTTCCATTTTTGATACTATCAAACTGAAATATTGTTCATACTGTCATATCTTTTGTTGTGTGTCAATCTCCATTCTCTCCCCTGATGTTTTTGTCTCTCTTTGAATGATAAAACCTGCGCTTTAAAAGTTGTTGCTCAGAATCACAATTAAGCGAACTATTTTGTTATCTCGACGGAAAATTATATCATCACAACAAATAAATGGCAATCCTGAGCAAGAGCAGTGTGAAACATAAGTGAGACACACGACACAGCATTTCAATTTGCATGATAGTTTTAGAGGTGCATTTTGTTTCCCTTTTATTCTGTGTTCAGTTATTGCTTGTGATCAAAGTCTTCAAACAAGGGGAAGTTCAGTCATCTTCTTTTCCATCTAGTCTTTTCTGAACTGTCACTGACTGTGACTGTCACTTTTTGTTTAGAGCCTGCTTATCACGACCTCTGGCTACATATGTGCTTGATATAAGAAAAAAAAAAGGTTGGTGTAATGAAGTGAATTGGGAACCACTGTGTCACGCCAGGCATAATCATGTACTGAGATTTTAATGTCATGAACTGGAAGGTTTTCAAATTGTGTCCTAGCTAATTTTAGTGAGTAAGATATGCTTTCTAAAGCTCTGTGCAGGCATGAACAGTCATGTTAACCTCAGCTCAAAGTGATTGACAGCCAGGTGAGGCCTCCAGCTTGCCCTGTGCCTGTGACTATCTTGTGACTGTCTGGACTCCAAACCATGGAATGACCTTGAAAACAACCTGGATACAGACAACTGGGACATGAACCCTGAAAATAAAGAAAAAGAAAATTATTTTAATAACAAATTAATAAATAAGCCCCAAAGTTGCATGGATTCATTGAAAGATTCCTTTTCAATTTAGTTTTAGCCACATCTAGTTTAGGAAATATATTCTGCCATTTTATTTTCCATAATAGAGGAGGAGTTTAACTGATACAGGGTGGATCTACAAAGACCACCCAAACAACCTGGTGCCATTGTGTGGAAAAGAGAAAGTTAATTCCATATACAGGGGTCAAACTCAATCTGTTTGGTAGCTCAAAGGACTGTCTATTTTTAGTCATTATGGGCAGCAGAAGGAGGGTGCTAGCGAGCCAAGGAAAACTAGAGAAGTTCCAGTCAGATCTGTCATAGCAGGCAATTTTCATTGGAGCAGCAAATGAACTAATTATTCTAATTATATTTGAAAAAAAAAAAGAATTAAAGCATTTTATTGTGAAATGTATTAGGTGTGCCTTCAGTATCCTTCACTGAACTTTGTAGTCATCAACCAATCGGAAGGGGTGAGTAGAGTGAAGGAGGAGGGTGCAGCACCTCTTTGCACACCAATGCCTGATGGAAGAGGGGCGAGAGAAAGAGAGAGAGTGGATGAAGAGGAGGAAGATGAGGAAGAGGAGGAAGAGGAGGTGAGAGAGGGGGGGGGGGGGGGGGGTCAGCTCTTCTCTGTCTCTCTAAGAGCATTAACTGTGGAGTGTTCTGGTGGTGACAGGGCTGTCAGGGTCAGATGGCTGCTCAGCCTGATTAGACCAGCTCACAGCAGATCCTCAACCGAACACACTGCACTGATACAGCAAGGTAGAGCTACAGACTGGGGCACACTGTACACCACAGGGAGAGGCAGGGAGGGATCGTCCAGCGTAACAGTGGGGCAGAGCCACAGGTTGTTGTGGTGTGTAATGTGACTTTTTGCTTGGAAACCATTTATTTCAGCTTCTGCAGCAGCAGGAAAAACAGAGGGCAGGGGGATTTAACGGCAGCAAAGAAGCTGAGGAACTGATCATTTGTCTGTGTTTGGAGATGACATTGAAGAGCTAAGGGGTAAGGAAACCCAGACAATACAAATTATTATTTTTTTTTTGTTTTATTTATGTATTGATCATTATTATCATTTGTTTTGTTGCTGTTGAAGTTTGAATAAATATCCTAAATAAAAAGTATTTGACAAAGATTCCTGATGCTGACACAGACACACAGCCAGTGCGACAACAGCTTTCATAACTTTTACAAGAATTAACTTCAGTGGCAGATACTAAATAACAATTTTCAGCAGAAGTTCATTTCCACGTTAGCGTTGCATGAGATAATGTGATCAAGATCATCAGAGATCTTCAGTGCAACAGACAGAGCGCAGGAGGAGAGGGGCACAGCAGCAGCAGACTGTTGTCTCCACAAAAATCTGATGTGTCACCGAATCAGCTGCTCATATAGATATGGCTATAAATACAGCTGCAGGTATTCAGTGTCTACAGGGGTTTACCATAACAGGCAGTCTGCTGGTTGTATGCCAGTACTCAAAGTGTTGTAGTTTTGCTGCTGCCACTGTGTCCACAGGACCTTGGTGGAACAACCATTTTGGGGGTTTCCTTGTTCAGCAGCCAAACAGTCTCCTAAGGTAAGAGAGAAGGCTGAGTAGGTCTACAGAATGATTTCACATTCAGGCATTCATGTGTTCTTTTCGCAGAGTGACTTGTGTTCACAGCTGTTACAGTATAAACCTGTGTAGGTGTTGACTCGAAGGCAGCAGTGAATGCACTTTAAAGGGGTTGAAGCTATTTGAGGCTACTACTACCTGCCCCTTTACTACGTACCAGCTTAGTGTGCTTCATTCAGCCTTACATGCAGATACTTCAGAAATGTCTGGCAACCAAACATAGCTCTAAGATAATATTGAGATCCATTTTTAACCTCTTTGGGTGCTGACCCAGTCTGTGACAGGGAAACAGCCAGGCAGCCTGACAACCAACTAGGGACACTCCTGTTATTACAAACCAAACTGCACTCTAACAGGGACGATTGGCTTTACAGCGTTAATTGGACTTACTTTCTGTCTAGCCATTTCCATCAAGCTCTTACATGTCTCTGTCAGTTGTTATGTCACTTTGCCTTATATGCCAGCTGAAAGTCTGCAGTGGTTGGACTTGTAACGGGCTTTGATTTTTATTACATTTGTGTCTAGAAATGTATAATTCCTGGTCTGCCATTCAATTTCACTGAATTCACTGCTTAGTTTTGTCTGTGACAGAGACTCTGGCCATTTTACTGTGAGTGATACAATTTAGTTTTTATCCTGTCCTGATTTTGCTGTGCTTGTCTCATGCAGTTCTTAAAACAGGAATTTTTCCATTGAGTGGATGGAAAATAATTGACCTCTATGCTGATTAGTGGCAACACAGGATAAATTATAAATAGTCAACAACCTGGAATAGACTACACTCCTCTGGAAGAGGGAGTGAGTAAGTCGGCATGTGATTATGAAATGTGTATGTGTGTGTATGTGTGTGTGCGCGTGTGCTGACAGAGCTGAGGTGAAGAGGTGACCACAGATTACCCAGATTACCTCTGGGTTTTCCCTGGTTGTTTGTCTGAATGTTTGGGCATGTGAATTGGTGGAGAGTTGCATCTTTAAACATCTTCCCTTCAATCTCCCTAAAAACCTCTGCTCACCGTCCGGAACTAATGAGCTCATATCTTACAATTACAAAGCAGGAAGGTTAGAGTCACAGTGACATAGATTTTTTATAGAGATAATTTCTCAATGACAAGAGCATAAAATAACTGGCCTTTGTTGTTGTCGGCTAAATTACAACTGATCTTATCATTTCACTTCCTTGTGTGCAATGGAGGGAGAAGAATTTTCTACAAATATATTGTGCCAACATGTAGTTGAGATCAGTCGGCTTTAAAAATGCTAAATAATATCCTTGAGCTACCTGAACACAATGCACCTACAGTACAGGTGAGATAAAAATTTCCTTTTTTGATTTTGTTCTCATTGTTCCCCACAGAGCAGATTTAATTTTGTTGATATTGAGCAGGCTAATCTAATGAATTGTCCATACTTTTTGAACGCCATCATATATTAGATTTTCTAGCTCATGTTGCATCTGTCATCTGCTGCCCAGCTTTCTTCATTCTTCTTCATTCCATGTAAACACTTGTAAATGTCAAAATAATTCTGAGTATGACTGCTCAGACAAAGCAGAATCACCTCTTTGCAAATATTAGCTCTTGTGGTCTTGGTAAATGGAAGCTGTGGGCTTGTAAGTGAATTTTAAACGATTGTCACAAAATAACACCGCCTTTGTGTCCATTTTTCATGATGTCAGCAGCCAGCTACCTCCTCTTATTAACTATTTCAAATTGGAAAGCCTGCAGAAGTGAGTATGGTCTTGTAACCTCAACGCAACCTTTATGCAACTCATAATTGCTATTATGTTTTTTAATTGGCTACATTATAAAATACAATGGGCAGCACGGCGGTTTAGTGGTGTGGTCACCCCACAATACGAAGGCTGTGGGTTTGGTTCTCGGCCTGGGTCCTTTCTGTGGGGAGTTTGTGTGTTCTCCTCATGCTTGCGTGGGTTTCCTCCCACCGTCCAAAGACATCATGTTTAGGTTAATTGGCGACTCTAAATTGTCTGTAGGTCTGAATGAGTGCGAGTAGTTTTTTGTCTTTGTGTGTTGGCCCTGTGATGTCCAGGGTGTTGGCTGGGATTGGCTCTCATGACCCGAACATGGAAAAGCGGTAGAAGATGGATCGATGGATATAATCCAATTTGGCTGATTTAGTTTCTGGAACATTGGAACAAATGTTGAATCTCTGCGATCTTAATTGTAAAATGAATGTTTTACCAGTAAATGTTTCCTTTGTTTATTTCTTTAGAACCTCTGGTTGATGGAGTTTGTGCGGCAGAGTGGTGACTACTGCCACGCCCAACACATTTAGACACATGAAGTTGCACTACGTCACCCTGGGGCCCTGAACCCTGAAAGACCACAGGCCATATCCCTCTGAATCAGCCAGCTCATGGGGTAACAAGTGGAGAGTCGCACAACGGATGCCGATGGACAGAGAGAAGGAAAGAGAGCGTTATTAAGAAGGACAAAGAGGAGGAGAGATCAGGAGTGGACAATCAGAGAGATACAAACAAAGAGGGACACAGAGAGAACTTACACACTGTGGCTTCTTGGACTGTAGGATACAGTCAACTGATGGGAGTGTAAAAGAATCATAACAACAGGACCTCAAAATTGTGACAATAACAGCAATAAACAAGAAGTTCAACAACAAACAGGAAGTCGGGAGCTCACCTGAAGACCTAAAGACAAAGCAGAAACTGCCGCAGCTGGAGTTAAATCAAGAGGTAACTGGTTACCAAATTGTCACTAAATATGATGGGTACCAACGCTTTTTATTCCTCTTAAGTTTACAAACCTATTTAACAGGATTATATGATTTCTTTATTCAAGTGGGAAATGCATTTCCATACTCACATCAATATAACAATAAACTTTAACATTTATTGCTCACGTCAATAATACCAAGGAGGTGTGTGTAAACACAGACCTAAAATCTCAGGTATTCTTGGGAAATTTTAACCTTTTGCTGCGAAACATCTGCTCTATGCTATAACGTGATATGAATGCACTGCATGCTCACTGGCTTGGTTGTCTTACATTTAGTTTCTTGCCTTTCCCATTGGCTTAGTCACCTGTAAGTGTCTGATATCACCCAATGAGCTCTTATTGGTGCAAAATCACAGCCGTACACAAGAAGGGGAATGTGAAGCATGCCTGACTTAAGATAATTAAAATGGTGTTCTAAAATACACTTACATCCCTGTTACTTTCATAAAAATGCAAGCAAGAAAAACATAGATTCATGTCTGTTTATGTTTTACTTCCAGCATAGACTACATGCTGCTTCATTCAAAGCAACCCAGAATCAGTGATAGATTTTTGGTACTCTTGATGGTTCTTATAGGCACAGATCTTACCCGTTATTGTGTCTTAGGTCTGGTTTGCATTGGGTGGAGCTATGATGGAACACCCCTTGAGTTCACCAACCTCAGTGTGGTTGCAAAAATTATAGTTATAATTTTCCCACCTTAACGTGTGCAACTTCTGATGAGCACGATTAAATCAGCAAAGTTCAACAAAACACTTCAATTTAGATGAATAGATTGATATCCCGATATCATGTGTTTGGCTGGATTTTGCTAAGAAGGAATAAAAGATCAACTCAGATACTCAGATATAGTTTATGGGCGACAGTCAAAACAAAGCCTTCATTTTGTTTTGCTTGTTTACTTATCTAAACTTTTGTTAAGCATATTGATAACTACTGTTTTAATTGGACATTATATAATATTGGAAGTAAACACTTGCTAACTAACACTACCTAACAACTACCTGTCAACACTTAAAGGTCAGAGGTCACACCCAGAGGTCAAAAGTGACACTGTCCATCATGAACCGACCAGCTCCAGTGGAACTGTGCCACAAGAACATGAGATTCCTTATCACGCACAACCCCACAGATAGCACACTCAGCTCCTTCATAGAGGTGAGTAAATGTGAATGTTGCTGCCATCAACACTGCAGACATTCACAATTATACCATAAATATGCACACTTAGATTTTGGCTTTGTTGTGAACATTTCTCTCTCGCACTGCTGTCCCTTCCAGGACTTGAAGCGATACGGTGCCACCACTGTTGTTCGAGTTTGTGATATCACATATGACAAAACACCACTTGAAAAAGACGGCATCACTGTGGTGGTGAGGATGCAACACACAAACAAAGCATTTGACCTAAGTCAGTCATCCTGTGAGAATGAACATGAAATTAAATATGTTTTATGCTTCTCCATCAGGATTGGCCCTATGATGATGGAGCCCCACCCCCTAGTAAGCTTGTTGATGATTGGTTGGGTTTGCTGAAGAAAAAGTTTCAGGAAGATCCAGGATGCTGCGTGGCTGTCCATTGTGTGGCTGGATTGGGACGGTGAGACACACATTGAATTAAAATGATCGATTATACTGTGTTCAAACTGCCCTTAAAACCAAAGCAGCACACAAACGCAGCAGCTCCTCTTTTTTTCTCGTTATATGTTCACACTAAGCTGAATTTGAGTGTTTTCTCCTATTCTTTGCATAAAGGGCTCCTGTGCTAGTTGCTCTGGCTCTGATAGAGAGTGGGATGAAGTATGAAGATGCAATTCAACTCATCAGGCAGTAAGAAAATTTCTATACCATATTGTATCTGTGTATCCTCATTATTACAATATTCCATTGAGTAAGAGCATGAATATACGTTTTAAGGTAGTCTAGTATGACACATTTTATAATGATGATGAGGTGATGATTAAAAACACCCAGAGGGACTGAAAGAATAGTTTTTAATACATTAAGAATGCTTAATATGCTAAAAAAAAATGAAGACCATATGACAAAACAATTTATAAGCAAATCGGATATTTTATGGAGATAATAATTACAATAATTCCTACTTTGCTTGTCTCGCCTCTTTGTTGTTCTCAACCTTGATCTTATGAATGCAAAAAGAAACCTACAGTCTGAGTCAGTACTCACAGAGAAAGAGAGAGCATCAGTGTAAAAGGTAATGTAACAGACCTCCACCAACTAATGTTGTATGTTTGCATCTTTTAGGAAGCGACGTGGAGCCATCAACAGCAAACAGCTAAACTACCTGGAGAAATATCGATCGAAGCACAGACTTCGCTTCAAAGACTCTCATGCACACAAGAACAAGTGTTGCACCATGTAAAGACAAAGACACACACCCACACACACGCTCGGACCCCTCAACAAATTCTCAGGAATCCTACCGGACAAGCCTTGTCTCACTGACCTTAGCCCATTTGTCCCTGTGTATTTTTAGTATCATTTCATCTGAATCCATGTTTGTAAATGATAAGTTAATGATATATTGTCTTTTGAAATTTTATCTTCTCTATCAAACAGTTCTGAGGGGTATAATGAGCCTGAACAGATTTGTGTGGGACTGATTTATTATACATGCCTGATATATTGGCCTTCAAAAGCTCAAATTTTCCCTGATATTTTGTGAAAATACCATTCAATGTCCATTTTGTAAAGGTGTTCTATATGTTTGAACATATATAATCACATACAGTGTTTCTGTATGTGTTTCCTTTCTTTGAGATGATTGTAGCACCTTTTCTTTTTTGTCAGTTCTACTGGCCGTCATACATTGTTCCAGGTTCTACACTTACTATGAATTAAACTTCTATAATTCTACAGTAGGGCGGATTTTGGTAAACATAAAGCCTTTATTTGGTTTTCATCTCAGTCACTGTTTTATCATTACATCACATGCTGGGCTCAAGAGTTGTGTTTACATATCTGTGTTTGCATTTTGTCATAATCTGTTTACTGACACAGACAGATCGAAACTCACTTATTAGGAGCTGCTTTTTTGAAACAAGATTAAAGCTAGTACATATATTGTATAAATAGAAAATGTGATTAAATCTGTTGTCATCCTACATGACATAAATGAAACAATGCTGTAAACTAGATGTAAATAATATTAAATGAGGGATTTCTGTTTTTACAGTTGATTTTTTATCAGGGAGGAATCCCCTCACCATCATCATCATCATCAACCCAGAAGCTAACTATTTAAGTTATCAGTTCAGTCCCAGGCAAACTGAGGCCTGATAATTATGTGGAGGATTTGGATGAATCCATCCGCACATCTTTTTGACTTGTTAACAGTGTCGCACTCACATTTATTTTTAAGGTTCCGTTTACTTATTATTACCTATTTGCATTCTTCCTGAATGATGCATGTAGATAACTGATTCTGACACTTCATTCTATTCAGATTCATGCTTTTTTTGTGTGTACTAGCCAGTTTCATGACAGCTTTATGTCACCTCATCTTCTGTATTATGAAGCACATTTTCAAGTGAACAATTTGGAGGAAAAATATTAGAACAGATAGCTTCAATTGAGTTTATGAAGCAACAAATTTAGAGGAAAGAGGGTCTGCCATCTCTACTTGAAATATATATATTAATTAAATTTTTTTTGCTGAGCAATTTGGCTACAGTAGTGTCTGCTTGTTGGAATGATGTGAGTGTGTGTGTGCATCTGTACATGTTACAGTTGGACTAACATGTTCTTATGTAAAAACAGATGCTGTCAACGTCTGTATGTCTGGAATTTCTTGTATTGTTTAATAAAGGGTTGGTTATTGTCCTTGTCTGGTCCCAGTTGTTCATGAGTTAATATTCATATGGTTCTTTGCTTTCTGGTCTTGGTATAAAAAAAAATAGCTGAAAGATAAAAACTAAATTAACAAAAACTGAAGCAAAACTAAACTGATTAAAATCCATTAAAAAAATCATAAGAAAAAAAAAAATATATATTTATATATAAAATAAAAAATATGTAGACAACTATCACCTCAAAGGCTTCAGTATCTTATTAGCTCAGTACTAAAACCCTTACTGGGACAACTAAGGCATTGATAAATCTTACAATAGCTGAGCCTTGACATTTGATTGACCTTTTAATATAAAGATTACTTGTCAGAATAAAAATCTGTATCACAGTTGCTAATTTATTTACCCTTAAGATAAATATGGGAATTGTAAATCTGAACATTTTCCTCTGTGCCCTGCAGTATAAAACCGTGTCTTATCATTTATGGAGCTCATCACCTTTGGTTCTTGGCTAACATTTATATAACATTTATGAACGCCACCCCTTTTAAAATACGTAATTACATCTCTTTCAAATAAGTATTTATTAATAAGAGAGATGTTCTACAGTTTCATAGTCCTGTGGTGGCTGCAGTGAGCTCCTCCAGCCGCAGGGGGCGCTGCCCCACGTAGACACCCGGGCCCGTCCACTTCCGCTGGCACCATTCACTAGTGTCGCAGATTCGACAGAAATTTCTTCGCACGTAATGTGAAATTAGGCTGTAAGTTTCGTTCCAGGGGTTATTTTTGGTCATATAATATCTCTATATCGTTGATAAAATAGTGTAATTTTGCTGCCTGTGCGCGGAGGAAATGAAGGAACAGGAAACAGGTAAGAATATGAGCCTGCCTTAAGCCGAATATGTTTTCCGGGGCTTCATTTTTTTTAGGTCGGGCCAAAAACAAACAGACTCGTTCCACCTCAGCTGAGTCTCCGCGTTTTGTCAGCTGTGATCTGCTCCTCAGAGCCTTTACATTGTTTCCAGGCGGCTTGTTGTTCCGCTAAGGCGAAAATGGCGCACAGCGTTTGGTCCGACACCGGACTCACGTTTGTGTGTCACGTTGTCAAACAGGAACAACAAACCAAGTTCAACACAGCCGTCATATGTGCACAGTTTTATTCTAACAGCGGTTCTTCCCCACGATGACCATACCTCCCCTCCTCCATCACTCCAGCTCAGAGTAGCCCGAAGAGCCTGTGTGGTTGTAACATGAAATGTTTTTGATCAGAAAGACTGAATGTTTCCAGTCACAAACTTGTGTGTGTAAACGAAATAATCATTAATTCCATGTATCTTTAGTGTGATTTTCAACTATTGAAGATAAACTCGTGTGACTGTTGCTTGTTATTAAAAACTTTATGAAAATATATTTGAAACCAGGATTAAATGCTCTAGTTGATAACCAGCTGTGTACTGCAGTTTAAACAGGATTGTCAATTTCAGGTTAAGCCAAGTCAGATAATGAAAAGACATGTAAATACTGAAGTGGGGCCAAACGGCTCTTTTCAGTGGAGGCGAAGCGAAGTTTATTTTCAACTTTTCAGTCAAATATATATGCGTACCAACCCAACCCCTTATTTCCTCCCCAATTTAACCTTTTCTTGTGCATATGGAATATAGAAATCAAATTTCCTAAGAAGTAATATATAAAACCTAAGTTTCCACACATACACAAATAGAGGCTTAACTTGAATAATTTCAAGAAAGAAAAGTCAAATATAAACCATAGTGGAAAAAATATCGTACTCAAGCAATTTTTACAAGTACTTTTTAGCTTTATACAGTTGAAATGCTTTAGAATATACTGTTTTTGTTATTTATTCATCTTATTGGCCTTCAGACTCAGTCAAAGAAAGGCCACTTTCCTTGCAGGGTGTTTCATAAGGGATACAAGTTGTAAATAGAAATTTGAGGCAACTACATATGGATAAAAAATAGCTGCCAGCTCCACTGTTTTGAGGCAGGCAAATGATGCTCTCTTCAATCTAACACCTGTTCTCCCTTTCTTGCTAGCCGACACTATATTTATGTGTCGGCTGTGCAACCTCTTCTCTCCCAGTTGCTCTCAGTTGCTGGCCCATTGTTCCCAGCTGCACCCTCAGCAGGACCCTCCTGATGACATCATCACTGCACTGCAGCCCCTTGTGCCAGAGCCTGTGGAGACGCTGGCAGGTCAGATTAGGATATCATTACCAGGACCACTACTACTACGAAAAAAAAAGTCTCAAGCAATCAAAGTGCTTCACAACAAAATGAAATAATGAAATCGTAAAAAAACAATAGAACCCACAAAAGTAAAATGAAAACATTATTAAAAAAAAAAAAAGTCAGTTACAACTACGTTCACTGGTTTGCGGATGGAGTTTGTCCAAGGACATAAGTAAAGGACTCACCACTGGTATGACAACAGGACTGAAACTGTGTAACTCTTTTCATTGTTTTCTGGAGATGCCAGGAGAGTTCACTGACAAACTGAATTTAAAATAGATGGGGCATTGCTAAACAGAAAATAACTGTTTGCTGAATTTGTTAATAAAAATAAATCGGGAAGACGCAGTGATTTGTTCTCTTGTTTGCCTTCAGAAACCCCAGTGAAGCGAAAGCGAGGACGACCAAAAGGCTCTACAAAGAAGACACGCACAGATTTGACAAACTGCAAAGTTGACTCCATCCATTCTCAAGAGGATGGTTTCCAAAGACAAGAAGAGGAGAATCAGAAGGAGGGAGATCAACAGTGTAGCTCATCAGAAGGTTGCACTGTTGCCACTGATAGATATCTCAGAATTCAATCTTTTTCATGCCAAGCTCAGATACATCATACAGATTAGGCAGCTGGCTGCCTGGCTATAGCAAATTTTGTGACTAACTTACAGTTAGTAAACCTGGCTATGTGTCTGTGTATATTTCCTCTATGCAGTAAAATCTTAACTTATCATGAAAATGTTTTGAACAGCAGTCCTTTGGCTTAGTTATCAAATTGTCAACTCTCCTTTTCTTAATGGTAACAAGAGAGAGAGTGGTTTTAGATGTATGTTTGTTACTGATTTTTGCAATTACACTGAAGTAGTAGTGCTTTCTACACTCAGCATTGTGACTCTTTGTGTCCCTCCATTAGGTGACATTCACAATGGGTTTTCAAGATTTGAATGTAGAAAGTGCCATCGCTCATTCAGAAACAGACGACAGATCCTCAAACACATCTGTCTGAGAGAAGAAGAGGAGGAGGCTGAAGAGGACAATGGTGAGGAGTGAACCAACAGAAATTAGCAAAAGTTGATGTTTATAATAAACATATTTGTTAGCTGTTAGTTTGATCAATAGAAGTTTTACATAAATTATTGTTTACATACATTTATTGCACTTGACTATGAGGATGATAGTGAATAATCATTTTCAGGGAACACGCCTGTTGGAGCAGAAGTTGAGGGCTCTGAGACTTTGGACCCTGCAAAAGCTGATCCAAATCAAATGCAACAAAATCCAGTACAACCAGGGTTTGTAAGAGAAAAAGGTCAGTTTAAAATTAGAATAGTTTCCTCAAATGAATCCAATATTCTGTGTTAAAGTCTGAAACATAGAAGGTAATGGATATGATGCATATTTCTTTGTATGATAACAGATTGTATGACGACATTAAAATCCCTTCCATGCTGATCCAGTCATAAGTTACTGTAGTGGAGTGGCTAGACTGTGCTGTTGGTATTGGTCATTTGTTTTTGTTCAACTTTAATATTGCAATTTTTATAGTTTATTTTCTCTGCTTGTAGATGGAGGCAGCTTTAGATCACAGAGAACCAACCGAAGTCGTGTTTCTAAAGAAGTATGCCCAGCAAAAAGTCAAAAAGGAAGCAAGAAGTCAGTCATCAGTGTTGTTCTGACAGAAGATGAAACACTTCCAGGTCTGTCTCAACGAGCTTTGAGGCTAATCTAGGCTAAGAAATGATGTCTGCTGTAGACAGAATGTTGTATGCATAATGTCTTACCTTTGTTTCAACAGGTGTTTCTCAGATGGTTCCAGTAGAGGATGGTTTAGCAGAGTCTAAAGCCATCAAGGCCCAGTCTGAGGTAAACCCAGTAACACACCAAAACTTTTAAGGGTTTGCTCATCCAAATTAAAAGGACATATCTTTTTGAGTTCACTTTTGGTCATAGGTATTTGACCAGAAAGTCTTTAGACTTAAAGCCCTAAAAGATATATTTTCTAAAATATTGCCTCAGATACCCTTTCTGGAGAAATGGCCTTGACCAACTTCTGATATTTACAAATTAATGTGTTTTAGCATTTCATCTTAAATTCCACTACCGTGATTGCATGATAACAAGTTTCAGTTTTCTCAGTTAGTTTATGTCATGATTATTATCGATTTTCATTTTATTCACTTGTGTCTCTTAATTTTATATTGGTTTATTTACAACATTTTTCAGTCTGCAGTCTTCCAGACTCAGTCACAAGACCTTACAACTGAAGCCACTATCTGTGAAAATAACCCTAAAGTGGACCTGGAGCCAAGGTGGTATCATGAAAATGTCCCACGTGTCATAGAATTCTTTCAGTTTAATACATGATTGATGTGCTAAATAATGAATTTCATTAAGCTTGATATAGAATCAGACAGCTATGCATAGTATCCCATTATTTATGACACATTTAAACAAATGTGATTTTTTTATCAGTCATGTTTAAATATAGTATGATGTTTTATTTTCACCTTGTAGTGGTTTATCCATCATTCTTACGTGCTGTCTGGTTGTCTTTTCTACCCCTAGTTCTAACACTACCTCCACAACAACTGCAGTCAGCAGAGGCTTTCAGGAATATTCGATCAAGCAAGATGCTGCCAAGTACTGTATGAATATCTCTGAATGGTCTTATAATCAATAATAAAATTTTTTAATTTAAAGTTACAGAATTGATTTAAGGTCCATCCCTATGTTTTAAGGAGCAAACTTAGTTATTAGTTTATGTTTTTATTGTCATTTTGTTATCTGTGCAGCCTAGATGAAGACCTCAAAACAATGATATTGGTTAGTAAGTGAATTCAACATTGTATTTGTACTCTCTCTGTCTCAGTTTGCCTCAGAGCCAGCTGAAGATTTTCGCCTGCGAGTTCTGTAATAAGATATTTAAGTTCAGGCACTCACTGATTGCTCACCTCAGGACACACACCCAAGAGAAACCGTTCAAGTGTCCACACTGTGACTATGCATCAGCCATCAAAGGTACATCCAGACTCTCTAACAAAGTATTCATAAATCTGCAGCAACTTACCTTTCTACTGCTATTCTCTACAAAGCCAACCTTAATGTTCACCTGAGGAAACACACAGGAGAGAAGTTCAGCTGTCAGCACTGTCCTTTCAACTGCCTCAGCCCTGGACACCTCAAGGTGCGTTTATTTACTTTTTTTTTAAGTATTATTTTTGGGCCTAATGTCTTTACTCCAAGGACAGGCAGGGAGAGAGAGGGGAATGACCTACAGCATAGGCCCCAGGTCAGAGGCAAACCTGAGATATTGTGATAACGTGCCGTGTGCGTTAACTGCTTGAGCAGCTGTGCTGTGAGATGCTGACATTATTGCTTTATTACTGCTGTTAATTTGTTGGTATTAATAGTAGTAGTAGTACAAGGAGTAATACATGTACTTATTTTTATATGTTTAAATAGAGTTTAAATACAAACTGCAGTATAATGTTATCTGGGAATGGTATGTTGTCTGTAATGTAGCAGTCCGCTAACTTTTACATCTCATTGTGAGAATCTCACTTTTACTCTAGATGGGTCAATGAATAAATTGTAATTTCCACAATTAGTTAAACAGGATTTCTATTTATTAACACAGTTGCACAGTTGTCTGGTTGAAAGTAATTCGGTGTTCTGGTAATGCAGGTCCACATTGAGCGAGTGCATCTGAAGGTGAAACAACACTGCAGCTTCTGCGATAAGAAGTACTCAGATGTGAAGAACTTGATAAAACACATTGAAAAACGGCATAACCTTAAAGACCCTGCAGTCTACCAGAGCTACCAGCAACTGAAGTATGATTTGCAGTATCTAAAAACGAAATCCACCTGCAGCTGTTTAACCAGCTGGCTCATCAACTAATCTTATTTATTTACCTTTTTCTAGATTAAAGACTCGTCAGGGCCTCAGACAGCTCCTTTACCACTGTCCCACATGTAATAGACGCTTCAAGAACCAGCTTGAGCGGGAACGCCACCTATTAGTTCACGGGACTCAGCATCCCTTTGCCTGTCAGCTTTGTGACCATACTGCAACCAGGATGGACGCCCTCTCGGCTCATGTCAGGAAACACCTCTTTCTATACATGTGCTGTCTGTGTGATAAGAAGTTTGTCAGCTCTCAAAGACTGAAGAGTCATGTGAAAGAATCTCACCCTGATGTGGACCAGGATCAGGCCTTCACTGACTGCATCAATAACAGCTACTATCTAGCTGGAGGAGGAATGGGAAGGAATGAGGAGGGTGGAAGAAATGGTGTTGAAGGAGAGGAGTGGCCACATGGGGGAGTGGAGCAGCTAAAAGTAGCTGCTAGTAAAGACAAGGAGGAAGCTCGGGCACAGGATGAAAGTACAGAAATTGGAGGTGTAGTGCAAGGTCCCCAAAATGACATTTCTATAGAAACCACATCTTCCACTCATAAACAGGACAAAGTAACAGCTGGGGAACTGACACAGGCCGACACAGCCAACTTGTCCACTCCTGCACTACATATAGACACACATGAAAAAGACACACAGACATTTATGTCACCAGAGAGCAGTCACAGCCCTGTCCCGGAGGACAGTACTCAAGATAATAAATGTACAGCCAGTAACACACATACAACTTCATCATCAGGAGATTTGGATGTAAACACACCTTCATCATCAGCCCTCTCAGGGGAAGAGGGCCAAACTCTGCATTCAGAGAAGGTAATGTAACTGTGAGGATTCTTTCATTTTATTTTCTTACCTGTCAGGATCGTGCTGGAGCCAATCCCAACTATGGATACTCTTTAAAAAAAAAAAAAAAAAAAAAAACTTGTCCTCAGCCAGACCTTTTCCTGACTTATTCTGTGTTTTCTGCTGGTAGGAGTCAGAGGTTTTCCACCAGAGTGCATTTCAGCAGGTCTTGATATCACTTCAGAAGACTCAGCTTAATATGGAGACTTACCAACGGCTTAGGAAAATTTATGGAGACCTGGAATGCCAATACTGTGGTGAGAAGAAGAAAGCTTTTCTTCTGTCTTAATTCAAGTATTTATTACTGCATGACTTTTGTTTACTGCTTTGAATCATGCTTTTTTTTTTAACCTTCTGCCACACAGGTAAACTATTCTGGTACAAAGTCCACTATAGTGTCCATGTACGGACACACACCAAGGAGCACTCACATTATTGTACAAAATGTAGCTACTCATCCATCACCAAAAGCTCCTTGAAGCGACACCAGATCCAGAAACACAGTGGCCTGCTGCTCCCTTGTTCTAATCCCGGCTGTAAATATACCACACCAGACAAATACAAACTACAAGCGCATCAGAAGACACACCAGGAACAGGTAACCATTCAGAGGAGATTCTAAAAGTTCAGAGAGAGATTATGAAAGTCAATGCTCTTGGTCTTATTAATGATTAAATGTATTGTGAGCCAAGGAGATTTTCAAAGAGTGACGTGTTTGACGTTTAAAGTTAATTTACTGTCTTGACCTGCTGACCACCTCTTCTTCCATGGTTTCAACCAATAGTCCTTTAATTTTGAATATGACTAGGAAGAATATCTCAAGTGTTACACATACATATACTTATACATACACATTATTTCTGTGAGGTCCATTGTTGTCTCTGTCTTGCCCCTTGGTTTCCAGCGGAAGAGTGTGGCTTGTCCTGTCTGCCAGCAGAGCTGTCCAGAGCACAGACTGAAGCACCACATCAAAACATCCCACCCTGGTAAAGAATACGCAAATATATCTATTGACAGTGAATGAGACACACAATAACCTGTTAGTGCCACTTATAGTATAGTATCTTATAGTATCTTATCCTGAAACTATTTCAAGACTGTCCTTTCAGTCACTGCGGGTTCACGTGTCCACTTTCTACTGCTGGCCAATCCAGACTCAAGGGTGAAATCTTTCACAGAGCCTGAAACTGACAGCTTGACTATTTTTACTTGCTCTGTTGTTTTTAACTGTAAAAAAGATCACTGGACTCTTAACTACAGATATCACACCAGACTGACATAAATAGCGTGTCTCATAGCAACATAACCAGGTTCAGTTGTTCACAATCAGATGTTTCTGAACTTCACAATCAATTTAACAGTCTTGTATGTATGTGTGTGTTTGTGTTTCTTGTATGTGTCGGACAGATGCATTGTCTGTGCAGGGCAAAGGACTTATGGTGCAGCGCGCAGAGAAATGCCCTTACTGTGACTCTTACTTCCTAAAAAGCAGCAGTGATTTTCAGCAGCACATCTGGGCCCACCAAGGTGTGAAATCCATCTACTCACAGATAAGCCTACACAGACAATTACACACTCACAGTCTGGAGCAACACATCAGGGTATATCTGGAGACTGTGTCACTGTTTGATTGTTATGTGAGCCAAGTTTCCTTCACTTGATAAATGAGACTGAAAACACACCACAAACTCTGAAGGATAAAAATGACCAGAATTTCTGAAATAATGAGAACCCAAGCAAACACAATTGTCTTCTTGTGTGCATGTGGCATATTCTGAAAGATCAAAACAATTTGAAATGCAGGTAGACAAATGTTATAAGGTATTTTCTTGAAGGGCTGCTTGAGCCTTGCAATGTCTGTTTTAGTCTCTACAAAAGTACACACAACTTCTTCTTAGGGTGTTAAGCCCACTGTGCAGCTGATGAACATCTGGTTGCTCTGCTGAAACTGATGAATACAAAAAACACAACTCCATTAGCCATTTGCTCGTCTGATTCTCCCTCTCGCCACTCCTTGCTTTAACACTTGCTTACCTCAAAGGGCTGTAGACCTTGAAGTTACATCAGTCATTAAGCTGGCAGACATATATCTAGAGCAGGTGTTGTTGAAGGTCTCAAGGGATGCAGCTAACTGGCTGTATCCCCTGAGACCTTCAGTCCCTATGGTAATTGTGTTGTTTTTTTTAGCAATTATTTTTTTCTTGCGTCTTTCCACTTTTACATCTCTGTTTAGGATTTTGTTTGTAATTTTATTTATCAAGTATCTGTGTATACACCTATCTATGTGTGTAGGTCTCAAGCCATATGTCTGCAGTGTGTGTGACTATGCGGGACGCAGTAAGAGTTACCTGAAGGTTCATATGAACCGGCACGACATAGAGAAGCGTCATCTCTGTGATCTGTGCGGTAAAAAATTCAAATCTAAGTTTACGCTGAAAAGCCACAGACTGAGCCACACTAATGAAGGTAACTTTGCTCTTCCATTCTCTAACTGAAAATGATGTGCAAGTGCAAAGTGAAATGAGAATGGGGGAAAAATTTGGGCAATCATTTTGTTTGTTCAGGCAAGCGGTTTCAGTGTTCGGAGTGTGACTTTACCTCGGTCTCTAAACCTTCCTTGCTCAGACACAAGGAGCAACATGCTGAATTTAAGGTCAGAGCACACTAAGGTTGGCGCACACAATTGTTCAGAAAAATAAAAGAATGTTTCAAGTTAATTTTGGATCTAATTATTTCATTTATATTGTGTGGAACTTGTCTATCCCTGTAGCCATTTCGTTGTGCCCACTGCCATTACTCCTGTAATATTGCTGGTCCCCTAAAGCGTCACTACAAGTTGAAACACCCAAATGAAACATATGAGAATGCAGGGCCTGGCCTGCCAAATCCTGAATCTCTGAAGCAGAAAGGTTTGACCTTCCCTTTTCCTATTACCATTTTCTGAGCCTTATGTTCTTTATTTTACAACGTCTTACTACAACTCTACATTTTGTAAAGACTTTTAAAATGTGGTGTATTGATATTATGCCAAAAGCTAAATTATCTAAATAAATTAATCAAATGATACAATAGGAAAAATCTTTACGAAACAAAAAGTATGTTCAGCTTTTGTGTGTCCATGTGTTTAGGTGGAATGAAGTGTCCTGAATGTGAATTTGTTTATGGCACCAAGTGGGAGCTGAACCGCCACCTGAAGAGCAAACACAGTCTGAAAGTGGTGGAGGGCACCTGGGAGGTAAATGTAGTCACATAAATATACTTAGTATAGAGAATAATGGCGCAGTTATTTTTTTATAATTACTGAAAAAAAATAAACACATTTTTATTTCTCACTTATCTATAAATTATTGGAAACGTTAAAAGCAAGGACGTTTGCTAATTACACTCTGTCATCATACATTAGAACCAATTACTCTTATTTGTCAAAGTCAGAGTTTTCAGGATCATACAGTATCTGCCATGTTTCTAAATATCCAGGTGAGTGAGGAAGTAGAAGCCCAGTATGTTTCTGTGGAGGATGAAGAGCAGCTGACAGAAGCACATGTAGCAGCTCTGAATGACAACGGTACCAACAGCAACAGTGACAAACATTTAGTAAATGAGTGGCTCAGCCAAGGCTTACAATCCCCCGGCCCTCTTTAAACTTTATTTCTACACAAAAAAATGGTCTCTTCCTGTTAATGCTACATACATGCTACAACATGCTATTGATGTGTTTGTCTTCTCTGTTCAGTTAACATTCAGCAGATCACTGAGTTCAGTTCAGAGACTCACAACGCTGTCACCTCCATGGTTGCCATGGCTCCCGGTACTGTTACTGTGGTACAGCAGGTAAATATCATCTCATCGCTCATTGAGGAAATCACTAGAATTTCCAACAAAATGTTGATGTTGAGTTCCTGTCAAAGTTGCAGGTGGCTGACGAGCAGGAGGTGGGTAACTGCAGCAACCAGCTGATGGTGGTGAACACCGAAGGGGGTCTTTCTGGTGACCAGGTGATGGTGGTGGAGGATGCACATGGTCTGGAGGCTCTGACAGTCCTTACTCAGGAAGAAAACACACACCACTATATTGTCTACGTTCAGGAACACACAGTAGAAATCAACTAGTGATGCATGGAATTGCTGATACATCAGTGTTATATATGCCAGCAAGTAACAACATTCCTTCGAAAATTTATCATGTACTACTAAGTAATAAAATCAGGATTTACTAAATGTTTCCTCGTCATCATTAAAACTTTTCTTCAAAAGTATTTAATAGTCACTTAATCACAATAAAAACACTAATGCCAAATTCTGCTTTGTCATGAGATATATATATATATTTAAATTTAAATAAAGGCTCTGCTCTGTAGTGGATTCCATTCAGAGTTCATTTAATAAGTTCAGTAGCTGCTCAGTTTTGCAGTTGTGACAGCTATAGTGTGAAATAAAACAATTCATTTGGATGGCCTTCGAAGCTATCGGGAGTTTTTTACAGCAGAAGATGGTGTGAAACATTGTAGATAACATGAAAGAGGCAAAGAACAATGCTAACAATACAAAAAGAATGTGTATTTTATTGTTGGGAAAGTAAGTCGATAACACGAAGCGATGGAAATTAGATTTTCATGAACAGCCGCGTCTGCCGCGGGCCGGTAGGTGGCGATGGCGCACTTAGCGTTGTCATGACGACCGTAAGAGTTTGCAGAAGAAGAAGAACTGGTGGGAAATTTGACGGTGGTTGTTGGTTGTGAGCCACTCAGTATTTTACTGAAATCCTAAATTTACCGTGAGCTTACTCATGTTTACACGATATGGACCGCTACGTGTTGGTTATTTCCTTCGGCCAAACGGAAGCCGTCGTGGCGGAGAACTATACATGTGAGTTTGAAGCAAATACAAAAATGCTAATGTTAGCGCAGCTAAGCCAGGTTGGGTTGAGTTAGTTGGTTGGTTGCTCAGACTGTGGGGAAGTTACACTAACTTCAGTTTAACTCACTGGGATTAGACTGGTACTGACAGTATTTAATATCTAACACATAATAATATTTTCTGTATGCAAGATTGTATCAGGTAAACAGCTATGTTTCCTACTTTGGCTTATAAACATTTCAGCCGACCAGTCCAACCTTTCTAAAGTTTATAACTGATTTACTTTTATATATGCACATGTATTTCCTAAATGTTTAGCTGATGATATTTTTGTCGATATTCAATTCTTATTTGCTTTTTTTTTTTTTAAACAGGTCTAGAGCTAGTGAAGCGCATATATGACAGGCTGGTGGACTGTACAACACAGGAGTCAGTCAGAGGGCCTTCTCTGTTTCCAGGTACAGTAACTGTGTGCCATCTTTATCCTGCCTGACTTTCATGGTGAAAAATCTCCTTAATGTTAACTAAGGTTTTTTTTTTTTCCTCTGACTGCCCCCCCCCCCCCCCCCCCTCTTTTTTTTTTTAAGCTTGTTCTCTAAGTGGCAGCCCATCAGCCCAGAGGTGGTACTTTGCTGTTCAGGCTTCCCAAGGGGTGACACAAGTAAGGCAATAAGGAGATATCCAAGTCTATGTATTTTATATTTAAAGGTGTTGCGCATAAGTGCGTAATTGTGTGGTTTTTATAATGTGTGAAAAGTGTTAAGTGTATGTTCACCATAAATTGCATGTCTGATATACTCCACCAACCCAAGTGCTTTGTTGTTATAAAAATCATGTTCTTCCTGCAAATGCAAAATGGGAGGAAAAATTTTACAGGTTTACAAGTTTACAGGCATTAATACTATAAACTACTGCTATTTTGGTGGTTTATATTGTCCTCATTAATTTTGAGATAATGTTGAAAGGATATCAGAGTATATCTGTTCATCTTGGTTCTGAACGGTTTCAACAGAAACAAAGCAATTCAGTGTAACATTTCACAGAAATCATTGTGCCCTTCTTTATGTCATCATGGTCCATTACAAATATTAGGTTGTATGTATCACAGCAAGTTACTTTCAAAAGATTTTAAGCGTTTAAAGATACGGTGGCACTTTAATGATCCCAAGAGTAAAACTATTACTTGATTTTGAGCAATGACAAGGTAGGTAGGAGGTAGACAAGACCAAAATACTGATAATTAAAAGCAAAAAAGAAAATGATTTAGAATAAAAAATGTTGCAATTCTTTGTTAACCCTAAATGTATATAAATTGTGTTGTAGTTTTGCAGCTTGGACTGGGAAGAGTTGGGCAACTGCCATCAGAAACCTGACAGTGAGGAGGAGAAGCCCAATGCAGTGGAGTCATGTCTCATTTCTCTGAGCAATCAGGAGACCGCAGAGCCAAATGCTGACCAGTTAGTACTGCCTGAGTGACGGCGGCAGAGGATATTCACTGTTCTTTAGCTTTCATTCATTTATTTTTTTCTTTTTTTATATACATTCACAGAAAAGTTCTCATTTTTAAAGAAATGATTTCCTAATTTGTAGGTAAGAAATAGATGCATGTTTTAAAAGAAGTCCTAATCTCACTTGTATGACTCTCATACAGGTTGTTAGAAGAGGCCGCTGAAGGGTTGCATCTACTGTCTGACAAGCTCCCACCTCCAGGTACAGTTGACCAATCAATAGTTATGTTAGTTATGACAAAGGAGAACAATAGAGAACAATAATTGAATATTCTTCCGATAGAGTCACAAAGCAGGAAGTTGGCTTTGCCTTGTACATTTGCACTCACGAATGGTAGATAAAATACTTCTGCTCTGGCTTCTTAGAAAAATTTCCCGCTGGATAATTTACTCTTAGAAGAAAACTGCTGACCATGCACCACCTCTACATAGGTTCAGTCACCCTCCACTACTAGGTATCCCAAGGAGCTGGAGTCAGTGTGTGCTTTCAGTTTTTCTTCCTCAGGTCTTAATATAGCAAACAGAGAAGATGGTATCTATGGAGTGACTATCTTAAGTCATGGTCGATCGTGAAATCCTTTCGACAAAAGTATGTAAGAAAAAAGTATAAAGAATCCAGGAAGATGTGTTATGAATTACTCTTTGGTCTGTCCTATTTTTCACCCCCAGGTAAAGCCCTGTTGGATGTGCTGGTACTGGGCTCAGCAGAGCAATCCCCTCCAATTAAAGAACTGCTGCCTGTGTTGGGAGCTCTCAAACACATGTCCTGCTGGCACAGTGCTAAGATCAATTTTGTGACACAGCACATGACTGGGTGAGGAGACACAAAATACCCATAAATGACATTTAGAAATTATGATCATATACACAGAGAGCAGATGGTTCTCTATGGTCATGGCACTCACTAATGTATCCTGAGATGTTTCCAAAGGAGGCTCAAAAAAGGCTGTGAAAAATTGCAGGTATAATTATTTGTGAAATTCCCGACTCACCAGTAGGGGGAGTTAGATGAGCAAGAATATAAATGTCCTGAGTGACAGTAATGGATGAATTGTCTGAGCAACATTTCCACAGAAGAACTCAATTTAGTTAATTGAAAAATAGCTGTATCTTTGGAAATATATTGCGACTTGACTTGTCTAAATGAGAGAATTAAAATGAACCAGAACCCTTATTTATAATCTACACAAGTCAGTAATGAAGGTTCCTTGCTTCTGGTCACTGAATGATAATTTTTCTTCTTGCCCAGGTGGCAGAAGGCAGCATCCTACCTGAGTGCTGGTCTGTTGGAGCCTGCCGACCTGGACACCTGTATCAACCACAAGGAAATATGGAGGGGTGGCCTAGTTATCAGAGAGAGGAAGGTAAGGATCTCGGAAAATGCAGTAAGCATAAGGGGGTGTTGGGATTGTTGGTCTTTTTGCATAATTCATTTTGTCTTTTTCTTCTTAGTGTATAAAAATGGAGACGGAGCTGGAAAAACTGAATCTCGCTTGAACCTATAGAGTGCAAATTTGTAGTATTTGTTAAAACACAATTTAATTATGACAAATAACAAAGACATAACACTGGACTTAGGGGAGCAAACGTTAAGATTATTACAGAGTAAAGTCAAGGATTTTTGAGAAAGTTGCACAAAGGGTTTTACGTCTCAGTGCTGTGATGAAGCTCTCTCTTACAAGGAGGTTGGATTATTTATGTGGGTGACAGCTGAAGATTGATTTATAATTCTCTGTGCATGCTTGTATGAATCTGAATATAGTGTTTTCTATATATATGCTTATTTTAAAGATTTTGAATAAATATTGATGTCATTTGTGATTTAAAAGCGGCAAAGAATTTAAAAGGTATTTTTGCCATATTGGCTGTTGAGCTAAAGGACTTGCTTTGGGAACCTTGTGTGTGAAGCTATGTGTAATGCACTGATAATGTGGAGGGCATAAGAAAAAGCTTTGTCCTTTTAAACTCACCAGCTTCCTGGCCAAGGGCTTTTTATTATGAAATGTTTTCTGTGGCCCAGCTAGCTGGGATCAGTGAGAGGAGGCAAAGAAAACTGTGGTTTCCGTTGAGAACTTGCTATACTGGGGTAATTGCTATACAGAGATCTGATTGATGCCACCATGTGTTCTTCTGTCTTTTTCATAAGAAATTACTCATGCACTGCACAATGCCACAAGGTAAATTTTCATGTATTTTTTCCTTTTAAAATTTGTTACTTTTAGTGTCGGTGGAAATCAGGAGGGGAAAAGTCTTTCTTACTGCTGAATGAATACAGAAGAAACAAAGGATATCACTGAAGGGTCATGGGAAGTTTTGGCTTGCTGCTATTGCCCTGGTAGAGTCTGTCCAGTCTTGCTATGAGTCAACCCCTTCCTTGTGGAGTCAGCTGCAATTAATGATTGGTTCAGACTTGGGCAAAGGACAAAGTATTAGACAGGTCCTTTGTGAAGTTTCTGGCCAGTATTTAAATGACTGCGCTGGTTTTAGTTACATGCTGGTCTAGTGTTGTGCTGTTCTTGTGTTGGAGTTTAAAGTGTGGAAAAATAAAACCAATGTCACTGAAGTTACTGCTCCAACATGACATTACCTTCTCACCCAAAGCAAGGTCAGTTTAAAATAAAAAAAAGGCATAAGACCAGAGTCAATTGAAGCTGTAACTTGATACGATTTTGTAGTTGAAGGTTTCATCACAAATGGGCATAATACTGGCTGTCCACATATTTTTGGCCCTGTGTTGTCCTCTCGTTTCCCAGTTTCCTGCAACTAGCTGCATTTTGGTGTCAAAATGAATGGGCTGAGGTGAACTGACAGCTATTTTTTGTTGCTACCCTGGAGATTACTTCACACCCACTTGTACTTCTTTCTCATTATGGGAAAGCTCTGGCAGGTGCAGCAGTTTTCTGTCTCTGGACAGAATTGGCCAATTTTGTGCTATTCTTCCGCAGTCCTCTCGAGAGAATTGGCAATCTGTTTCGCTGTAGAGTTTCCTATTATGTCTCTTACTGTTGGTGTTCTTTAATCAGGAGATTTCAGTTGGCATTTTAAGATACTTTTAAACATTGATCAGCTGGTGTCTTAAAGATACAGAACCACATATTTATGTGAAATGTGTATTTGGTAAATAAGGGTCTATTGTTGATGTCAGATTTACAGTGAAGTGTTTGCTTCTATTCAAGAACTAAATATCCTTGTTTTTTGCTCGATGATTGCGCTTGTTTAACATTTGAAAAACAGTTTTCAAGTCTTTTTGGACCTGACAGGTTGGACATGTCTTTTAGCAGCATTTTTTCTTGCTGTTGATGTGAAAATATGAGAAACACTAAAAGTGGGGGTACAAAATTTGCACCTCACAACAATATGATGAAGTAGCATATTTTAGGTTGCTAGAGAGTACACAATCCATGAGAGATACATTTAAACTCCCATGTCTCATTACATAGTTTGTCCACCACAAAGGACACACTGGTTTATTTCCTTTTGTAAGATTTCTTTCTCAGTACATATCTGCCACAATTCAAACTAACTTAAACATTTAAATAGTATTTTATTGTTTAATAAAAAAATAAAGGTGGATATGTCCTTATCAGATATTGGTATTGAGCCCAAAAGTTTAGTATTGGCTGTAAAGTGATACTAAGTTTTATAGTGTTTTGCAAAGGTTTTCTCCAGTTATCTCTTATCTGTCTGTATAACTCAGAGGATGCCGAGAGGTTTGCAGTTACTTCTGTACTGAAGTGACCTTTGCTAAGTTGCTGCCTAAAGAAGTGAGTGGAGTCCAACAGTTAGACAGCCAGTAAAGGCTTCAGTTGGAGATTGTGGTGAAACAAAGCAAAAGGCTAAAGACAGTATGCATCACCACTTTAGAGACAAGTAATACTACTAATATATGCATATCACTAACCATAAGAGCAAATAATGAAATCAAACATTGATTTTTATATTTGGGAACAACACTAAATTGCTGCATAATATGCTGTAAAGATGTAACAGATGCAATGGGGCCAAACAGTTTTGTATGTCTATGATACATAAATGCCACAGGTACTCTAATAAGCTTTGTCTATCTGTGTTTTCTTTTAGTTTTTGTCCGAGCTCCGTTTCGATGGCTTTTCACTGTGCTCCTCAGCGGATCACTTACCAGTGTCCAGTCTCTTGCGCGCTCTCTTCACCACTACTGACCACAAATTACAGTCTGAGGTGAGTCCTGAGTTCTTTGCTGCTTCTCATAGCTTTAAAGTTAAATCTTTTTTAAATGGAGCTACTGAAAATGTTCACCTGATGATCATACTGAGTTTAGTGTCTGCTCTGTTGGGGAGGTGTGACATTTTGTTTTGTGCAATCCAATCACTGCCAAGTTTACGTCCTGACAAATTTGAAAGATTTTGAAAAAGATTTTTGAATATTAGAAGCGTCATGGAGTCAGTATACATTTTGCAATTAGTTTTACACTGTTAGACTTAAATGTATAATGAAACGCAGCGATTTGCCAACACAGTCAGGGAAGCAAAAGATGGTGACATGATTTTAAAAATTGGCTATGCAAATAGTTTGAAGATGTAAATGTATGAAACATGTTTCAAAGTGTTTCATGCGAAAAATACCCACAATGTATTTTTGAGAAATGAAAACATTGTGTTCTGCAAAAGAAAATTCCCTGTCATCCACATTTGTTGCGGTCTTGTTGGTATTTTGTTATTCTTTAAGGCTGTAGCCAGACAGTAGTCATGACTTGCTGGGACTGGGAGTTGTTGAAGGTCGATGTGAGTACCGCCCCAATAACAGTGTATAAGTTAGTTGTGTTACAGCTTGCATTGCTTCTTTCATTGGTTAAATTAGTTTGAATTCAATGCTATTTAAAGTTGACTTTGTTTTCACTCCCTCTTTAGCTTCTGGCAAAATGTGTGGGTCTGTTCACATAGTTATGAATACAGATTAACAATAGATTGAACAGATCGACCCTTTTGTCAGCAATACCTGACATCTGGTTATTTGAGTCACTATTGGATGAGTTGCAGGTGAGTTGTAGTGGATCAGTGCATCCTTACTAATTAGCTAGTTACCGGATATAGGAAGATCACTGAGACAATTCTCATTTACTTGCCCAGACACCTCTGGCAGCTATTTTAATTGAGTTTTCATTGCCACAGAATTACATGTTTTTTCCAAGGTCCAATTGTTTGCATCATTATTTCTTGTTTCTTCCTCTAGTAGCATGCACAGGGACAGTCCCAGACTGCTGTAGGCTCTGTGAATGATCCAAACGTTCTTAGTGAAGAAATCATATTTATAGAGATGTACTGACTTTGCTTAATTTCTTTAGACGTTACATATGTTTTCAAATCAATTAATCAAATCTCTGGCAGTTAACACTCTCCTGTTATGAGCCATGCTCTCCCACATTCCGCAATGTGACTGTTTTCCAAGTGATGACACAAATTTGTTGCATTACCTTAGGTTATTATCCAGGAAGGGAGGCAGGTGTTTGCATCATTATTTGCAAAAGTCTGTTTGTGCCAGTCTAGACTGCAACGCTGCACCAGAGTTTTGAATCTGAAAACACGCCAGCAGCTTTTCCAAAGGTTGCCATGTTAGGGGCTCGACAACTGTGGTGTAGTGTGGGCGGCAGGAGTAAATGTAACAGAAGTGATCTATTTTAAAAGTAAATGGTGAGTGTGGATGTAGCCTGAGGCTCAGCGTTCACACTCATGAAAATGGATATCAGCATACTTAGAGTGAATGTGCACTAACATTAGTTATCATAAGTCTGATGGGGTTGAAGCACGTGACTCAAAACAAGCTTGTATTTTTTTAAGTGCATTTCATAAACAAATGTATTTGGAAAAGTATTAATAAAACAAAATGGCAAATATAAATTGGTGAGAGGTTCTTAATCTAAGTTTTGATACTTTTTCACATATTTCCCCGCCCTGCTTTGTAGCCACATTCCTTCAAACTTCAGGGATTGTTTGATTGATGGTGATAATGATGATATGATGACCAATAATGACAGAGAGTTTTCAGTTAAATCAGAGGAGCACCTTTAATCCTTAGGAATCTCAGAGCTAAAGAGCTGAATGAGCTGCACACTGTCTTCTAATGATTTCTGGTGGCCAGGAGACAAGTTCAAAAAGGTCATGTCCTGGCTGTCCTTTAGTCGTAATGAGGAGCCTGTGACAAAAGGACCTTCACTCAGATGAAATCACATGTATTTCATCTGGCATCTGTTGACCCCAAGTACCTCTGTTGGCCATATAGTGAGAAAATGTCGTCAGAATATAGATTTAAGAGATCATCAAAGATGACTAATGCCCAAGGTTTCAATGGATATCTTGGCTGCAGTCCCACGTTACTTTAATGGACTTTGCACACATCTTGTGCATGCCATTTTTCACCAAATCTTATGTACTCTATTGTTGCATAAAAGCAATCTGACATATTGCTTAAGTAACAAAAATAAGTGCCTCTTTATAAAAAAAAAAAAAAAAAAATAGTGCAGTTAAACATGGGTTCCTCATTTTCCAAACCTTGCACACTGTGAAGCTCATGTCAAGCTTGGTCTTCCTGGGCATTCGGTAAATAGGGCCCTATAAAATCCACAATCACGGAATTGGACATTTGAAAACAGAACTGACAAACATTTTACATATTCTCCCCCCCCCCCCCCCCCCCCCCCCCCGGAATAAAAAGGAACGTCTCTGTAAGGAAAATGCTCCGCAGGGATCACTTATAATGCACGGCCCCCTACCCATGAATGAATGAATGAATGAATGTGGTGACTTCAGCATAGTGGGCACGGTTCAATTTCCGGTAGGGGCACCTGAACATGTCATGTTGTGACCTGAGCAGCACAGTGGCGCAGTGGTTAACGGTGTCGCCCCGCAATAAGAAGGGCACAGTTCGATGACCGGTGTGGGGAATGTCCAAGTTAATAGCAACCAGAGAGTAGACAAAACACGGGACCCCTGCAGAGAGTAGAGACTAAACCAGACCAGACATGGGGACCCCCCCCAGACTAGACTAGACTAGACCAGACCAGAGACCCCTTCAGAGAGTAGACAGTAGACAGTAGATCAGATCAGACCAGATCAGACTAGACAAGACACCAGACCCCCACTCCAGAGAACGGACCCCCCAGAGACTAGACCAGTGTGAGAAAAGATGTCACACAGACCATAAAGGTTGCCTTTATAACAGTTGGTATATTTCTGTCATTAATTTTCTCATGTAGATTATTAATATCAAGAAACCCACATAGGAGCTGTGATCAAGTCTGATATGGGACACACACACAGGCAGCCTTTATACAAGCAATAATTAGATGAGCATTAAAAGCACTTGGTTTAAAGGCTGCTGTTAAACACATTAATGAAATATTGAAAATAATCACAAAATACCAGCCATACCTGTATGTTGTATTTGTCAAAACCATTGTCTGCTTTGAGAATTTTTGTCTAGCAAGAGATATTTAAATGTTTGTGTTGTTGTGTGTACTTGTTACTCATTTAACTTAGCAGATTTGCATAATTAAGATGTGTGTATGTTTGTGTGCACTACTCATTAATGAGTCTATGGAGAGTGAGACAGTGTTGGTGTGTGATCTGATCAGATTTCTGTACAGAGAAGCAGATGGCAATGACTGTCTTGGCACACACAAAAAAAAAAAAAAAAAAAACGAGGACAACAAAACAATCACAACTCTGCACTGCTGGGATAACTGGCTCTGCAATGAAACACGTACACTCTGGGCCAAGAGGCCGAACTTTGCTTTGTGATGACCAAACAAAGCGGGATTTTTAGTGTGGGGTTTATGAAATCTACACCAAGTGTAAAATATAAAAATTCTTGTCATGATAACAGAGGACACTAAAAAACTTTTCACACTTGTTAGCGTCAGGTTGCTCTCTTGTATGAATGAGTACAGTCACCTTCCACTCCCAGGTTAATTAAATTTGCTGTAGCTGTGGGTATTTATAAGCTCCAGCTCTCATTTTTGCCCCTTTTCGATGCCGTGACAACAGTGACTTGCACACCACATTGCTGTTAAACCCGGAAACACTGGCGCCTGACCCTCCAATGTGTTTTGTAACTGCATGTGATGACAGTACTGTCCGTGGTTGTCATCCTTTTTAGTCTTCTAAGAGTATTATCTTATTAATGCCCTAAAGAAATTCACCAGTTCACCAGCTTATTCAAATGGTGACATTTAGGCCTTTGGAGTGTCCTTTCTATGAACACCTTATCTCTGTTTGTCAAGGTTGGCTAAGAAATTCACCTCACACTTCCTTTTGGGATTTAAACTGTCTTCTTACTACATCTCCATTAAAACCATTACACTTCTTCCAGTCCTGAGCATTTTAATATTAAGTAAGTCATACCTGCTGCTCCAATACCAAATTTGTTTCACCATGATCCCTGAAAACACAAATGAATGAAACAGATTTTTACAATGTGATCATACAGATTAACACAACTTTAATTCATTAAATGGGAATGAATAGTTCAGAATATGTTTGTACTTGTGAAAATCAAGCCAGTGTTAATCTCCGCAGACTTTTCTGCTCATGTACAGAACATAACAGCAATTTATCTAGAAGAAATTAATGGGGATCATTTTGAATTGCATATTTGCATTGAGTCATGTTTAAACATGGAAAAACATTTAAACCACAGGTGTATGAAATTTTAATACATTAACGAGGAGCATTTCAAGTTGTTCCAGTGCAGATAGTAAAATATTAGAAGAATGATCTGTTTCACTCATCTCTACAGGCTACTGCCTTTGTCACTGAGTTAGTGCTCACTGGGTTAGACATGTGAGAAAGAAACTTTACCATTATGCAAAAGTAGGAATTCAGTCTATATTTATTAAAACCTTCATGTACTCTTTATCTATAGGACTCGATCCAAAATAGGTCACCACTTCATTTTTGTTCCACTTCAATAATTTATGAGAAGGACATTTCAGGCTCTGTATTTGTTTAAATTTCTGTGTATGAGAATGACCTGTTTTTCCACGTTACAAATGATTTATATTTTATTGATTTCCTTTAAGTTACCAAGCTCATTAAATAAGTAGGACAGAGTGTTGGAATGTAGGTCTTTCTTAATGTGTGTTATGTTGTGTTTAATGAGCTAATGGATTCCTGAAAGAAAACAAAAGTTATTCTATGGGAAGATGTTTGTCATTTAGTAACACTGAAACAACTAGCAAATAATTAAGTTTGCCAACCAAAAGTCTGATGTTAAGTCTTGTAAATGTAAAGATTTGCTGCCTTTCTTAGTTTTATCTGGTAGGTATCTGATAAGTAACTTTTTTCAAATCATAACATCTGACGACCTTATCGGTTACTGTTAGAATTTATTTTGACGTTTTAGAAGCCAAACAATTAAGCAGAAAAATGGTGGACTAACTCATGATTTAAATTATTGTTAGTTGTCTCTCTCGTGTGTGGTCATCTATCTCAATCACTCAACCTTTCAGCCCTTTTCCATTTTTTCAAAAATTTCTTTGACAAACCCTGTTTTTTTTTTTTTTTTTTTTTTTTTTGCCCCCCCCCCCCTTTTCTTTCTTTGTATCTTTACTCATTCCATCCTCTCTGTCATTCTCTCCACACCCATCCTTGCTCTATATTTGCAGGTCTGCCATTACTACGCAGCAGTTTTGGACTTGATTCAGGTTGTTGATTTATCAGACCTGCCCAGCTTTCTGATGTCCAGCATCCATTTTGAACTGTATCCTCATTAAAAATGTGTCCACACTTGGAAATGAACCTTCAGTGACATCTTAATCAAGCTTTTGTGAAATGGCTAAGCTGTACCTTCCATTCAAACATATGGTATTGATAACAATATAATGTATATGTATATGAATGCAAATATATTTGATAGTTATAATAAAAAATACTCCTCACTGTTGGTATGTACAATGCATATTGATATTCTGACCAATTGTTTTTATTTTAAAATGCGGCTAATAACTTCTGCTCCTTAATATTATATTTCTTAACACTAACAAATAGAGGTCTGTGTGGGAAGTCAGCCAAGTCGAAACTTCTGTTGGACCAGCTGAGGTCAGTTCATGGAGAGGTATGTGCCCCTAAGCAGTGCACCTATATGTAAAAAAAAACAAAAACAAAAACAAACCCTGATGTAGAAAGTTGTATTTACTAGTAAAACAAAAAAGTTAACTTCTAAAGGTTTATACTTGAGAAGGAAATCCTTTTTTCTTTTGTTCCCCTTGCAAGGTATTTCAGACATAGAAGGTAAACACCAGGTTCCTCTTATGTGATTTGTGGGACTGTGTGTTCAGGTTTATTGACAAGTTTTCTTCTCCAGGTTGGAGTATTGTTCAGCCTGTCATGTATAGTCACCCCCATTGCCCAGCCCGCAGCTACCCAACTGAGCTCCCAGCGCTGGAGGGAGACTATGTCAAGGAGACCAAAATCCTTAACCGGTAAAACATTTCTTCCCAAATTTTTTACATAACATCATTAAATGGTTGACAGGCAACATTAGAGAGGAGCTATACTCTCTTCTGTAGTGATATAAATTGGTTACTTGGACTACACTGATACTTTGCATAATTGAGTGGAAGCAAACTAAGAACTGTGACCAACTCTATCTGGAAAACTGCAGAACTGAATAATCATTAAAATATATGACAAAAATGACCTGATATGCCAAATACACTGAAATTCTATAGTTACACCAAAAAGTAAGACGTAAGAAAGCCACAAATAGATTATTTATACATTAATACATGCAACAAGCAATGTAAACAGAATATGATAAATGCTTTACAGAGGGAGCCGAAGACACAACAACATCTTTCATATCATGATATTTTTCTATCATACCCCCTGCCTCATCCTGTAGTGCCTTATGTTGAGGTGAAAGGTGAAAGTGCCCACTACTTCCTGCTGGTCCAGGGCTCAGACGATGTTGGGATTGAAGCCTGCAGGGTCAGGATGTTACACTCATACAGTCAAATTAATGGAGCGGCTGCCATGGCAACTGTCACTAGGCTGCTGAGAGAGAAATCTTCATCTTCAGGTAAATTATGTTGTCAAGTTTGTAGAGATGTGTGCATTTCTGTGTTCGTCCCCTTCCCCTTTAATCCTAATTTTGTGCTGCAGGGGACTCCAAAGGCTAACTCAATGCACCTATGTCTATATTTTTGCTTGTATCCACAAGTTTGCTTTGCCCAGAGAGCTCCTGAGCGTAGTTTTTACTGACCACTAGTTTAAGTGAATGGATTATTGTGGGTTTTTTTTTTTTTTTTTTTTTTTTTTTTGGGGGGAACTCAGGGAGGGGTTCTCACAGTATCTCAGCTCCATATCTCCTCCACTCCAATTTACAGTTCTAAAACCTCGTACAGTAATGAAATTTTATGAGTGCTAGTATTTTATCAGCATTTAAAGGCTTTAGAACATCCCAGAGTTGGCCACATTGTGAAAAATAAACCCTTCAAGTATCCTGTTCTCTTAAAGCTGCTCCTCAGCTTGATTAAAGTTGAAGCTCTTCTGGCTTCACTGACAGAGGTTAAGAGGCTGTCTTTGTTCATCAGGCTAGCCTGTGTTTCAAAACTGATAGTCCTCAACACTGTCGGCTATTCTAAATATATACTTATATTTATTTATATAAATATATAAATAATATATACTTTCACTTTACATCCTCCCTTCTGCCTCACATCACTGAAAACCTGTGTCTGTTCTTCTACAGATTTTCTCATCTCACTAAAATAACAATCAATCAAAGACAAAAGGTTAAAGTGAATGGTGAGGAGGAATAAAATATAGATGAAAGACAGATAATTGGACAATATCAGTGTGTTATGAACCTTTGTGTTTGTCAAAGACTCAGTAGATGGGCAGACATCTGTGGAACTGTATATTTCGCACTGTTGCTTGTTTTGTTTCCTAAACCTGAAGCATCTTTGGTGATGAAATACTTTTACTATTCTCTGGCTTTATGTGATATTCAAGAGACCTATCAAGGGGATTCCTCTCGAGACTCCCTGCTGTTAACATTTCACGCAACCTTCAGGAGACATATTTGAAATATTTTTAGATGTGGAGCAGGACTTTAAAAGTTGCCCTAACTTCTGCAGTGTCATTGTAGAGTTTGCAGTAAAAATGAAATTCTGAACATGCATATTTGAAGTTTGCTGCACCTGAATAAAAGCACAGCAATACACGTTTATATCCTGTAATAGTATGTGTTAAAAGTTGCAAATGCGATTCATCATCAATCCCTTTACATATTGGAGCAGTAATCATTTGTTTATCTTTTAATTCAGAGGTTCCAAACCTCTTTACATCAAACCTTGGTATATTTAGTGCACAAGCCCTGATCACATATTGCATATACCTGTGAATTGTGAGTAATACCACCAGAGGGATTTGGCGTCTTATTGACTGTGCTAAACGTCTCAAACATACAGAGAGGAAATTTCAACAAGAGAGTAGAATATAATGTTTTTGTCACATATGAAAAACACAGTAAGTAATTCCATTACTTTCCTTAATGATTTGCCTTTGTGATCATGCCCAAACCACAACACTACAAATTCTGTTGTTAGAGGGCAGTAATTTTTTAGTAATTTTTTGCTCTTCCATCTTAATGAAGAGATGGTCAGCATCAAAGCAGCAGTAACTAGATATGTACTAGAATCTGTCAGAGAGCTCAAGTATTATCTGGATTCAGGGGGCGTTGGTGATTGATGTGTTTGAAGGGAAATTTAAAGTTTTACTTGTTTTTTCTTTTCCTAGCCATTGGTTGTCAATGGCTAGCAATGAACTTCTTGTCAAAATTCCACTCTTCAATGTGTTTGAGATGCAATTAAACTATATGAATTACCTTAATTTGTACATATTTATTTCCTTACTATGGTAGGGAACACCCTACCATAGAAGTGTATTTAAGATAAAAACTCTTCAACCTTTACTGTGTCTTTCATTGAAGGATATCTACCTGTTACACCCCTTCATCTTTCATCTTTTTGTTGCCTTGAATTCCACTACAGCAATTTCAAAATGCTCAGTAAAACAAAAAATATAAAATTGACATTTGCGAATGATCTCATTGTTGTGGTGTTTTTTGGTTCTCCCTTTTTACTATGTGTGTCTCTGCAATCATAAGGTGCCATCGGCGACATCCTCCGCCCTCTGCCCTGTTTCCAAGGAGACAGCCTGCTGAAGAGAGAGAGGAAGGTGACCCAGGTTCAGAATCTGGTACTTAAAGAATATCTCAGTAAGTAAGACGTTTAAAAATAGGAAATCAAAAGTATACTGTAATTCTGGGGAAAAGGAAAGGCTTTTTTTTTTCTTTTTTTGAGGTCTGTTCTTGTGCTTTCAGTCGTTTTTTGCATGTTTAAGTACCACAGTAACTTCAGCACAGCACCTTAAACTCAAAAAGATATCTATCCATCCATCTTCTACCACTTCTCCTTTTCCGGGTCACAGGGGTGCTCACATCCCAGCTCACATTGGCCGAGGGTGGGGTACACCCTGGACAGGTCTCCAGTCCATCGCAGGGCCAACATACGGAGACACACACAGACAAACCACCACTCACACGTACATTTAGACCTACGGACAGTTTAGAGTCACCAGTTAACCTAGACATGCATGTTTTTGGACGGTGTGAGGAAACCGGAGTACCCGCAGGAAACGAACCCCCTACGGCTAAGTAGAGGAGATAACTGTTTTGGGAGTTATATGGGACCAGAAGTATCACGAAAAAGAGAGTGTAATTAATTTTTCTCAGCTAACTGTTATCACCATGGTGCATTTAAAAAAAAATCATTAAAAGCCAGTGTTCATTGATAAAGTGTGATCAGATTATGTGAACTAAACCTTTATCTAAAGTAAGCATTTAGGTAAGTCTTTAGCCAATTTATTCATAGTTTATATTTTTATTTTTTTATTTACTTTTGTCTAATGTGATTTGCATTTGATAAATGGGCCTGTACTATTAACTCAGAATGTCTGTCTTATTCAGCTACTCACTGGTGGAGAAAAATAATTTGACAGGAGGCCTCACAGTTGCTTGTTTAATATGTCTTTACTACAGTCTAAAAATTTGAAGATTCTTAATCTGTAATCTGAACTCACTGCTCTCTCCATCCTTCAGCGCAGGCTAGTGCATAGAAAGAGTCATAATGTCTGCTTGACAAGCAGAGATAGTGGGACACCGGCAGAGTGGAGTAAAATTCTTCAGAATAAAGAAAATGTGTCAGTGCTATTCTTTGAAAAGGCCATGAGGAAAGTGGAGTAGCCTGATAGACCACAGGCCTTAATGAAATTCATCCCAATATATTCTGACTCTACATTAAATTGGGAAAAGGCATGTCCTTATAAGTTACAAAAGTTAGTACTGAAGTTTTTCTGATTATGTGAAGTGCATGTGAGAGATATAGAGACTGAGCATAGACATTAGTGTCTTCATCTCATAGACTGTAACTAGCCTGTCTCTGCTGTATAGAAGCTATGCGTGTGCCAAGGACTTCAGTTATCATTTTTGTTTACATTTTCATAGATGTCACAGTCAGTGATTAGTTTTGTTTTTCATTGTGCTGTTAAACCCATCCCATTCACATTTCGATGACCTGCTGGAAATACTCAAGATCTTCAGTATTTTATCTTTAAACTAATCTCAGCTACAAGAAACCTTTATCTAAGATTCGATACAAGTTGACTTGACATGGGTCACCGAACTTTGACCCTTGTGAAATTGGCGCATCCCAGTTAATTTCTTAAATGAGAGCCTACCAAAGTGTAATTACCCAATTGGACAACTAAAATGAATTAAACAAATTTTCTTCACATAATTGATTTGATCTGATCAACACTAGACTCTTGCATTGTAACATTAATATACCAAAACCGTTTACAAAAACGAAGCTTGTAAATGAGCTACTTGTTCAGTCTGAAGTATTGCTCAAATGGAAACCTGTGTCTGATTGTGCATCCAGGGCATAAAGAGAAAACAACAGCTTCAACCTCAATACCCATCAATGACTTAAAGGCCATTTTGAGTCTGGCGAGGGAGCAATATTTGAAGATGACTGACTCCACTCAACCTTCTGCTTCCACCTGTCTTACATATGAGCAGGAGAGTGCCAGGAAAAGAGGTATGTATGAGGAAAGAGACAAAAAAAATATCTTCATATATAAGCCCACATTATTTTCACATTTGTTTACGTCTACACTGGTATCAAACAATAAGTCAGTCTTTTAAAGCACTAGTTATATTTTCAATCACCGCACATTGAATCCACACACAAACCTTTAATTCTACAAGAATCACTAAACACAGTCCTGTTGAAGGGAATTTTCAGTTTTGGCACTGTAAAAAGGCCATATATATTTCTGAAAATGTGAGCCTTGTTTCCTCATTGTAGGTTTTCAGACGACGTCCCACCAGTCATCTGACTGGCCTGAGAGGAGCGTCCTCCACAACATAGAGAACTTGCAGAGGAGACGACAGAGGAGGTAAGTGTGATATGGAATATCCCCCTGATTATTTCACATCTACAAAGCAATCATGACATAACTGAGTGCATTTTCTGTATGAAGCAATGGTAATTTTACTATGCAAATTGAGGCTCTGTCGCTAATGTGAATCATAATCTAATCTTTTGACTCTCAATGTCCTGTGATACTCTTGCACAGAGGATGAGGGGAGTTAGTGATGTTTTATTCTATTGTCTCTGTGATATAATTTCCAATGGAAATTTTCTGGTCCATGTCAGATTTTCATTCTAAACCACGCTGGTTTGAGAGAATCACAGACTGTATAAAAATTGACCTTGGCTATGGGACTGAATAGTGGAGCCCCATGTTGACTTAAACTGCCGTTCTATCTAATCAGAGTTCATTGTGTCTCCATTTGCCCCAAATTCTCACTTGATTTACCCCTTCAGCAAACATTTTTCCTCACTTTCTCTTGGCTGGTGGAGCCATTGTTGTTTTAGGAATTGGATATTCACTCTTCTTGTTTTGTTGATCATATTACATCAGTGCATATTTCCTACTAGTTGCAACTGTGCTGTGCATTTTTTAATGGTGTGTTCTTTCCCTCTGTCTCTCTGTGCTCAGTGTATATGCAGCTATAATAAAGATAATCTCATGAAACAATAGACCTTTTTCAATCATTAGAAACATATATTTTTATTTTGCATAGCCCTACTCCAGGCTGTTTCTTTGAATGGCCATTCCTGCCCTGAGTAGAGTCTTGATTTTTTTTTTTTTTTTTTAATGTCTGTATCTGTTCATCGTTGCATTGTTTGTGCCTTAGATTTGGTTTATTAGGTCCAGGCTCCAGTGACAGCCTGCTGGGTCCTAAAGACAGTCAAAAGGGCTCATCTGCTCTACTGGATGCCAAAGAACTTCTGAAACACTTCACATCTGATGGTTTGCCTATCGGGGAGCTACAACCACTGACTATCAATAGAGGGTAGGTTCAGTCTTCCTCTCTGGTCCCATGCTAAGTAGCACCTTGACATTAGATTAAAGGTTGTCAAATTAGCTGCTTCAACTGAATTTTATTTCTATCTATATTTCTAGGGCTTGTATTACTATTCAACCATATACATGCACAAGCAGACAGAAGCCAGACAAACAACAGACAGAATAGTACAATTTGATAAACAAAGATGGACCCAAATAAGAACAGTTGAGTCATTACAGAAGAATGTGTGTCTCTCCAATTGCATAAAATAGTTTGTTTCTGTATTTCATGAAAGAATATTAAATTGAGAAGCAAGACAAAATGTTTGACAAAGTATGTATTCATTGCCTTTCTTTTTTTCCTTTCTTCCTTCCTTCCTTCCCCATCTCCACACTGTTCTTCTTCTCCACTGTTCCTGTTCAGTAACAATGTGTTTCAGTTGTCACCAGACCTCTCGCCTGGGAGAATCACACAGCTACCTTTCAGTAAGGCCTCAGCCTCACATTACCATGGCATAGAGTAAGTTCCTACAGTGACTATGCAGCCACAGTAACTCAGATTTTTAAGTATAAGTATCAAACATACTGACCAGTAGAAGCTCAGCCTATAATGAGAAGCTGCATCAGCCTCCATTATTTCTGTGTAATTACATTATTATTACAAATTGTTTTACACAAAATTTTCATTTGTAAATTTAGTTTCTGCCTCGATAATCAGCGGTCCTTGGATCGGGACCAGGCTTTTGTACGGCTCCAATCCCGTCTGGTTCGGCATGAGACCCAAACCACCTGCTCCAAAGAGCCATGTCCCCTCCCCTTTGCCCTCAGCCCTGCCCCCTCCCCTGCTGTGATGTCAGAACCAGGGAGCGTGCCTGATGGAGAGACTCTGCAGAATGCTGATGTAGCCCGACTCAAGCGCAGGTCCTGGGACACAGACATAAATGGAGGTTATCCGCGTAAGAGGTATGATGATTGTGTATGTTTTAGGCTACACAATGACTTGTGATTTATAAGTAAAGTAGACTTTGACTTGACAAATATTTTTAGCGCTTTTCCATTAGTATATGAAATGGCATAAAATTAATGTTAGCTGTTTTTGTGAACTGTTTGTCTGAATGGTCCAGGTTGGTGAAGTCAGAGAGCAGCGATTCGCTTTGTTCCCAGAGCAGTGGTAGCAGTGGCACACACCCTACGATTCGGTCCCTCAGACAGCAACCCAGCAGATCCCAATCTACAGCTGCCTCAATTAGTTCCTCCTCCTCGTCAGCTACAAAACAGACGTCCTCAGGTACAACAAAAATGTTTAACCTAACATGGAATGGGACCATAATTATTATTTCATGTATAGATTTCACCTTTTATTGTTTTTGATATGTGTTGACTACAGCAAAACACAAAACTAGCCCACAAATATAATGATCCAGTTATTAGCTATCCATGACTGACACAGTTGAACAGAACTGAGCCACTATTAATCTTATTACTAACACATATGCTTCTCCTACAATGGCCAGTCAGCTGTGAGCGTTTGAGAGCATGGCCCTTACTTATGAGGCTGAAACTTGTTTTATGAAAATCTTTTGAGACTTAAAGGTCCTGCGCACTCATACAGCTGCTTTTTATTCCAGCTGCTGAGAACGCAAAATAAATTGTTGGTGGGCAGAGCTACAATGGAACTTACAAAATGTAATAAGTGCAAGAAAAGTAAAAGGAATGTAAGGGACTGAACACATCCAGTCAGTCCTGACAGGAGAACTAATAAGGCAAATTAAAAAACACCGCTTTGTCAGCTTCAGGGAATTAGAGAATTAATTTGTTAATGACTATTTACCTCCGTTTTCTTGTGTTATTATGATGCTCTATTGCTAATTTTCCTAACATGAATCTCCAGGTTTGGTGATTGTTTCTTCTGCTGACAAACTTAAACCTCAATCGCAGAAGCCCCATCTTGAGCCTCAAAGAGAGGACAAACCAGCCAAAGAGTCACGCTCTCAGAAACACAACAGGGTAAGATTTCTCATATTCTCAACTGCCCCTTTTTTTACTTAAAATGTAATTGCCAAATATACAGTTTGTTTTTGTTTTATATTTTTTTGTAAACACACTCAAGCTTAGAGGAGAAAATGTGTCACCTAGGAAATTAGCTCCCTTTTTAGCATGCCAATCTCACATGTTTGTACAACAGCTTTCATAAAGAGATTTGCAGGAAGGAATTAAAAGCACTTATGAGATAAATTTCTGTTTGTTTTTTTAATGTTATGTTGTCTAGATTTCACTTTACGTTGGCAAAAACAAATTTTGCCTGACTACACATCGTAAAATATTGGTGCATGGTTTTGTCACTTTGATGGAAATGTTTTTAACAGAACATATTCTAGAGGTAATGTAGCTTGAGTTTGGTAATTTCACCTTAACGTTTCAATGAGAAAATGTATCACTTAAATTACTTGGTTGCATTCTTTTTTTCTAACTCGCTTCCCCCACAGCACATCTCAGCACACGTAAACTAACAGTACTCCAGGTCAGCTAGCAGCTCTCACCATCTCCACACTATCTAGAACCAAACAGGTGGGCAGGTCTGGTTTGTTTGCCTGTAATTGGCACTTTGCCTCCATTTGACAGGGTTAGGGTTAATTGTTGCTCCTCGGTGGCTTGGACAAAGTAAAGACGCTAATCAAACTCCATTCAAAGCCACTTTTAATGGGGCCAAAAAAAGATATTCAATGGTCATTTAAGTATCAAACTTTAAGACTCTAAACCCATCTCCTTTATTTATATCTAATTATCTATGAAGTGGTATAAGATGAATGCTATATTTATTAGTGTACATTTGTTGATCTACTAATTTAGTTCCTGGTTAAATGGAATATTACAATGTAACAGGCAGTAAAAATGTTTTATTTTAAAACTATTGGTGAGCTGCTAGCACCCCTTGTATAATACAGCAATATGCATATGAAATGAATATCTTAACTGTCATTTAAATGGAAGTGGGTAGAATACTATCAATATCCATTTGATAATTAGTAGCTTGTGCACCTGGTATGATACAGCAATATCCATATAAAATGAATATGTTAACTATTGCATAAATGGTAGTGGGTGGAATACTATCACCATACATTTGGCATTTTAACCTACTGTATATTGTTCAACATACACTTAAACAGACTATAATGTGAAGTACAATTGGCTATATACAATAATTCAACAGTACACTTTTGGAATAAGTCTGCGTTATAAGTAACTGAGCATTTTCACTCACACTGCACAGTCTCCTCTTAAACTGCTTGGACATAGGCAGTACCTACAGATGTTGTTTAAGATCAGACATTAGCGACTGAAACACGCTCTGTGTCTCCAGGGAACAAACTCAGTCAATTACTTTCGGTTTCCATACCTACTTTTAGTCTTTATGTTTTGTTCTGTTTTTAATGCATTTTCTCGAAGCATGCTGAGCTTATCAGTCAATAGTCAGACCCTTTGATGGAACAAAGTTTTGATTTTGGAAGCAGAAGGGAGCACAACTTTTCTGCCAGTGTAGACAGTGTAGAGACTAGCTTTATATCGCTTATTCAAAAAAATTTATATGTGGTATACACTACAGGTCCCGAATGTGGTAAACACGAAGATAAATATCAGATTATTTAACTTTCTGATTTATACTTTTGATCTGCTATGTACTATGACATGCACCGAACAGCCATAATACCCAGACCACTGAGCACAAAGTGGAACACCAGACCACAAAGTGGAAGACCTTTTGCAACCGAGTTAGAATTACAGCCGTCAGAGCATGGGATACCTGAGGCAACAATCGAACATTTTAACATTTTGTCATAGTGAATAACTTGGAAGCAGAAAAAAAGACTAGTGTGAGGATGTAATGGCTTTGACAAAGGCCAATCTGTGGTAGCTAGACTACAGCAACTCAAAAAGTGCAATTCCTGTAGGCTGTCTCAGGTCTGAGTTTGTCACTGATGCGCCTCCTTTTCCTACTTTTTCTCCCTCTCTCTTTCAACTCAACCAGTCAAGACAGATGGCTGCCCACCCTGAATTTGGTTATTCCAGGGCTTTTTTCTGTTACAGAGTTTTTGTTCTCCAGTGTTGTCCGTGCTAACTTATGGTGGGATCTGTTCAGTTTCAGTTAAAGACATTTTTACCTTTCCTACTAAGATATGAAACGCGCACACACATTCTCAAACTCCTAAGAGCCCCACCAGAGAAAAATGATTTGCATGAAATCACTGTGAATGTGTGGGTTGCATAATAATGTTGTGGTAGAAACACAGTAACAATTACACTATTACCATATCACCTGCTGCTGCCTCCACAGACACGCACATACACATGAGTATGTACAGTGGATGCTCACAGAAAGACAGTCATGGACACGTAATACAAATTCACACAGATATCCCCCCACATTGTTTCACATTGTCCTCTGTAATGCTTGCAATCTGTATCCCGACCTTGACTTGTCCTGATTTCTGATTACCATGCAAACAGACTTATCATCCAAACTCAAGTGTGACAAAAGAACAGTTGGCCCTATTCAGAAATAATGATAGGAGTTTATTCAGGACAGAGATTAAAAGGTGCCTTTCTATTCCTCATGAGAATAAATGGCACCAGTGATTCCACACAATAATTTATAGTGTTTCCTCTGAACAGTGGCTGTGACAAGATTAAAGCCAGATATTGATTCTATTTATTTCAGGGATGTGTTTTCCCTGTCAATGCTGCTAGTGAAACATTTGTACCTGTAAATTCAGTCTGGCAATGTAAAAATGCTGCACAAGGACGTCCCCAAAAATTGAGGCATTGTGATAACCTTTTTTGTTTCTTTTTTTCCTTGTGAACCTTGCTAAATTTAGTTTCTCTGATTCACCATTTGGTGGTTTGGGAATAAAAAGAAGTGGATTTAATGTTTTCACAATTGCTAATACATGTGTGTGTGTGTCTTTGTGTTTTATGACTTTAGATGTTGCAGGAGGTAGTAGTTAAATCGCTCAAACACCATGGGATCACCACTGAGCATGATTGCTTTGAGGCCTGCAGCAAAAGACTGTTTGATATCTCAAAATTCTATCTCAAGGTTAGTCTTTCTTTCTTTTCTTTTTTTTTTACTGCTCGCACAATGAGCATTTCTCTCATTTGACATTGTGCCGTTTTTCATTCCTCTATGCAGCCAGGACATGTACTGCAATTTGGGACATTAGTTATGCTTTGCAATTAATCGTCACTACAAATTTACTCGATCCTTATCAATTTTTTTTTATGCTTGAAGAAGTAGTCAGATGTTTCAAATCCAGTCAGAACAAGGGTTCATGCCCAACTGAAACTGTTAACTTTCACAAGTGAAAGGTTTGCCTACAAAGAGGTGGTAAAAAGAAAATAAGTTTTCAGCAATATAAACTTTGGTATTTCTGGGTGTAATTACTAATGCATTAGTATTTTAAGATATTATATGTGCAGGTATTGAAGCAGCAATTCCAAATATATTTTGAGCATTCGACTTAAAGTAGTTTTCTTTGCTTAGCTATTTGCTTTTGCTTGCTCTTAATGCTGTTTTGTGAAAACTGGGCAAAACCAGGGTCACCTCTGGACCAGCATGCACCATGGGGTCTATGGTTTTGTTTGGTTTATAAATGAATTGATAGAGAGGAACAGACGTTTAAGCTCTCTTGCTGAGCTATAGATCAGTCCTCTTTTGGATTTGTGGCCTGTAGATTTCAAATGTATACATTGTTTTAAGAGACACTGCCTCTGAAGAAACGTACTCTATAGCAAGCTCATACTTTGAGTTGCATGTACTTATAATTTGTTTTCTTTCTAAAATTTAGATCAGAAAAAGAAACCAGTAACTACAGCTGTACAGTTACTATCGTTGTTAGATCAATATAGGGGAGTAAAAATTACAATCTCACTATATCACCCTGTAATAAGGTGAAATTGATATACAAATGATCAGAAACATCATACTTAACTTGCTGGCTGACTACTGACTGTATTCTACCTAAATTCTCTCTCCAGTATAAAGGAATTAATATATGCCCTAAATAGTTTTATCTGAATTTTAATTGTACCTGTTCAACGTTTCCATATCAGTGACTTCTTGTTGTTTGAGCACAGGATCTCAAGACATCTCGGGGCCTGCATGATGAGATGAAGAAGGCTGCCAGCAGCAATGTCAAACAGGTAATGGCACAAAACACCAGGATTTCTCTGCTTGATTTAGGCGTCCTTAATGTGAACTTTTCCTTTATGTCCTTAAGTCATATTTTTACAATATCTCCTGTTCTGAAGGTCATTGCCTGGGTGCTGGAAAAGACCTCAGAGAAGTGAAGATGGTTTTGAGGTTGAAACTGGAACACTTTTTTTTTTTGTCCAGAACTGTCTGACATCATCTGAGTTGTCTGTTCTGAGTATTGAAACAGACAAATGATAATGGGTTCAGAGTGTAATTGTGTCAAGAATAGCTGTTTTGAAACATGATTTTAAATCTGTACACACTTGTTCAATTTGTTTCTAATTTATAATTTTATGGTTTCATAAATTAACTTTTTATCCTCGTATTTCACATTTTACTCTTTTCAACACAATAAAGTGTTCTTGAATGTTATCTTTCGGCCTTCGTCGCTTCCTGATTACAACCTGAGATGGTGGGAGAGCGGCTGAGTGAGTCTGTGTGTTTAGGCAAGGAAGCGTGAATGTGTGTTCTCTAAGAAATATGTATTTCATCATCAGTACTGACAGTAAACAGCCTAGTCTGTATCATAGCTGTTATTCTGACAGTGAAAATAAAGCAACAAGCAGTGCGGCACATTATGACGTGCTGATTATCACTGACAGTCAGATATGTCCTATTTGTACTAGTTTCTCCACAGTACAGACTGATTTCTTGCCCATGATGAAATGCGTTACTACTGGCTAATAGTGTTGGCTTTGAGAGCACATCAAGTTTTTCTTTTTTTTTATAATTTACTTGTAACAATTCATTTGGAACACAATGTCAAAGCTTAAAGTACTCCGACACCATGCCGGATCTCCGGCGAGTATCATTGGGCTGTGATTTAAAAAAAAATAATAATAAATCAACATTAAAAAAGAAAACCTGTTGATGCAGGATATTGTCCGGTTGGAGCAGTCTGTTGAGTTCGCCTATCAATAGAATGAGAGTAACACAGCTTTCCCTTCTCAACTGAACTAACATCACTAGCCAATCAGCAGGTGTGGACAGTAGCGAAGTAACAGGTCTACCATAACTGCTGCACATGATCTTTGTCCCGGATCTACCAGGCTCTTGACAGGTGGCTCTGAGACTGTTGGTGCCGGCTCGTGACCAATGCAGAATTTCACATCTTGAAGCTCTCCCTTGACTGTTGAGATGCTTCACGATTTGTTTGGCTTGATTTTCATCCGGACCCACTTGATGTTCCCCTGCAGGTTTCCAAGTAGCCACCTGGTGCATGCTGCAGTAGTGGTCAGTGTGGTCGTGTCATCCATGTATGCTCAAATAGGTCGAAGGCAGAGCCTGTTCTTAGTTCGCTCACCACCCACCCCCATCTTGTGGCCCTGGTGAAGACCTCCATAGCCATCATGAAGGCCAGGGGTGAAACTGTGCAGCCTGCCATGATGCCTACTTCCAAGCACTGCCCTGTTGTGGTGGAGTCGGCTGTTGTGAAGCACAGTTGTCGGTACTGGAAGTACGCCTTCACGAGTTTAGTGATAAGACAGGAACTGAACATTCCCAACACATTGTCAGATATACGTTTGTGGAAATGTAACACTGAAATGGAAAAACCTTAGAACAAGTGTTACATGTGTGTCCAATGTTCTCTCCTTAGTTGGATTAATCTCCCTTTCTCCGTTCCACATGCGCTACAAAATCTGTGATAACAGTGTTGTGCTGCTTTAGTTTTTCTGTTGTCACATCAGACAGTTACACTGCAGCAGTTTGAACAGACAGTTTTTGTTTCTGCTTCAGCACATGCTGTGTGCACATTTTTTACAATGAAAGATGTCTCATTTTCAAAGGAAAACAAAAACAAAACTGGATCTGGAGGATTTTTGTAGAACAACAAATCTTCAACCAAAACCTGCAGACAGTCTGTTTATTATCTTGCTGGTTTCAGTGTCTGGATCCTAAATGATTTACAGACATGTTCTGTGGGCCCATTAAATGAAGACAGCAAAGATTAAATGAGCTGGCCATCTGTTGTTGCTGCTCCTTGTGTATAAAATAACTGTTATTAATGGCCTGAGCAGGTTTGTGTTCGGGGACTTGAGATTAATCTTTTTACTGATAGAGGAATGAGAAGGACAAGGGCTGATGAAAGAAAAGAATAGGCTCCAAACGGGTTACAGGTTATTCAGCTAAAGAGGAAAGAAAGATAAAAATGAAGCGTTCCATCCTTTTGCTAAACTGTTTCATTATAAAAGCTGAAGGTGTTACCCTTTTCAGCCCATTTACCACTCAATCATTTCACCAGCCAAATGATTCAATCTTTGTGTGAGTGTAGGCAGAACAGCAGGTACAAAGAACTAATTCAGTGTTCGAGTCTCGTTCCTCTCCTCAGCACTATGCTCCGAAGAGCTCATTCATACCAAATACTATTGTTATCCACTTTGATATAAAGCTGTAGCTTCCTCATAATGTAACTCTATTACTATGCACCATCTCAACCATGAAATTGGCAATAAAAGCTTTGCTTTCCATGCAATAGTCCTTTTTATTAGAAAATATAAAATATCTGGATGGTTCCCAATAACATCACGTAATAACTGCTCTTTGATCGATGCTGTTAAAACCGTGAATGCTGACAAATGTGTAAGCGATAAAAATTAGTAATAAATATTTTATAAAGAGGTGTGTTTGCACAGGACGCACACCACCTTCTGAATCCTGAATGTGACTCTGAAAATTTAAAGCTGCTATAACTAATGTTTTACTAAAATAATGTACCAGATGATTATGTAATGGATCACGTGTGGTGGTGACAGAGAATTTTAGCTTCTCTGATTTATGGAGCTTTGTTTCGCAGTCCGACCGCCGGCTTCACTCGCACAACTCTGACACAGGTGTGTTCAACAGCATGGCGGAAAAAACAACAGCTTAGGAGGCTAATATTTTCATCAGTATTCGGTGGGACATAAGAGTAGAGACCAAAGACAGAGCTAAAACAAAAAATATTGGACTTAATTTTTGCCAGAAGGCCAGAAACAAGAATCCAAAGGACAGCTTACATTTCTCTGTGCTTGCCAGAGCTCTTTCTGGTAGATTTTTTTAGTTTTCTCTTGTCTCTTTAGGGTGGTGAAAGCTGGTAATTTCAATAAAGTTAATCTTTTCGCTTAAATATTCAACATAGCTTTATATTCATCGTCTCAATTAGCCCCAGACATGGTATTCTCATTGCCCCTGGCTTTGGTTTGTACTTCACAATATGCAACTGCAGTGTCCCTAAAATTCACTTCACAGCACTAAGTTCCCTAAACTCACAAAATTTTACAGCCTTTTATTTACTTGATCTTTTGTTTATTTTCTCTGTGAATTGAATCTGTTGTGAATCTGAGTGCTATTTCAAAGTATTTCAAAGTCCCACCACCACTTACGTAATCAATGTAATCATGGCAGATAAGTATGGCTGTGGTCACATTTTTCGTGCTGCTAATGTGTTTTTCACTCCATGAGCGCAGTTGCTGCCTGGGTCTTGGGCAAAATGGGGGGTATATATAATCTATAATTATCCATCATTTCAGCTATGTTGAATGAAGAACTAGTTTGTGTTGTGACACTTGGTAGAGACAAGCACAGGTGCCTCCCACAGTATGATCAGATGGACCTGCTGTAGCCCTTTGGGAAACCATCTTGATGCCTGACCTCATCCATGACAAACACTTTTAGCCTGATGGACAGTCAGTGTCTTCACTGGAACAGTAATGAGCAGGAAGTTTAAAGAAACTGACTTGCCAAGAGAAGCAGGCTGACACGGACTGCTGATTTCCTACTTTTTAATAGTGATTAGCACTGCGCAGGCTATAGGAAGCACAACCACAATGTGCGTATGCGTGTGTGTTTAATTTTGTGTCAGTATTGGAGCAGCATATTTTGTAGAGGTGCACCAGTGTGTGACAGTGCTCATTATGGTGACAAAAACAGAAATGCAAAAATACATAAACAAACATTTTATGAGACATGATTAAAACGAGGAGCCATCAAGTTGAAATTATAATCATGATTTCCATCAAACCTGAACAGTCAGACACCGTCTGTGCCAGAATTTCATATCTGATACTGAACCAGCCTGACTGTGAGCAAACAGCAGGCCGCCACACCTGAATTATTTCTCTCATTTTTTATAGATTTTTTTTTTTTTTTTACCACTGTCTGTTGAGTATGAAGCTAGCATAGCATAAAGTGAGAAAGCTGAAGCTCCATTTTAAGACAAATAAAATATCCATCTCAGCACATTTAAAGCTCAATAAATTAAAAAGCCACATTTCACTCACTTTCCAAAACCAATAAATTATAATAAGTAACACTAGTATTGTTTAATTTCTGTATGCATTAACTTCATAGATTATTACGCGATACAGACTATTTCATTTTATTGGCACGCACAGTCATCTGCTATATCAAAAGCTGCTAGGGGTGAGGATGAGAAGCAACATGGATTATGGATTATGAATCCATGGTAAGCAGGAGATCATTTAACACTTCAGTTATGTGTATTTTCTGTGAAGTGACAAGCCCTGAAGGCAGACTGAGAGGGTTCAAACTGAATACTCTTAGACATGTAGTATGAAGGCTGCTGAGACTCAACTCTCTGGTACCTTTGAAAAGAATCGAAGGTTAGATAGTGGTCAATAACTATCAAGAGACTCTGGATCAAGGTGTCGTTACCCGTGTTACAGTTTAACCACAGCAGCGGCTGCAGGCATGGGGCCAGTTGTGAGTTAATTGTGGAGTTGCTCTAAAACTAGCTAGAGATCTACAGTTTAGCTGGCAGATGGTCAAATAAACAGCTAAGTGGCATGAGTAGACTGTCAGGGATTCACCATTATTCTCAACTAAATCTGCAGTAGAAGCTGGAGAAGAGCAACTCATCATCTAATCTCAGGTCCACTATTCTACAATATTCCACTGCAAATATTTCTAATATATATAGAATCTATATATAATCTAAATATATATTGATATTTTTTGTTTGTTTGTTAGGTTTTTTTTTTTTATTTGGTTTTTCCCTTAACGTTCCAAGATAGAAACACCAAACTCAAATTCCTAGTATGTTTATACATATGTGGCAATAAAACGATTTGTGACTTGTGATTTCTGACTGAAAATAAAAAAGTTTAACTGTTACGAGAAAAGGAGATTGCTGATAAAATGGGAGAGATATGCTGTTCCAGCTGCAGGAAATTTGGTATTCAGTTCGCTCTTACTCCACTGGAGACAGAAGATTTAAATTGAAGAAACTAGACAGAGCTGTGTTTAAGTCAGTGGTGCAATTTTTACCAAGAATGCCTATTGCTGCAGTCAAATGAGCTAAAACTGCCAGTAATTGCTCACCAAGAGCACTAACGGTTGATGGAAAAACACGTTGAGTGGTAAATATGTTTGCAGTCTAATACAACTTTAAATTAGATATAGCTAAAGAAAAAAAGGGTTAAATAGTAGATTTTTTTGTCCCATTTCTCCTTTCTGTTTTACCTTTTCCAGCCTGTTGAATTCAACTATACGGCACATTAAAGAGTTATATAGATGATATATATCTCGTCAGACTTCACATATGAGAACACACTGGATTGTACATGAACCTCGTGCACGCTCCTAGATCTCGCTTGGCAGCTGGTATTCTGTAACAAGCACAAAGGCCCTTTTGAAATCCTGCTCTGTTGATCAAATAGTCCAATGACACAATGTTCCTGTGGTGTTTAAACTACACACAGTAATCACCGTCTCAACTCCCATTGGAACTATTTTTATGACAGCTGACACCTATAGATTCAATTCACATGCACTATCCATGTTCAGGTTCACAGGACTGGGGATAAAACAAAGAACAGTCGCACAGAGTGTGTGTGAGAGAGAGAAATGGGGGTGCATTCAGGGGTACTGTTGAGACTTGGCAGTTTGATCCAGAAAAATTCATTTTTCCACACACACACACACACACACACACCGACACACACACGCCGTCCTTGCCCCAGATCTCTTTTATTATGAGGCTCCCAGAGACTGGCACTCTGTATTTTTGTTTGCGAGGGAGAGAGAAACAGGGAGGAGACGCTGTCTCTCCCTCAGTGCCAAAGACAATGAAAGGGTAGGCTGTGTACTGGCAAGAGGAGAACATACATTACGTGTGGGTGTCTGTTGTTGGGAGTAACACTCTGAAGTATAACCCTTGTTAAACAGGACGCTCACAGTGATGACATCACCTCACAAACTTGCCCCTGTCTACATCAGATATTGTAATTTTCTGTCCCCCTATGTGTGTTTGTGTAAATTGGTTTCATGTCGCTGAGCAGGTTACAGTATTCATTCAGGATTCTTCTTGTCTATTAACAGATACTAACCTGGCCAGAGTCAGATTTTGACCTGTTGCAAGATTTATTGCTTAATTAATATCAACATCCAAACTGTAAGGATGCATTAAAGGTTTTTTTTTTAATTGTGTAATCTTGGATGTAAAGTGAATTGTATAGAAACTGCTTTCGTGACATTACTCCTCTAGAGACCTGCAGTGATAGATTTAATGCCTGAGGCAGGGCACTGCGGGTAAAATTTGCTGTAGCCTCAGTTCACAACACAGATTGTTGCAGAAGTTTTATAGCAGCCCAGGTTTAGTATGTAACAGTAGAGTTGGTGTGTTAGTTCTTGCTTTGATACTTTTAACCCTTTAATCTTCATCTGTAGTTCTGTTTCCGTAATTCTCCAAGATTAAACAGCTGTTAGGTCTCCCAGTTGTTTCTGAGAGGCTGCTGAAGAAATGGAAACCCACAATTCATTCATTTTGAACAGTTTATCCATCAGGGCTGCAAAGGGTGCTGGAGCCAATCCACATTGGACTGGTGACTTGCACAGGTCGCCAGTCCATTGCAGGGCCAACACACAGAGACAGACAGAGACAAACAACCACACACACACTCACACTCAAAACTGCAGAAAATTTAGAGTCACAAATGAACCCAAACATTATATCTTTGGATGGGAGACAGGTAAAAATATGCAAACTCAGGAATTGAACCCTGGACTTTCTTGCTCCAAGGCGGTAAAAAAAAAAAAAAAAAAAAAAATACAAATGTAATTCATCACTCTACTTTCACTTAATTAAGCTGCGTCTTTTGCACATGCATGCGTCACCAATAGAAGTGTAATGACACATGAGCAGAGGATATATACAGGCTGCTCATTACATGGATCGTTCCTTTTTCACCTGGAAGAAGGAAGAAGCACTAACCTGTTGCAAACCAATGGTGTGGAAAGTGAATTCTTGGAGAAGGGACTTTCTGGAGAGAAAGTGTGAAACTGAAAGCAAATTATGGGACAAAGGGTAAGCCAGTATTTAATTCCTGAACAAATATTTGTTGTTTTTTACTCTATTATTTATGTTTAACTGACATCTAGATTCCCAGGTATTAAAACAAATCAAATGTTCTGCAAATGTAAATTTCACATGTTTAACAATTCATAGATTTCTTCCCCCATTTCTAACCCTAGAAGGATGGATGACCGCCAGACAAACTGGAGAGGGGCCCCCAGGTCTTTCATTCCTTACATTACATTACATTATTTACTAGGGCCACATTCTAAAAATATCTACCTGCAAAGCAAAGGTTGATTTTCTTTGTACAAATTGACTGACGACTTGTTTGATTATTTGTCAGGGCCTGTTCTGTGTCTTCAGCTGAGAGTGGAAGTGGACCGGACCAACCATCGCAGGAAGACCCAGCACTACAGCAGAGCACTGAATCACGCTCAGCTGCATAAAACCCAGTCTGAGGACTCAGTGAGTCCCCTCCACTACAGCACCACCATCTTCAGTCACCCATTCAGATGAGGAGGAGCGTCCCAACCCGACCTGCACACAGGCGCTTCTCACCGTGTCTCTTCTGTGCTGGTGAGTTTGGGAAACTCCTCACACACACAGGAAACTTTGAAGTTGAACTTTAAAGAGGCGCACACTTCAGAGTCAACAATAAAAAAATAATTTTGAATAATTTAAACAATTTAACTGTTAAAGTCAAAACAGTGTGTTAGTTTAGAGGTAATTAAACTGTATTATCTATTACAACACTCATATACATGAAATATAAATAACAAACATATAGTTCATAATGTCAGACAACATTTCTGTTGGATTCAATTAAATAGTTCTATCTGAAATGCCAGTGTTTGCTGAAATTACTTACTCTCTGAAACTTTAAATTAAAGCTTCCTAAATACTCAACTTATCTCCTTAATGACACATGCACTGAGGTACAAAAACCTTGGGTACAATGCACAATGATCCCCCTAATCATGGCAAGGTGCCTATGAAGCTGTGCTGACTGGCACGATGCAGCCATAATATGGCTCCAGAGTCCTGATATTGGTGCAGACGGTTTTAATTTATTCATTTACTCTACACTTCTACATCCCTCATACAAAAAAAGGGCAGACAGCTGAGAACAAAAACAGATAAAATAAAAACAGGCGTGGATTAGACTTCTCTAAACCACAACATAACTGCTGTCTCTAATGCTGTTTGATTCATTGCAAATAATAACAAAATTTGTAGATTACAAATTCTTTTTCATGTTTCAAATAGTTTAGCACTGCGTGTACAAAGAGCCTTTTCTATCCTGATCAAACAACAAACAGTATGTTTCATCAGCTGTCACTGTATTGGTGAGGTTAGTTTCCCTGTTGTCTTACCAGTTCAGCATGCTTTATATGAGACAGACTCATTAGTGTCTAAGACAAAAACCGGACCAGTCTGATTGCACATTCACGTTTACGTGTGTCGTCTAAGTGTGTTAGCAGGTCTATATTGTATTGCACATTCAGTTATTCAAGTCAAAGGAATCTGCACATATCTGCAACAATGTGATGTGTTCAAAGTTTACTGGCTCAGTTTCAGTTTTAACTTAGACTGAGAGGTTGTGATTGTTAAATAATTGTGAATAAGTCATTTCTGACTAAAGGAATTAAAAAGATTAGCACTACACATCAACATAGAGAATAGTCAGACAGTTGGTATCATCTGTTGTGTCTGCTTAATCACTTGTTTCTCTTAATCAGCTTGGAGAGCATGCAGACTTCCCGCAGAAAGGCCCCAAGCCCTGGGGTTTGAACCAAGCACTGGATATATTAAGAATAGAGTAAAAAACAAGCAGAAAGCGGCCCTTTTATAGCCAAATTACTGACTCAATTCTCCTGGGAGAGACACAAAGCCAAAGACTGCGATCACCAGCACACAGCCCAGAGACCAGATGTCTAAGGCCTTAGAAAATGGAAATAACACACGTAACTTCTACCTAGAGCCATGAATGTGAGCGGAATATATGAAATGAAATGAGGAATGTTGTCATAGTGTCACATACTCTAATGATCAAAGCAAAACTCAACACATCGTTGCAAACTGTGATGATCAGTGTTTCTTACCTGCAGCGAGGGTTAGTTTGTGAACGCTGCCCAGCTCGAGCTTGACATCTGGAAATTGTCAAGCTGAAGCAGATTAGTTTCACCGTGTCTCATGTAATCCACCATCATAATGTCTGCTGTCTGTCTTCACAGTCTGCCTTAGGGTGCTAAATGCTGCAGCTGCCTGCAAGCAAGAATATTGATAATATTTATCTATATCTTTGCGTGGGTTCTAATAATTGATCTTAGAGCTGTGTCTTGTGTCAAAAGAGTGTGGATGAGGACAAGATGAACCAAGAACCTGGTCAGCAACATAATCTCTGACACCTAATTTTCAGTCTAAGTTGGCAAATACATTTCACTCTTTAACTAATTAGATGCTAACTGCAAAACCTATTTCTCAGTTTGAATGCTGCAGGTTTTATGAGCATAAAATGTTTCTCCATTACAGTTAACAAGCCAGATCCCTTCATCTAACCCTCTTCATAACAGATTTATTTACCAAAATTAGTTATTCCTAATTATAGATCATGGTGGAATCGGGTTGGTGCTGCAGAGTAACAGCATTTTGATCAGAAATAAAAACGAAGAAAGTGCAAGTTGTGATTCATGCCAAATTCTCACTACCCCCCCCCAAAAAAAAAGTGTTGATTATCTGACTCTGTGCTAACTCATTGCCAGCACCAAATGCCATACAAATAGAGTCAGCAAAGAACGCAGCTACGCGGCTAAGAGCCAGGAATTTCCCTCAGGAGTTGGTGGAGGCCAAGTGAAGAGAAGTGGATGTTCAGAGAGAGTGAATATTAGACTTGCATTCATTGAGTGGACAAAATGTTGCTCATGTAGAATTGTGTCAGAACATGTTCAACTCCACAAATGGCCACAAGAATGACTCAATACGTAGTTATGTGACAGCTATGGGTGTTTGATAACCAGCTGTGTAGGATGAATATAGACTTCCTGTACATTTTGTGCTCAAAAAGAATCGAAACTACACAACTACATGATCACCATGTGCATGTGGATTTGTTGACACCTCAAACAGTGCAACTGCAGCTGGACTAAACTGAATTATGTTAAATACTGCGGAGAAAGATCCCACCTGAGGCAGGAAATGCATAATGAGCCGATTTGCTTTTAGAAAAATAAGCTACCCTTAAACAGCTCATGTACAATAATGTGTTTAGCTCCGCCCCTCCTCTGCTGACCACCCCTCCCCTTTCCACTTTTCCCCGAGACCTACACATTTGACTCCAACACACACATACTCACAGCAGGAGGCCAGAGCCTGTCAGGACCTACCACAGGAAGGAATGCAACAAGAGGCTGCGTCCAGACAAAAGCTGTTCCTTTGGAGCCCCCCCCCACACTCTCTCACTCACTCAGACACATAATACACTACAATGACCCCAAACCGTTACAAAATCCCTAAAGAGTATTTGCCTTTTGCAGAGAAGTCACCGTCTGCCCATGAATACCATATTGAACATTTATTTGCTTTCTGTCTCTCACTCACACTCACACTCACATCTCTCATCTCTCAATCATTGGCACATCACAATTACACAGTTTATGGCTGATTGCTAATTGATTTGGCTGTTTTCCAGCCACTTAAAAACAAGAGCAAATAGTCTCTTTCTCTGCCCCTCTCTCTCTTGCATGTCTGTTTTGTTTTGTGTTTGTGCTAAACGTAACAGTAATAAGTGCCCATCTCTGTGATCAGTCATACTGGGACAGTTGACCTGGAGAGTGTTTGTTGTCATTTCAGATACTATCTGCAGATGTTTAGTGTCCCTCTGAGAGTCTGTCTTCATTCCATAAACATGTGAACAGAAGATTAACAGTGACAAAAGCACATAGAGGTGATGGGAGCTGGCTGCAGGTAAACAATGTCAAATGTTTCTGACTGCTGGAGGGTAACCCCTTTCATCCAAAATGAATGTGTGTTTGAGGGAACGTAAGGGTGCCAGCTCATTACCTAGGAGCCTAGGACAATGTCAAGAGTTATGATTGTTTTAAGAGCTGCCTACGACCCAATTACTCACGCTCCCCAGCTAAAGACAGTTAAATTCTTTTTGCTGACCTGTTCAGTAAATTAGTTCACATCTTTTCATGTAAACTCCCCTCAAAATAAAACTGTCTTAGCTGCTGATGTGTGTTTACAGCAGGACATCTATGTTCTGAAAGTAGAGGAAAGAAATTGTCTTTCCTATCTTGCTTATAATATCCAATTCTAAAATGAACAAAGGACCAGTATCTTCAGTAAAAATGTTGTGGCGGTCATTTACATCTGTACATGACTGAAGTGAAATTGAAACTTTTTCCAGTCTGCTGCTTTTTTGTTGATTTGTATTTTCTGTTGATGAAAGAGGAATAAATACCAAGTGAAGACAAAAAAATAACAGACCCATTGCGTCACTTTAGTTAAATACATGATTTATGTGCTCTGTTCAAGTTAAAAACTACGCTTTATCATTCAGAGTGACAGTACAATAGCTGCCAAAGGCATCAGAGTAATCTACTTATCAAAGCTTCTCTCCAGGTGAGGTGATCTGTAAGTACTAGATTCTTTGAGTGTTAAAACGCCTTCAGGATCATTTAGTCTGCACAAACAAAGATGATATTCCTACAGTGCAGCAGGATTACAATGTGGAAATCATTGTTCACAGTGTGCGTGGAAATGGTCATTGGAAACGTGTGTTATGATACGAAGGACAGAAAAAACAGAAAGCTTCTGCTGGTTGAGCCAAAACTAACATAGCCATCATAAAAATCACATGTTGCTCCGCCTGCATCCTGCAATCTCTACTGTTCATTTCATTTATTTTCTTCTGAGTCATCTGAAGGCACAAAGACAGATCTGGCAGCGGGCCATGTCAGTGCAGTCTAACGATTTGGTCAGCTGTTGCAAGACTAAAGCAGGACCGAATACTCCTATAATGGCCACTTTACTATAATAATGGATAGTTATAATATTTGATAAATCGACCGTGGCAACATTTGAGTGAGTTTGTATTTTCAATATGAATCACAAGAAATACTACTGGCAGAAATTTGCTTGATGGGGCACTGCATGACTGGTAGTTCATAAACCAGGAAAACACGATCAGCTCTTCAAAGAGTACTCTGCTTTGTTTTCAGCTGGTGTATAAAGTGTTCATTGGTGAAGAGTGCTCTCTGAAATACAGGCTGAAAGAGTGAACAGTATCCTGACTCTGATCAGACCAACATTCTGGGGAAATCCATATAAGGCTCCTCGCTTTCATTTGCTGAGATTTTAGATGAGAAGGCTGATAATGGAGCTACCAGTGAGCTTGTTTTCTACACTGCTTCTTTTGAAGTAATGAATCAAGAGAGAAATAATCACCTCAAGCTCCAAACATGACTGAAATCAGCCAAGTGGCATAGAACAGACACAGAAACGATGTAACATGCTCGCCAGTGAACCTTAGAGGAGTTCTTAGCTGTCTTGTTACCTTTGGATGTAGTCAGAGTAAATGTTTTGTCCTGTTGCCGAGCTTTAAGCTAAGCTACATTGCTTCACACAGCCATCTGACATCTAACTCTCAGCAAGAAAGTGAAAGAGCGTACCTCTCCATAGGACCAAACTATCCCTCAAAATACACCTGCCTATTCTGAATATTACTTTATTATTTGGCTACAGCGCTATTAAGGATAAATGAATCATACACGTCTTTTTATCCTTATTGTGAATTTCTATGAATATATAATACGAGTCCTACTGGGAAAAATGCAAAAATTCATGTACAGAAACAGGCAATGCCGCATGATTCCCCAGTGTGGAGGGAAAAATTGCAACATCGGGTTGTTATTCCAAAACTTTCAGAACTTGTAGAGTTTTTGGATTGCGCACACACACACACGCACACAGTCATCGAGATCGCGGTCAATTCAAATGCTGAAATACCACCAGAAGGTCACCATGGGCACCTGCAACACATTGAACTGACATTAACTGAATGTGAACCGGCTGTCACATTGGGCTGCTGATAGTGGCTCCCAGTTTCAATGATGAATGCTGACACTGCTAACAAGACATCTCAGGGGACACTAACAAAGATGAATGTATGACAAATGTTTTTCTTGCAGTGTGTGTGTGTGGAAGAAGTACAATTCAGTGTCCTTTCTGAGCTAATGGTGAATAAATTATAAAAATGGTAAATGGAAGGCTGTGTGCTATTATGTTTTGACTGAATTAAAAGTAAATTCATCTCCACCCCCCGCCGGACGTGTCCCAGTCCTTCCAAGCCGCGGATGTGACAGTAATGCCCAATCTAGTCCTTTCAGTGTGTCTGTGAGTGATCTCTCTTCATTTAGTCCAGTCCCTTTATTTCTTCTGTGGTTCTTCAGTTAACACTTCAGTCCGTGGAGCCCTTAAAGGGAGAGTTTGCCTATTTTAGTCAAAGCGAAACCAATTCAGATTCTAAATCATCCAGCTTTTCTTTGATTTTAAAGTTGGAGACCCATAAAAGGTCCAAATTTTTCAGAAATAAGGTACATTCACTCATTTTGGATCCCCAACTGAAGGGTTTTGACATTGTGTACTGCAACTGGGCTGCAGATAGGTTTAGAAACAAGGTGGATTTCTGTTCTCAGAGGAGGAGAAACGTCCGTTTACAAAGGATGTCAGGCCACCAGACCCAGGCGGGAGATCTTAGCCGACAGGAAGGAGTGGAGGATGAAGACAATTGGCTTTGGGCAGGAGTGGAGGTCCAGCTGCTGCAGGGAGAGGGGAAAACAACAAAATTAAAAAGTAGAACAGGATAGAATAAACACGACAGGGATAAGCAGAAGAGAATGAGAATAAAAGATGTGAGAACTCATTTTAGTGTAAACAGAAGGGATGGCTAACAAAAAAAAAAAAGGAGGCCAGGGAGTAGAAAGAAAAGAAAGAGGGGTTGTAAAGCACATAAAACTATATTCAAAACTAACTCCACAGTCAACAGTACCCCATGAGGCACAGATTAGACAGTTCTATCTGGAGCTAAGCACTATACACACACAAATACTCCATCACTGTGAACAAAGCTCTGTTCATAGCCTGGATCAGACGGTGATTTCACCAGTACTGTGACTCATATCCTGTTCCTGCGGCCTATAGGGAGATTCAACCTATAAACTGACACTTGAACTACTGTTTGGTTGCGCAAATTTAATACTGAGGAAGTTTTACAGGCTACCACATCTCCAGGAAACCCAGCACAATGAAACATGAGTGGGCTTATGTACTGGCATGGCAAACGTTGGTCAGTGATCCACATGAAAACGTCTAAGAAGGATTGGATAGACTGCATTGGAGTTTAATTTTTTTCCAGATACTTCTGGTGCCTCCCGCATCCCAGCAGCTTTACTCATCCCCCAACTGTTCTTATGAATGTCAGGGGATGATTGGCGCTCAGACAAGTTTGGTACAAACATTCAAGTTCTATCTGTTGAAAATCTTAATCTGTCCACTGATTTGGTTTATAACTAAATACGTATTTTTAGCATTCAGCTCAAAGAGCCTCACTGAGACAACAAAATTAGTGCCGACTCTTCTCTTGGACGTTCGGATCAACCAAAGCAGACGTAGACTTGCATATACTTTTTGTTTTCCAAGCCACAAGCCATTGTTTAGCTTGTACTATGAACTATCAACTGCTGTTGGAACAAAATACTAATTTAGATATCATTCCTGCCAAGTAATGTCAGCAAAGTCAACACTGTGGAGAAGTAGAGCCAAGCTGATTCTGCTTTCAAATGTTAAAATAATGAGCCATCAGCCCCATCCACAAGTGCCTCGGGATTTTGTAAGCTTTGTGATGGGATTCAGAAAAGCTACAGACACCAAAATCTGTTCTGCTGAGGTAGCCAAGAGAGCGGATTGAATCAAAACTCCCAAGTCTTGTCTTATTTGCCTTCAGCATCAACCGAGCAGTCAGCCATGACTATATCTGAGAGATGTTTTACACAGAGCTATATGTTGACTGTCATGCAGACAGACTAAGGCTCCATTGTGAAACGCCTCGGTTATCAATCTCTGAGTCCCATAAGCCTCAAGAGCAAGTATTTTAGTCTTCACTTTCCAGCGAACAATAAATCACTCTGCTATCATTTTATGATGAACGATGAAATTTCTTTGTTGTTTTTCTGGGCAAAAACTGTATTAGTGCAGGGGAAAGTGGTAAAAGAGCAACTTGTGCTCATTCTCCTAGCAAGCCCATTATTATTCATATCAGCGTTGTCCATTAGATCCGAGAAGTGGTGTACATATTGGGCAGTGGGAGTATTTGTGCTTTGTTGTTTCCAGCATGAACATTTAATTCACCCTGATTACTTACAAGGTGGCCCCTGAACCAGAAGCCACCTGGGCCTCTGTACAGTGAGCTGTAGAGTTGTGTAAAAAAATTAAACCTCTCACTGTAAGTGACAGGCTATTTTTAAAGAAAATGCCACTCTTGACTGCTCTTACCTTGGAAGACCTGCATTATGTCTGCACTTCTTTTTATTACACAAGTTACTTTGTGATGAAGTGCTGTAATTTACTTTCTGCTGCATACCACCTTCCCCAGGCTTGTCTTATAAACTTGTAGTCCAGTTTGTTTGCTTCATTTCCCACAAGGCCTTCTCAAACCCCACGGGAGTGTATATGAACTTATTCTGTTTACTGCGGACTGTGCATGACCACAGCAAGGCTTAATATGTTTTCTTTCCTTCAGTGTAACTTCATAAGCTCTTTTTTTTTAACAAATATATTTCTAAAGATGAAAGAAAACCATTATGACTCACAATGAAAACCTAATAGCTGTCGCTATTTATTTGAAATTTGAACTGATCCAGCGTGGGGAATGAATTCAAACTAACAAAATGCCAATTTTATGCCACATCCGTTTAATGTGTTACTGTATTCTGGACTGCTTTTTCAGTGGTTTCCTACCTCTGTGCCTTTTTTTTTTAAACATTGGTGAATGTCAAAAGGGATTTCTCCTACTTACATTTCTTAACATTGAGTTCCTCCCCAGACATGCTTGAAACCATGTTCAAAGGCTCTTCTCTGATTGATTATTAGTGCAACATACATGCAAAGTGAGAGATGCCGACCACATGTTTGAGCCTCCGTCAGCGCCAGAGGAGGAACTTGTTGTTCACCACAATGTGAAGCTTAGTTACTTCTTAATTTTTTATGTTGACTGTTAGCTTGTGAATGCTGATGGCTCGAGTAGTAGTTGTGTTCATGCAAACACTTTCAGTCCTGACAATATTTCAGATCACTGACTGCTGGTTCCACCCATGATATGTCTTTTGTAATTAATATTATCAAACCGACATTAGAAAAAACTCTCTGCTGGTATGTTTACATGGCTAAAATCTTGATTTTCTTTGGAGAGGAGTCATCAAATTTTGTGGTAACTGAACAAAAAGAATTCTTAATTTTTTTAGATTTAAAGTCACAGATTTGTTAAAGGCATGGTTGCTTGAAGTGGAAACATATTTTTTCCGTCCCGTTTGTTTCCGCTTGTACTGTGAACAACTGAGCACATCAACACTCCTGCCAGAGTGTCTCGTTGCATTTTGGGTGTCAAAACATAATGCATTGGAAAGAGAAAACACTCACTATCTCCCCCTCCTTCCCTCCAAAGTCGAGGAACAGCATGCGAACGCTGTCGTCAGAGGACAACTTTAGTTTTTCGAAGGGGTATGACAGGAGCACTTTGGGCCTGGCACTGTGGGCTCCTCTCTCATCCTCGTTCTCCTCGTCTGCCAGTTTGGGGTCAGCCAACACAGAGAAGCCCTTTTCGTAGTGAATCACCAGTCGACACTCTTGACCCCGGTACAGACAACCTGGATGATACACATATAGATAGATATTCATCATTCTTGATTGTAAAAAACTTCATGTCCTAATCCACATTTCCCTGCATGAATAGAGTTATGAAATGAGTTAGAGTGTGATGGGAATCATTGTTTGTTATGGACTCTCCCCCTTCTTTTGATGGGGTTTTATTGCAACACTTTTAATGTCGATGGCTTTCGTACCAAGAGTTGGCTTGACGTGAAGGACGTGGGCCACTCAGTAAAATTCATCAGCCACTGAAGTAAGTTGGATGTTTTCACAAAGTAATTTCAGGGTTTTTTTTTTAATTACAAGTATATATATCTATATATCTATATAGATATATATATATAAACATGAATGGCACTGATATAATGTCTTTTTCAGTTAGTTTCAGCGACAGAGGTGATCAGGTCGTTGGGAACGATACAAACAAATGTCTGTCCAACACATTAACTATGTTCATCTGTTCTACATTTAATAAGACAGCTCTATACAGACAACAAAAAATAATTGCCTTGTTTTGGTCGCTTTTAATTACAGCTTTATTGTGAGCCATTCGTTGCTTCGACATCAAAGCTGTGAATGTCAGTAAATATGTTAAAAAGTAAATTAATGCCCAGCCTCAATCAATCACACAATAGTAGTGCTTCCATTAGCTCTGTTGACCTGAGTTTATTATGGTTTGATAACTGGAAATACTCAAAATATGGACAACATTTAATCTTGTGTTTTCTTGTTTTCATGAAGCACAATGATTTAACACTGTGATGATATTCTTGGCTGTGTCTTCCCTCTCCTATTGTTCAGAAGGCAGCAGAATGCTTTAATATGGCTTAGGGAAAAATGAAAATGTATAGTTTTTTTTTTCAGCTGCCTGCTGTTTATTAGGCACCTAAACATTTACAATAGTATAATATAGAAATATAATATGAAATTAATATATAATATAAAGTTAAAATACTTTGCAGGGCACAAAAACAATATTTTGGAGCTCTTCCAATTAAAACATACTATTCTGCTGACCGTAGACTTAATCTTGAATGTTGTTGTTGGTCATACTTTGCCTCTTCACTCAGAACATTTCAATTTCAACAGCAGACACTTTTCATGTGGATACCATCCTGCTGAAAGCAGAGTGTAATTTATCTGATCCACCAAATTTCTAACCTCCCCCCTTCACGGCATGTGTCCTGCTGAAAGCTGAGTGTACTATCTTTATCTGCTTTCTCACTTTATGCATCACTTTCCTCTGCTTTAATGAACAACCTGTCTCGTTTGCGCACAGTGTGATCTTGCTGCATTTAGTCTTGTTTTTCAGATGGTTGACAGCAGAAGTCCCCACACATCCCACACCTGCTGCCCTCAGGCGACCCAGCACACACGACGGCACACACGTAAGCGCCTCTCTCTCGACAACATCTGATCCACTAGGAAGAGTGTTTGTGTGACAAAGAAACAGTGAGCAAGAAGAGCATTTCTTTCTGTTGTATGCTGACAATCTGACAATCAGGCGGTTTCTCCATCTGCTTAAGTACAATGTCAGTCAAACCACAGTAATAGCCCTATAGACACCTTAATCCCTTTATTCAGCTCCTTATCTAGAGACGATTACGAAAAACACACGTGTCTGACCGTGGTCAAACAACATGTGCAAATAATTCTTGGGCAAGTCTAATTTATCCTGCCCAGTGTCACAGATGAATGAGTAGTACTACGCAAGTTCTTAAGTGTATGCTCACTTCATTTTCATTTCTGTTTCTCTTGACTTTTTTTTTTTTTCTTTTTTGACATCTCATTGCATTCCACACATTTCAGCCACGTATGAATGTAACATAGACTAATCACTAGCTTTATGGTTCAGCAGAGACAAACTAATGAGGAGCACTCTAACACTGAAATAACTTATTCAAGCAGTGCAACAGAGGTGACTGTGATTAGTTTAACAATTAGCAGCGGTTGGCGGCTGTAGGAAAGGCAGAGTAATCAGCTCTTCATAAAGGGAGTTCACAAAGCAGCATGAGACAAAGTCAGAGCCAAATTACGGCTGCAGTGGTAAGATAAAAATGGTAAAATTTATTTAGTATGCTGAGGGGGGAAGCCTTTAACATAACAAATGTGCGTTCAGCACCAGTGTTTGCATTTGTTGTTTCAATCGTGCTTTACCATCAACTGCTCTGCTGTCAGCTGACTAGTAGCATCCAATCATATGCTTCCAGGTGTAAACAAACATTTCTGCACAAGCGCTACATTTAAGTAGTGTTGATTACACCAAAAGGGCATCTCCATTAAATCTAAATGCACAGCTATTTGCTGTGAATGCTCCTTCCACTGCTCATTCCCCATTATCTGTTTTTGCAGGGCTGGATCTCTGTGTTACTTTGTGTTGCATTAATAACTTGATTTGTAGTTTTCCAGACATAATTCTTAATGGACAGACATAGATGACGACTGAATATTTTTATGTGCATGTGTTTGAATCAAACATATCTATATTTTGAGATTTTGGTAGACTGATGTGTATAAAGAGGAAAAATACCATAATCCTGACGATCCACATGTTTTTAGCTCGTGATAAAAAGTGCCTCAACATTTTGAGGAGATGAAGTACCAGACCAGAAGAGCCTGTGTGGGTTTGAGACTCTTTTAGTATCAGGAGTGGAGCAGCGTATTACAGTAATCTATCTTCTGCTTATCAGCTGTGAGAAACAGTAAAACAACAGTTCACCGTGTTGGATTACAACTTCTGAAGTGATATTGATATGCTGTGTGAATCAAACTGTATAATGAGGCGTAAAAGCAGCCAAATATACAGAATAGTATTCACATGAGCTTAAAAGACACAGTGGCCATGATGAAAAACGTGTCTCATAATGTGTGATATTATTCTAATGATGTAAACAACGAAGCAGGACAAACATTTTCCTAATGGCATAAGCGTTAGGCAGTTGTGTAGGGTCTTTGTTGTGTTCAGGGGAGTAAATTAGACCTGAAACTCTACTCTTCCACCTGAGAGCCTTGATCTGTGGGGCAAGCAGTTTCCCACCAAAGTGTGTTCTGGTGAGCACCACATAGACACCAACACACGCACACAGACAAATATACACACAGAGAAAGGGGCTTTTCAGGCTGCAACAAAAGCCCTCCTTTCTGCCTGATGGTGAGTGGACAAGACAGAAGCAGGGAAGGAGGGGCAGAGAGTGATAACTGCGAGACAGAGAGGAACTGAATGAATGCCGGCATGAGAGGAGACACTGACTCTGTTACCATAACAACAAGTGGAAACACTGAAAGGTTATTACAGGACAAACAGTTTACACAATCATTTCTATTAATATCTTAATTGTTGTTGAGGGGGCCCTTCATGGTTTGAAACAGCTTTTCACTTCACTTCAAGTGCCCCGCCAAATTAACCGTTTAATTTTTGGCATCTAGCCTGGCTCTGTGCAAAATAAATTAAGTACAACAAAAAAAAAACAAAAACGAATTATTTTGATTTTAGTACAAATTTACAAAATGATTAACTGGAATCTTGATCTTCTGATATTTTCCTTTCTCTATGACAAGAAAGTAAAAAAGTGAAAGAAAATGTATGAGAGTGTAGTTCAGACATAAAAAAAAATAATCCCATCATTATGAAATTACTCTAAAGCCCAATTACAAACACGAAACGCTGCTAACTAGGGAGTTAACGTAATTTATATTTTCATAAATTTGATTATTTACATGATGCATTTCATGACATTTCTCGCAAAAGATTGATTCTAAGTAAAATATTTCTGTTCAGCTTACAAAGAGTTCTGACCAAGCTGCTGAGCTTGCGAGGTTCACAAGTCTTCATCATCACTTCAAGTATCAATATAACTGAAAAAGTAACTAAAGATAAACTGGACATGACAACAGGCGAAGTGCAGCTGGAATTTGGTTTCATATCCAGACAAATGACTTTCACCTTTAATATCCCTCTTTGAGTGCCCTGCTGCCTTGTGCTTAAATGAGGGGGCATCTATCTTCAGAGCTAATCTTTGATAGTGAATAAACCATCACAATGATTTATCGGGATGTTACACAAATGAAAAGCTGACAAGGTCAGTCCAACGCCTCCTAGAGTGGCAACTGCTGAGAAATGAGTGACTGCCCTTTGTATGCACGATCACACTCCTTTTCACTCAAAATTACTCACCTACTTTCATAAAAAGGAAGGGCTTTGTGCTAACATTAATTTGTTTCAGAGAAGTTATGGGTCCATTCAAGATAGAAATTTAATAGCAAGCAATAAGATTCCAAAAACAATCAATTTTTTCCTCGTTTTTTGGCCAGTGTCACCAACTTGTATGATCATAAATCAACATTATAGGAACATTAGTAAAGCTGCTATAACAAACATTTTAGCCATGATAGCAGCATATCTTTATGAATGGTGACATCTGCCTGGCAGTCCAATACTCTTGTCTAGACTGCAAGAAACAATTAGATGAATGGTTTGAAGACAAATCAATACGTTTTGGGACATCTATGTATTTGAGAGTTAGAATTGGAATCACCTTTTTTTTACCGATCATTTAATCTACTGTGGCATATAGTACAATAACTCAGAGTGCGCTGCCTGCCCAGAAACACACAACACACAGGTTACAGTAGCTGTCGAAGTTAGAGGAAACGCACATTAATCAGATGGCCAAAACATGACTCCATATTATTGTTAACATTGCTCTCTGCTAGTTGAGCTTGGAACCTATCTTCATTGTCCTCAAATTAAAAAAACTCTTTTTGCCTGTTTAAGGCACATCTGTTACATCCACTCCTACATTTACGCTACAATATATCAATATGGAGTAGCTTGTTTCAGTCTAGACATCCTTTTGTCATGGGATTAAATGAGATACTCCAATAACATTCACATTTCGCAGCAAACGGCCATGACATACAATATCTGAATATCACACACGTTGAAGTGTTAAATATAAATCCCAGTGTGCAGATGTGAATGGTGCCTTGCTATGCGAATCACAGTGTGACATTTAAACTTGGATTAGTGGGTGCAGACACGTTTTGGAGGAGTTTTGTGTTGGTGAAAAACACTGACAACGGGAGCGTTGTGTAGCATACGCTGCCGAATACGTGCAGTTTCATATATGAGGGGAGTTTGAAGTGAAACTTAATTTGGTGTGATGTTATATACAGAGAGAGGAAGAAGACTCGGGGGAGAGGTGTGATTCCCAGGATATTTTGTGCTTGGAGAGGGAGCGAGAGAGAGAGAGAAGCAGAGAAGGAGAGAAGGAGAGGGGGAGGGGGGGAAGAATTCCCTGGATAAGCGCTAAACAGCCCACACACACATGCACACATCCTAGAATAGCATTCCTTTCTATAAATAGCAAGTGTTTTGTTCACATCTTCCATATGGCTGTCATACTATATCACAAACCATCCTCTATCTCAGTGAACCTTGCTGGTGTTTGGGTATGTATGTATTTTGCTTTATGCAGAGGATTTAGGCTTTATTTTCGGCTTAGAAGTCCTCAGGCAGTACTTACCCTTGCAGCCTTTCACATCCCGGTGGATATAATTTAGTGCAGCAGGTCTAAACACGACTGCTGAAACATCCGTAGAAGCAGCCTATTGACCTGTGCAGATCACGCCTATCTATTTGCAGCTGCGTGTTTGTGTGTGTGTTCCTGTCTCTGGGGTCTTAGTGTAATTACTTCTATATGTTTTCACCCATTTTTAAGGTGCCTGCGTGCCTGAACCCTCCTGCTGTTTCTGAACATGTTCCCGTGTTGTGGATTGGCACTCACTTGTACTGACTTCTTTAATCATCTCAGCCGAGGCATGACATCCGTTTACAATGTGTCTGGTCCAAAGGGACAGATCCTTGGTGGTCTCAGCCCGGAACAGGTGAGTCTCAATGCCGAGTCTCGTGCCAGTCCGAGTCGCAAAGAACAGCTCAGTGCCAGAGTGAGGTGATCCTCGGTCAGGACCAGAGTGGACCAGACTGAATAAACACAGATACTCATACACTGTCACACAGCATGTAGAAGGAGCTAATTATCTACAGTTCTACATAGAAAATATCTTATGATAGGAAAGAAAACTTCTGACACTTTTTTCCTCTCTGTGTTTTTCTGTGTGGGTCAATACTGTTATGAAAGATGGAAATGTTTTGTTTACCAAGCAAATAATGAGACTCCACATTAAAAGCTACAGCAGCTAAAGTTAGTTCAGCAGCAGTGAGGCAGAAATAAATGTTGGAGAGGTATTTAATGTGAAGCATGCTGACATTTGCTGAAAGGCACGAGGTAAAAGTGGCTAAAAGTAGCAACATTCTGAGATTGCCATTATAGCGCCAGGTCTACAGAAGTGTTTGTCATGCTAGATTTGTCATGATACCAGATTTGAAATCTAAATTATTTTAATCATTCTTAATTTTTTTTTTAAATAATTAAGAAAAGAGAGATATTTTGCAACTAAGCTGTGTGTGTTTCATAAAGCACATTTGATGGTTGATGTACCGAGTTGCCAAAAGTGGATAAATGTGAGCAGGGCTGTGCCAGGCCTCCCTGCCTCGTGGTAGACTGTCGTATAGCAGCAGGTCTTTCTCCGTCATGACCACCAGCACCGGCCTCCAGCACTGCTCCTCACTCTCTGTCTGTAGCACAAATGAGATACGGAGAGAAAAAACAAACGAACAAACAAACAAAAACACAGTAAATGTTAATGCCATTTTCCTCATTGATTATTGATTATTGCACTGTGTCTCGTTGAGTACACAAATGATCTGAAATCTGAAGCAGAATAAAATAGAATGCCCTTTATTGTCATTATACAGCTGTACAATGAGATTGGAGAACTTCTTCTTTTTCAGTACAGAATAAATACAAGTATAAAAATATAAATAAGAAATATGTAACACAGGGTGTTTGGGTAATTTTTTTATATTAACAATTGAGCTTCATGAAGTGGTTGAAATTGAACAAGCAGTTGCTAAATCGTAAGATCTTAACATGATCCTGCAGGATTCAATGCATGAAAGCCTTTCTATATTTGACCACAAATAAGACGACTGCTGTGTCTGAGGAATTATTGCTGTTAAATATGTATGGTTAGCAGTCTCTAGTCATCTGTGGCTGGGTACACATTATCTCACTCCAAAATTCAGCTAAATGCTTTTGAAGGAAAGACTAAGTTAAGATACAGGGAGCTGGTGAGCTGGTACACTCGTCATTCCTAATGAGCAAAAACCTTGTTTCTCTGCAGAAACACACACTGTTAATGTCTCAACTTAGGCCACACACACACACACGCACACGTTCCCTATTTCATTTTACAATGCTCCATAACTATTCTCATTATGAAAGCTTATCTGCAGCCCAGCCATGGAATCCTAAGCTGCTCTTTGAAGTCATGCCTCAGCCAATCATATGCTGGGATTTACAGGGTCAAGGGTCAGCTTTTTGAAATAACGAGAATATGTTGCTAAGGAACAAGATCGTACTGCATTTGAAGGATGAAATATTGGCAAATTCTTGAGTACTAAATTATACAAGTGTGCTTTTATATATATATATATATATATATATGTGTGTGTGTGTGTGTATGTGTGTGAGATTGTATTTGTTTGTGGATACTTGCACAGGTGTGTGTCTGCATGTGAAAAGGGGGAGTGGGGGTGTGTATTTGGTCGTGTGAATTTAAAAAATATCTGCATCCGTTTGTACAGCAGGAAATGTGCAGTCACAAACACACACACACATTTTATTTCGCTCTGTTGACGTCCCTGAGCCGGCAAACTCAATAGTCACAACACAGCAGACGACATGTCAGATGTTCGAACATCTCCTGACAACATCTTCCCTTTTCCGACCTGTTCCCACATTTGTCTTCATTTTACTTTCCAACTGGCCTGACATTTGGACATGACGCTAATTTCAGGTTTGATCACCGCCCCCCCCCCTTTTTTTTTCTTCATACTTCCCACATCCACATCTGTTGAGACCCCTCCCTCCCAACCTCTATGACAACCTCCTTTTGACTCTGCCATCAAGTATGGCTATTTGTAATCAGAAGACACATCACACATATTACTGAATTTATAGAATAGCAGACCGTTTCGTAACAACAGCCCCTGTATCTCTGGAGGTTTTTCACTGAAACGCAACATTTGAACAAACAGCTGATCGATTAAAATATCAAAGATAATTAGCCAATTCAAAATAAAACTGAAATTATGTCATATGTTCAAAATATATCATGACTCATTTCACATCTGGGGACACAAAGACATCCTGAAATCAAATCGTAACCTTTAAGCAGAACTTAGAGGACAACAGCTGAAATGTCCTCAGTTTCCAAACGTGATCACACTGTTATGGTGTAAACCTCACATTGGACCAAATAGAAATAGGACAAGAGCACCCACATACACAAACACTCTAAAAAAATAATGAATGAAATAAATAGTGAGAAAGTACCCCATTAAAATTGTGAGAAATCTAAAAGTATTGGTGTTACTCACACAGACAAAGACTTTTCACTGTATTTTACACTCCTTGTCTCTTTTTACCCACACACACCAACTCCTACCTTCGCTGCCAGCCATCCCAGGTGTCGTATCTCTTTGCTGCCAGCCACCCCTGTTCTGGCTGTGTTCTGGATGACCTCTGCCAGCACCCGCTGCGGTGAGATGACAGTTTTTAGGACAGATGATCGTTAAGGACACATTGGAGCCAAAGCAGCTCTGCAGGATCTGAATCGCAGCCATAAAGACATATCTCTTTCGAGTGGTCACTCTGATGATGAGAGTCACCTGTAAAAAAAAAAAAAAAAAAATTCAATGAAATGAAAGACAGACCTGTGCCAGCGTGGATGTGACAGAGTGCATGGCGGAGAACCAGGACAGGGCAGATGGTTGGTCTGGGCACCGCAGGACCACGGTGTGCCTGGCGTCAGGGGAATGCAGCTCCAGCTGTCTGGAAGTGAAGATAAGAAAAGTTCAAACAGCTTTAGTTCCGTTATCATTGAGGGGCTCTAAAATTTTTGTAGTTCACAACATAGATGGAAGAAAAAATAAAATTCAAATCTTTCTTCAATTATGGCATTGCAAGCCTTATCCAGCAGACATAATGTGACTCAATTTAGTCTCAAGTCACAGTTTTGGAAATCAAATATTAAGTTTCAAGACATGCTCACTTGTCTCACCCACTTGGGAATAGGCACTCAGACACTACAATAAAATGAAGTGAAGTGAAATTTGAGTTTATTCAAGACAATTCAGATCATGAAACACATCTTGTGTGGGCTGTATGACTGTCTCGCAGTTAATTTCCATACCTAATCTGCTTATATCAAGCGGGAGGATTTCTGCCCATTGACAGTAAAAATGCATCTATGCGATGTTTATCCATCTTACAAAACATCTCTTTGATTGTGTGCTCAGTGAATATGAATATTAAGAAGGTACACATGGCAGCCTTAGAGTGCATAATGCAATGTGCTGTGGCTTCATATTCCTCCACCAATAAGGTTAGTGCTTTTTTAAAGAGCTTTAAAGGACAAGATATGGTGAGCTAGTGTTCTGTGTGCTGCTGACGCCAAGGTCATGTTTGAAGAATGCACCCATTTGTAATAACAATTTTTAGTAAAAACCTCTACGGTCAGGCAGAAACTAGATATGTATTTAAAGCCTAGATTAGCATGGGGCCGACAGAAAGAAGGAAACACCCTGGACAATTTTCTGGGTGTGCAGGTTCATTTTCACGTCATGATGGAAACACAGTGTTGATCTGGTAAATTTTCCACCAACTGTGAGAAAATCTTGCATATGTGCTAACATCTTTCAGCAGTTCAGGTACTCCTGGTGTTTAACAAGAGAGAAATCACTCTAAATCCACATTGGTGTCAACTCTGCAAGCATGCTTTCCTGCAGTTTTTTTTTTCCATTGGCACCGCAGGGACCAGGAAAAACCCTGGTGAATTTGATGAATCTGCTCCTCCGTTATCCTGTCGGAGGCGGGGGATACCGTCTAGATCAGCTCCAGGTGTTTTACCCTGGATAAAAATAGATCTGTAAGAGCCGAGCTGACAGAACGGGAGGGGGTTGGGTGGGTGGGGGGCAGAAAGAGAGGAAGGAGGGAGAACCCAATACCAGATGTGCATTCAGGAGAGGATGTTTTTTAAGGATTGTGTCATTCTGACTTCCATGTCTCATACTACAACTTGTCATCTATCTCACACAAGGAGAACAGGAAAAGACCTGGATGAACAGTGGAATGAAGCTCCGCCTCTCCCATGAACAAAAGGTAGCTGTTCCAACAGGTTTATCACCGAAATGTGGTAAACTCACATGCACGTGGACTTATTTATTTCAAATATTAATGTACTAATAATTCCAAGGAGATGATTAAAAGCAATAATAGAAGAACTACATGCTTCATAACAAGAAAATAAAACTACACATAAGTCTAGTGGAATTAAACTATCAAATATGTGTCACAGAGAAGAGAGTAAGATTTCACAAATATTTATTTTGGCTCACTCCAAACTGTATAAATCCAGAGATGACTCAATGTAGATTACGCCAACAGACAGAGAGGCTCCAACCAGAGCTGTTTTTGGAATCACTTTAAATTTGAAGTGTCCTTGGTCAAAACAAGACTCCAGTTTAGTCACAAGTCCTTAAATGATAATAAGAATTGTAAATGTCCAGTGTCAATTCTGATTAAAAAAAAAAAAAAAACAACACACTCAAGCACTTTCTCTGAAAGGTGGCTGAGTCTCATCACAGCAAAGGCCTGATAATTCCCCATTAAAGGTATGGAAAAGCTACAAGGCTACTCCTGTTGCACAACCCCGTTTCATAGGTTGACATAAATCGATGTTTTGGCAGGCTGGAAGTGACATTTTGCATGAGCAGTCAATGACACAGTTCAGTTTAAATGATTGATGAGCAGCAGAAAGGTCGTGGTCAACTATTTCTCACAGTCAGCTGATCTTTGGATCTTAAACTGTAGGCCATGGCGAGGAAAGCTGACCTGCCTCAGAGGTGACCACCCTGAAGCTTTCACCAGGGTTAGGATTTAAAAAACATTCTTCCTGCAGTTCTGACATGTAAAATTGATGTGATGGAGTGTCCCTTTAAATTTTTTCTTTCTTGTGTCTAGTCCCAATTAGACAGTCCTGCTGTAATTCAACTCACAGCCTTCAACAAGCTAATTGCCCCGAGCTGTGAAAGCAGTGTCATTTAAGTTTTAAGATCAAATATACACGTTTTGAAATCTGAGGACTGGAAAAAATCTAAAACTCTACTAAGCTTTTTTTTTTTTTTTTTTTCCATTTAAAAACTAGTTAAGGTTAATTTGGAGTACAATAATTTGGAAAATGCCACACTGTGAGCAACCAAGCTGGGAGTCATGCGTGTTTTCTGCAGACATCCAAATCTCACACTGAAGCTTTCAAGACTGTAGCCTCAGTAATGACACACATTAACGGTAAGAGATAGGTTTCATCCATTTCAGGAGCTTAATCCTTTATCTTCTCTTGCCTCTGTATCATTTCCCTATCTTTGCTCATTTATGTAATTCCTCCACTCTCGCAATTACGTTTTCCTTTTTCTGCCATCTCACTTCCCCAAACCCCATCTCTCTGCACTTCCTCATAACTTTTTTTATCTGCGCTGTAATGATAATGGTGTAACTGTATCTTTATTTTATTTTATCCTTCAGCGATATCACACTAAGCCTGACTCATACTGTATGGCCTCATACACAGTTTATGTGAAGGTGAGGAAAACTTCTTCAGCATGTCCATTCTATACTTCCCTTCTTGTCATATGCTGCCTCCCTCATACTGCCCTCTTAAGCTTCCACAAAATTTAAACACCATCTGCTGAAATGAACAGAAAATCCCCGTAGGGATGCAACATTTCACTGTTTAGTTCACATCAGTGACAAGCAGGATTTTACTGTCACTTAACTTCGAGCCTTTTACACTGTTTCAGCCTCAAAACCGAAATAAGAAACACCAGGGAGTGGGTTGACTGGGTTTGTCCCACAAACTTTGACCATCTGGTACAAATGGAATAATGGGACATTTTTCTTTTCAAGTTAGCCCTGGCTGTGGGAGTAAGGAAGAAACTCAATAAAAAAATAAATAAAACAAAAAACAAACAAACTAAATTAAAAATCAACATACTGGACAAGGTAATTTTGCCAAAGGGCTTAATTTGTGCCAACAAATTAAATTAAATTAATTAAATTAAAGCCTCTGGCTTTATCAGTTATCTTTGTGAAGCAAAATCGTGTCCCAAGATGATACTCCCTGACCAAAGTCAAAGTTATGGCAAACCAAGTGAATGTTCAACCCTCCTGTGCTCTTAAAGGGTTTAATACATCATCCCAGGTTTGTGAATACCCGGCTCAAAGTCTCACCAAAGACTTAGTCAGCATTTTGACATTCAGGACGACATTTATTTCAGATCTTTCACATATTTCCATATTCAGGAAAGGAACAACTGACCAGGGCAACATCAGCCCTAAGCTTGTAGGCAAATCTCTGACTCTGTCATCTCAGTTATGTGTATAAAACTTCTAAACTATCACAGCCTCTTAATGTCAGACATTTTCTGTCTAACTCCCCTTTTCAGATCAATTTTTAGAAGCTGATTTCCATACAAGAAACTTTCCATTACTCCTCAAGTCAAGAGGAGTCTCATAAAAAGCAAAGTACAACTTCTGTCAGTAGCTTCCACTGCACATTCCAGTCGGAAAAACTGACAATTTCATTTACATCTTTTCAGACGAATGCTTCTTTTTTTTTTCTTCTTTCCCCCCCCCCCCCTCGATAAATAAAGTAGATTTTGCCATACAGTAAAAAAAAAAAACAACAGAGAGACATCTGTTTGGTCCTTGTAAGATGTTCTTTCTCATTTTGTTTGTATTTCTTTTCAAGATTGTTTGTCTCAGCATTATAGTTTCAAGGCTGAGCCATCTAACAGCATCCACACACTCAGGAAACTTTTAAGTCACTCACTACTTTACTGTTTCTTACACCATCTGAAGCTTTCAAGTTTCTCTGAATGTAACTGTCTCAAACATCTCACATCACATACCGGAGGGAGGGAGGGAGGGGGGACATATGGATGGAGGGATATATATATACAGAGATACATGGGGAACCAAAGTGAAAGAGGAATGAAATGAATCAAGAGAGTAACTGAAGAGAACATAGATGGATGAGAATTGATGCAGACATAAGCAGGCAAAAGAGAAAACTGGGAACAGGCAGAGAGATCTTAGAAGAGGAAAAAGGAAGAGAAGAACAGGAAGAAAACGGGAGCAGCAAAACACAAAAAAAAAAAAAAAAACAAGAGAGAAAAAAGCTGAGATGAAAAAATACGATGAGTGGCACAGCAAACAACGCGGTAAGAGAGAATCAGAGAGGGAGAGACGACGAGGACAGAAAACACGCATCCACAGCTGGAGACATCAAGAGAAGTTGAAAGAATAAATGGCTTTCTTTCAGTTTGATTTGGGCCATTGTCATCTTACCAACCAATTAACTTGATGACACCTCCTCACAGTCGACCCCCCGCTGACTGAGCTATCGCTACCATACTTCAAATGTCTCTCTTTAAGAAAAATATGAAAATGGCCCAAAAAAAGTCGGAGAAACATTTCAGGGTAATCCCTTAAGGATATCAGAAGAGGCTGTAGACTTTTCTATTGCCTGACTGTCACACTGTTGTGTTGAGGAGCATAGAAACATTGGATGACCTTTGGTTATTCAAGGTAACACTTTCTCCATTACACTCGCATGCCATACTTTTATTTTCACTGCACCATGTTCATGCAACTTAAATTAAATTTCACTTTTTAGAGTGAGTAAATATAAAACACTATGATTTTGTGTTTTCCATTTGCAGAGCTTGACTGAGGCCTGAGTGTCAGTGTTGAAAGAAGTGCTGTCAACCTCCATGGTGCACTCACAACCCAACAGATGATCCCCCTCACATGTAGAAACAACATCAAAACAACCTTCATGTTAATGACAACATGTTCAACATCTCAGATGCACTGAAAAGCAGCAGAAAGCAGCACATAGTCCAGCGAGCACTAATTTTACTTCAGTTTCTTTCATCTTAATGGAAAATGAGCAACACTGAAGTGCTTCTTGAACAGAGGATGTCACTAAGATGGCAGAGTTGCAGAGGCTCATTAGAGTTACATCCATAGACTGTGAATATGAATGGACGACACCTCCCTAACGTCACCCTTAGATTTCTGATTTCTGAAGAGTGGTTTTGAAGCTCAGAGTGGGCTCCTCTGTCGTCACCATCCAGGCAGAGCCTGATTCACTCTACCTCCTGGCTAATCCAAAAATCATGATGGAGTGTGTGCGGAGCAGAGACTTTGTTCGTGCTGGCATGTGAAGTTTGCTCAGTAACTCAGAGCAGGACGCCTCCAATTATGCAGAACTTTACACCTCAACAAATTTTGTTCAACATTTAAATCAGTATTTTCTGCTAAGCCATAAATGTGTTTATTTCTATTGTAAAGGGAATTTGAACATGAGTGAGTCTGTGATTGACTCTGATTGACTTTTGAAACCAGCATTTGCATGTTGTCCAAATTTGTCAGCCCCAGTTGCTGTGCATCACAAAATTGTGGGGTGAAAAGGGGCGAATCCATCCATGTTTCCATCCAGCATTTGGAGCTGGAGCCAATAAATACCCACGAGTCTTTTGACCCCCTGAATGAATGCTGATTGTGACCTTTTCCACTGATGACAAAAGCAAGATGTTCCACAATGTTAGTGGGATTTTTTTGTCCGTTGTGAAAGAGGCTAATAGTTTTACATCATCCCAGAACTGTAGCACTCAGTTCCCAGACAATTTATACCAACAAAAATTGGAAATGTTGGAAATGATTTAAATGAAACGGCTAAGTGAACTATGTGAGTGGTTAATCAGTGAAACAATGATTTGTCTGTATATGAAAAGCATAAGCAGATAAGACGTTGGCGTCTCCAGAAAGCTGCTTGTTGCTCAGGAATGAGGGTATAATGTGAATGTGTGGGCCCGTGTGTGGGCCCATGTGTGGGAATGTGTGTGTGTGTGTTTCTCCTACCTGTTCTCAGGGTCTGGTGTGGTCATGGTTCGGGTTACATAACACATCTTGAGTGGTATACACCTTCTGTCGCCCTGCAGAGACAGAGATGCCTGGGTGGTGGAGCTTGGAGGGTCACATGTGGAGGAGAAGGTGAAGGGATGGCTGCCAATGCGAGGAGACTCTGGAGGGGGAGTTTCCCAACCAATCTCTGACACAGGGGAGCCCTTTTTGACATATGGCGTGGCCTCGCGCATGTACTTCACTGGAAAGGAAGGTAAAAAAAAAAAAAAAGAACGATAAATAGATTTTAGTATACTTTAAGCCCTGGTACAGTTTGAACAGAGACATAAAGAAGCAACCTTTAAGATTTTAATCTTCTGGAAGCCCTTTGCGTCAGGGTGAGGGTTAATCTGACACATCAGCAATTATATAGTGTTAAAATGTTTTTACACTGAAAGGCGTGGTGTAAATTTAGTTTTCTAGAACACAAAAGGAAGCAAGTCACTTTAAAATAGCAAATGTTTAAGTTTGGAGAAAGAAATACAGAATTGAATTTTTTTTTTTTTTTTTTTTTTACAGCTTTTATTTTAATAACAGTTAGTGTCAGAGAGGCTGACAGGATGTTGTGAAAGTGAATAGATTGACATGCAGCATATGCTCACAGGTCACAGTTGATCTTGTGATCATCTGGCTTCGCACTAACCACTAGACCTCCCACGATGAACATCAAAAACTGGTGACTTAATTTAACACGCAAGGGATTAAAAATCTGAGAAGAATCAATTTAAGATTCTGTGGTAATTGTTTGACGTAAAATATGCACGCATTTGAGCAGTAACCAGTAAGTTGTTGTAAATAACTGTTTTGAAAATGTTGTAGTAATATTTTGCTGTTATACACACAAGAAGGGGCTGAGAGGGAGAGAGAGGATGTGGGGATACCGCAGTGTTCAGATACACAATCACTACAACACTACAAACTAAATCATGCTTGATACATTGTATACGTTCATGTGGCAGCAGATCGAAAGATATTCTCAGCAAAAGCTAGTTGTATTATTTATGCTTGAACTCTGGTGTAAAAACCATGAGGATGTGTGGGCAGTTAGTGGAAAGTTGCCAGAATGTCATTTCCTACTTTACTGGCAAACTCTTGATAATATCTGCTGAAAAAAATAAAAATAAATAAGCATCGTCCTACCAGTTCAGGTTTACATGAAAGCGAAAATACGCTTTAAAGTAAAAGTCTATGAGTTTCATAGTATTTATGTTGAACAACTTCTTACCGTGTTAGTGAATTATTGAATAGCATGCAAATGAAGTAGTTAGCCTTCTCTGCAGCCAACTTGGAATGATCACAGTAAATCTTCGTGTGCGCCAATAGCCAAAACAGACTCAGGTGGCTTTTTGCCTCTGACTTAATGTCTTAAAATAAAAGTATTCTTTCTTGATGGTTCGAACCTTGTCTCTGCTGCTACAGGCGAGCACTATGAAGAAGAAAGTTAAGGCACCGAAGACACACAATCTACCCCTGCAGCTCTCAGTATTTCTCAGCTGATGCTGCTGGGCCACCTGAGAAACTTTCCAAGCAGTAAAACAGAAAGCTTTAGTTGCAAAAGTCTAACTCTGAATCACTGCAGGCTTAGTAGCTGTTTTAAATTCCTCATGTTTTTTAGGTTCCAGAGGGGGAGAAGAACAGTGAAGCCAGGACACATGTTTCGATGAAAGACAGAAATAGAAAGGCAGAGATAAAGTGGGCGCTTAGCACACTCTCTATGTCTTGAATGTTCTGGATCCCCGGTATGCCCTGGATGTTTAATTGGCATATCCCACTTCACAAGTCGCATATAATTGGCATATAGCTGGTGGCATTTGTAATGCAGCATGGGAACTATTCTTGGGAGATGCACTATAGATCCTATGAGATGGTGTAACAAGCCTAACCACCAACCTGTGGAGGAGAGATGACAGGCTGACACATAACAAAGGGGATGAGGAAACGGGGGGGATGTGATTGTCCTCAATGGGCCCACAGAGCCGGCGTGATACAAACCCATAACAGATGAACCCGCACAGTCAGATCAAATTAAAGACCTGAAAATGTGGATGTTGATCTTTGTTAACAGAAAAAGTACATGCAGTGGGATGCAATGACTGAATCCTCTGCAGTTGGTTTTAACCTTGTGTGGCTTTTATAGGAGACATACTTTTATGACACTGAAGTGACACCAAGGAACGTCCAGGATTCCTATTTTAAAAGAAAAAACCAACCAAACAACCAATCCAACTTTGAGTACAAGGAAAAACAGAAACAAACCTCATTGCTTTTGCTGGAAAGCTGGATAAACCAGAGCTCAGTGAAACTTCCGTGGAGGTCTTTCTTGCTGGGGTTAGGGCTCGGGTTATGTTCAGTGTTGGGGTAAGATTGGGGTAGAAAATTTAAGCTTTCATGAGGTGATTTGTTCAGGCTAAGGACACAAGATTTGACTCTGGTGAGAAGAAAACACGTCAAATGAGAAAACTCCGTCATTCAGCACCAATTGTTTCTATCACTGTCAGGAAGGTTTGCTCCTGGGTTGTTTAGTTTGCCATTGCTTTGTCAGCTTTCAGTAATATGAGTCACAAAGTCAGCATTGTAGCTGAAGCACTCCCCCTCAGCGATGTAACCACATGTTAGGCTGCAACTACGAACGCCACATGAACCGTGATTGGTCCAGACAGTTTTTTGTGTTTTTTCTTGCAGGAAGTTAACTCATTTATGTACTTCAAGTGTGACAGACACCTAACAAAGCAATCATCACTGAAAAAGTTCAACTCACTGTAATCCGTATTTGATATCAACATAAACACAATAAGTTTCCTATGTTAAATATTATACATACATTCTCACACACACACACACACACACACACACACACACACACACACACACACACAAAGACACATGCAAACAAACACCAACCGCTTGCATGGCTCACACAACTGGTTGTAAACAAGGCCTCACTGAATGTGACAAAAATGACATAAATGGAGAGAAGCAATGAAACAGTATGTACATTAACGACAATTAAGCATACTTGATAATTGAACCAGTTATTTACCAAAGAAAAACAAACAATAGCCTGCTGTTGTAGGATCCAAAATGATTGATCCTCATATTACTGTAAATTAATAATGTAAATTGTATTACTGTAAACTGTCTTTGGTTTTTGACTACAGGGCAAAAAAAAAAAAAAAACGTTGGAAGATGTCCTTTGGGGCTCTTTGACCGTCTGGCAGGAATCCATTTTTCTGCCAACATTTCATGGGCTAAACAATCATTAGTTGCAGCAAGCGATAAGGGGAAAATTACCTTAAACAGGATGCATTTGAAATGATACAGCCACAAGCTCACTTCTGTATTCTGATACCTTTATAAATGTACAAAGGAATTACTAATCTGACTACATTTATAAAAAAAAAAAATGTTTTAAAGCTATTACATTAATATAAGCGGTTAATTTGTTCATTCACAGAGGCAGTATGTATGGAGGAAATATAAACGTCACTGTGCCCAGAAATAGAACCATAAGTGTTTCCAGCGGAGGGGAAAATAAATGGGGTGGAGTTGGTGTGATCATTACACTGGAAGTGTTCAAATGTGTGTGCATTCCCTTAGGTCAAGTTTTTATTCCATTATGGCACCAACACAGCCAACTCTGCACAATAACCTCAATAGCATGATAAGAACTTGGGGAGGATAAGAATGTTGCTACTTGAACCTTTATTTGAAACTTGGAATCAGTCAGGTATACCTAATTGTCCAGCTGCCTGATTTTACTAAACATTTTCCTGGCATGTGTACAAGAAAAAGCATTTACATCATCATAAATCAGGCATATTTTTTAAATCCTGACTTCCACTCTTCACTTCATTTATAAGTTGCTGTTACGGTGGTTGTGGTACAGATGTATGAAACTCACTGTATCACCAAAGACCAGCTGCTAAACTCTCCAATGAAAATCCCACTCAGGTCTCTTCAAAGCTCCTCGCTTATTTTTAAACCACACTCACACACTTTACCAATGAGGCAATTTAAATCAAATTGTAATAAAAATTTTTTTATAAAGTGCATCTCATGTGCAAGGCAGACCAAATGTTCATATCAGAAAAGTGCAAACACTTACGTGGAATATATACAGATGTAAAAGTGTATGACTCACATACACTCATTACACAAACACAAACATACAAACGTCACTGAACCAAAGGCTGTTTGTAAAAAGAAAAATTTCTAACCTGCATTTAAAGGGTTCAGTGATGGAGCAGCTCTCGCTGCCACAGGTAGGGTGTCCCATCTGTGTGGGGCATCGACATGACAGCCCCAAACCCCTCCCCCCGCCTTAAACTTAATGTGAGGAAGGCCAAGTCACCACTGCCTGTGGACCTGACAGTTCTTGCTGGTGTGATGTGTTCAGCATGTCTCTAAGGTACTGAGCTGCAGGGCCATGTAAAACTTTGTAAACCAGCAGCAAAATTTGGAAATCACCTCTTGTTTTGATGGGTAGCCAGTTCAGAGATTTAAGAACGGGTGTAAGGTGGTGGGATTTCTTAGTTCCAGTGAGAGCACATGCTGCTGTGTTTTGAATTAACTGTGACTGATTTTGGGCGGCCATTGAATAAACCATTACAGTAACCTAACCTGCTTGTTATGAATGCAGGAATTATTTTTTCTTTCTGATCTTTACACCAAGCCCTATAATTTAGAAATATTTTGGCATGGGAGGACGCTCTTCCTGTAATGTGGTTAATGTGACTTATGAGTTCAGTTCTGTTTTGTTGAAAGTGAATCCAGCAGTATCTACCACACATGTTCACAATAAGTACACAAAAGCAGATACTCATATTTAGTTGTGTTCCTCAGCCACAGCGCCAAACCCCGATCGCACATGCACATGTACACACAAACGCACACATACGCAAACACATTCTATAACATCAGGTGTAATGAGGTCTAAAGTTATTGGAGTATTTTCATGTGCTCTGAATGAGGATCTTGTTTCATGAGAAAATTTGCCGAAAGTAAAAAAATAATAATAACTTCCTCTCATAAGGGTAGTGGGGAAAGAACAGGCTGTTTAACATTAGTGGAAGTTGGAAAGAGAAGAGGCCAGCGCAAATAGGTAGCAAAGGAAAGCAAAAAAATTAAAAGAAAGATAAAAGCTGGTCTGACTACAGAATGAAGTCCTTCACTTTGGCACAGGTGTCTGGGTACTTCAGCAACACAAAAGGTCTTTACAAATCCACCTTCAGGCAATCTCTTTGCAAAGTTAGGGCCAATAGCTCAAAAAGTTCAAATATTATCTTAACTGAGAAATGAACAGTATCTAAAGTGGAAGACTTTCTTTATAGAGGTAATTTAACAAGACATTTGAATATGCGTAGGTACAATTGTTCGCAGTGATCTTTGAACTTCTCGTCAAACAGTTACTAACTGTGCAGACACACAACTTTCAACAAGTAAAGAAGGAGAGAACGGTAGGGTCAGATGATTTTTGTTAAGATGTCATATTTTTGAAAAGCTTGAAGATGCTTTTCTCTCTTTTGACATTTTAACATGTTTGATGAAAGAGGCAGTAAAAGTGAGCTGAGAAAGTATTTGTAAAACTGTGAATTAAAGCAAATTAATAGTCACTTCTGTATAAAGAACTGAACTGGATGACAATTGATGGTTCAACCTCCACAGACATACAAGAAATAGTCGCTTGAGATCAACCGATATGGGTTTTTCTAAAACCAATGCCGATGATCTACAAGTTTTCCCCTTTAGTCGCACACTAAAATGTCACACTAATGGATGGGGACGCACAACATTTCTGAACTCCACATCATCATTTATTGAACACTGACCTGAACTGTAAAGATAACAAAACAAGTCAATAAACTGACCAAGTATTAAATATATAAAACACATAATATTAAAAAACTGTCAATCATTTACATAAAAGGCTTTAGAGCATTTATCAAGATTATTTTTTCTAGTTTTTTGGAACCTAAGTGTAAACTTAAATATACATTCAAATAAAATAAATACATCTTTAGAAATAAAAATCAATTAAACTGAAAAATATCAAATATATATAAAAAAAATTTATAGTAGTGCTGCAAACACACTAGCAACCAGCAAAATGTGTGTTTGCTTTAATGAAAATGTATCTGACACTTCACACTGAACATCTAAAGTGCATTCTAACTTTCTGCATTCTGCACATGTAGCACGTTCTACCGCACCAATAACACAGAGCTGCCCGCGGACGTGCCGGACTTTAAATTGGTGCTACTCAACACGGATATCGGCCGATGTCAATATATTACAAAATATCAGTCGACCTCTAGTACTAACATCATCTTTAAAGCAAAAATCCTATATTCCCTGGTTCTGTGTTAAACTGGATTTTCAAGGAGAACCTTTCCTTATGCTAAAAGAGTATTTGCACAAAGACACGTGTCCAAAAAAGAAATGAGTAATAAAATAAACATGGGGGAAAAGAAAAAGCATGAACCCTTTTCCTCGTGATCATCAGAAATTCAACCACAGAGCTGTGTGTTACATGTTCCATTATTTTCATAAATACCGACAAAAAACACCACAGTGAATCGAAAACACACCCACAGACACTCTGAGCAGATGGTAGTTTTAAGAATATCCTGTTGACTCACACATTGTCATGACTTCAACTGAGACAAGTGAAGCAACACAACAGACTAACAGACATTTGGGGTGATTTGTGGTCAACTTATTAAATTGTTTGGAAATTTCTCTGCTGGAGCTCAGTTTTTTGATGACCATCATGAGAAAACTAGGACAAAACAAACACAAAGTACAAAAATACAATGATTATACCTGGAGGGGAATGAACGTTTGGCTTGTTCAAACAAAGCTGTAAGGAAAAACAGATGAGCCTGAGCTCACCGTCTCCGCTTTTGTTTTGGCTGTGTAAACATCCACGGAGGACAGGAATGAATGATTCAATCTATTATCCTCACCACAACAATCACTATTGCACACTCCACAGTTGTTGTTATTATCATCACCATCATCCGCTCTGAGTCACACTCCACAAACAGTAGCAGAGGAGATGATAGCTTTTCTAATGACATAAACAGTCAGCTGGTAGACTCAGAGACTCTCTCTGACACACACACACACGCACCCACACATCGATTGTGGCATCAGTCTAGCCTGCAGTGGTGACTATACTTGATGACACACATCAATACATTCAAGTAGGCTGGCAAACACACACAAGCTCTGCATTGCACCGCTGTCAGCAGCACATCCACACTTACACATGCCCCTCCAGATGCCAGGTGATGAGAGGTACCGCTTGTTAAGCACTCAGCAGGAGAGTTTTCAGGACACTGCCTCATTTCCTGTCAGCTGCGGTTTGGCAGATGTTCTTTACTGTATTCTGACTTGCTGATAAATAAAATTATTTGATAAAGTGTCTGCACTGAAAGACATCTGATGTCATACTTCTCTTATGATCCCCAGTTCCGAAATTGACTAATTGACTAATTTTCCTATCACATTTATTCATTCTGACCAAAACCATCTCCTTTCCGGTTTCACTGGATCCTGCAATTGGAATTGGTTCACATAGCTTATTACTGTTAGCAGACACCGCAAGGCTGTCAAAGCTGTCAAGATTTTTTTTATTATTATTATTTTTGTTATATTTTTGACATACACTACCAGTCAAAATTTGGACACACTTTCTCATTCAAATGAATAGGAAAGTGTGTCCAAAACTTTTGACTGGTAGTGTATATATGCCATTATTTTTATATATAGGTTCTACCAACAGTGAAAAAAACAGACAGAATGTTTGGGGGGTTGGAGGGTGAGGATCAGATCTGAATCCAGGTCATGCTACATGTGTACTTTACAGGAAATAAGCTAAACCCCTCTTTTTTGTGTTGTATAGTGACATAAGAAGATTTAAAAAAAGAATACTATACAAAACAAAATGACAATTCACACTATCAGTCCAAAAAATGTTCAGCTGAACCGAGAAGTAGCATATCTCTGCAGGAGGCAGGACACAGTTGTAATATCCACAGGAACCGTGCCGACTATCTGACTTTGGTACATGAATCAGTCTGATGCGCCCTGAAACAAGTAGTTCTGGCTCAAGTGGTTTTGGCATTCGCTGTACTTAGGCAGCAGGCTGCAATTCCCCATGATTAGGAAGTGTCAGGCGCTGTGAGCCTGTACAAGAGCTATCGCTGAGTCTAAGTTTGTAGTGGGCCTGATCTCTGGTGACGATGAGAAGGTTAACCTGACAAACATTAACCACCTGGAGAACTGGAGCCAAGCAAACATTCTCACGCTGTATGTCAGCAAAACTAAAGAACCAATTGTGGTGGAAATCAAACAGAGGAATTATTAACACCCACTCAGAACTGGTGGGATTCAGTAGAGCTTCAAATATCTAGGGGTTTACATCATGCAGGATATATCATGGTCCAGCCACATAAACAATCTGGTGAAGAAAGCTTGGCAGCGTCTGTACTACCTTAAATGCCTTAGAGACTATAAGCTCCCCCTCTGGGTGCTCAGGAATTTCTACACCTGCACCACAGATAAATGCCTACATCTTCCGGAAACATCACATCCACTTCCATTGCTATGCGGATAACACCCAGCTCCATATTTCCACCAAACCTGACTCCACCCTCCCACCTTCCTCCCTCACAGACTGCCTCCTTGAAATAAAATTGTGGTTTTCACCCAACTTCCTCAAGTTAAACAGTGACAAAACTGAAATGCTACTCATCGCCACCAGATCTGCTCTATCCAACTCCCCCAGTTTCACACTATCCATCGACAACTCTTCCATGTCTCCTTCCCCTCAAGTCAAGAGACTGGGTGTCATCCTCGACAGCACACTTTCTTTCACATCACATATCAACAACGTAATCCGGTAAGCGTACTTCGATTTCCGCAACATCAACCGCCTCCGCCTCTTGTTACATCCCGGCTTGATTACTGTAACTCCCTCAAAAAACTCTCCATAAACTTCAATTGGTACAGAATTCAGCAGCTGGAGTCATCAAAGGGACCCCATTCGTCCATCACATCACACCCATCCTGCAGCAGCTCCACTGGCTCAAGATTTTACTGCTGTTATTCACAACCGCGCCCCTCCATACCTTTCTGACCTCCTCCACATTGTCACACCAACTCAGATCCTCTTCCTCCATCCACCTCTCCGTTCCCCCCGCCCGCCTGGCAACCAGAGCAGCTGAATGCTCTGCTCCCCAGCTCTGGAATTCATTCCCCCTGACCTGCACAACACCACATCTGTCAATCTGTTCAAATCAAAACTCAAAACCCATCTGTTCAGACACGCCCACTCCATCTGATTCTATCCACTGTGTTTTTATACTGTCTTGCCCACTATTTTAATCTATTTGTGTGATGTTTTGTTGACAGCTTCTTGACCATCACCACATGGATGGGCAGCAGTGCAAAATATGATTACTTGGCCTTTTAGGAGGCTGGGTGGCTCAGCTGAGCTCAGCTCACAGCCACAGTAAATCTGTCTGCTTACTGGTTCAAGTGTGATGTTAACACTATTTAGGGTTATAATTATTTATCTTATGAAGCTGACAGTTAGGTCATTAGGAAGCATTAAGAGCTTAATAAATAGAGGAATGTGCAAGCTATTTCTGGAAGCAGTACAAACCTGTGTAAACTTGATTTTCATCAAGCTGATACAACTGCCAGCAGAAGAGAGTAGTTTGTTTATTTTGGGTCAACACCAGTGATAACTTCAACTGAATTATCACCGTCAAAGACGAGGAGGGAAGTGTGTCATCATAGACTCCTCTTGGCTTTATTACTCTGGCTTTCTGTGTCTCTCCAAGAACTCAGTGTTTTTGCATTTCTTTGTCTAGACAAAATGAAACATAAAAATGGGACAATCGCTGCTTTGAGGCATCCGTGGTGTTCTATCAGTTACAGTGCTGCCACAAATGTGTTGAGAGGAAGAGATTTAGGAGAGAAGTTTAAAACCAGTCTGCTTTCTTACCTCTACATATCTGGCCATTTCACTGCGGACATTTGGATGGGTTGCAATCGTGAGGCGATAAAAGATAAAATAAAAATAAAAATAATGGCTCATTCTCTTTAGGTGTTTTAAGTTTAGAGGCCTGACATTAAAGTTGGAAAATATGGCTCTCTGTCAGAAACTAGACCTCACAGCTCCCTTCCTTTCCTCAAACCATTGTCTCTTTTTCTTTTTGGCAGCAGGCTGGCCTTGTAAACACAAATGTCTCTCGATGACTGGCAGAATGATGGAGCTAAACCACCGCCTTCTTGCAAACATTCAGCTTTATTGCTACATTTGTTGTAGAGCAACTGAATGCGGCTGCGGTGTGGAGGTTAGTTCATTTATTTCCTTGCGACTGACTGGTTGTCACTGTTTGTGGGTCATAAACACCGGTGCTGCTCAGGTTCTCCTTGTCACCTCACATCAAATCAAATCAAATCAAATCAGATTTATTTGTATAGCGCCAAATCATAACAAAGTTACATCAAGGCACTTTACATATAGAGCAGGTCTAGACCAAACTCTTTATAAATTTATTTAAAGAGACCCAACAGATCCCCTGATGAGCAAGCACTTGGCAACAGTGGCAAGGAAAAACTTCCTTAAGAGGCAGAAACCTCGAGCAGAACCAGGCTCAGGGGGGGCGGCCATCTGCCTCGACCGGTTGGGTTGAGAGAGAGAGAGAGAGAGAGAGAGAGAGAGAGAGAGAGAGACAGGCGGGCAGGCATTGGAGGGGGGGGGGTGTAGGCAGGAACATGTTGTTGCATGAAGTTCACATAAGAATCTTTAGTGTGAATATTAAGTTACAGTACGGGTAATAGTGTTTATCATTTTCACCAGGTGTGTAATGGAGGACATTATTTGTGGCAGGTCAATCTTTCACCGGCCCACTGTGATGGAACTGGCTATGGATGCCAGGGGCTTTGTGACTCAGCTGCACAACACTGATTGATCCCCATAGGGAAATTCACTTTTGGTTTGTCAGAATGTCTCCTGAGCCACTAAACAAAACCACCACGGAGTTGGCGTCCCACTCAGGGGTTGGCACTTTAACCAAGCAGAGGCACTCGCATTTTCAACCTCTTTGAGAAGATTAAGATTTGAAATTATATCCATATCCATTGCTGATGCTGGTGCTCTAGTTGGACAGCAATTTTTAACCAGGTGGGTCAATCTGTCCCTCTTATAGGCATCAGGTGGAAGAGAGTCACCCTTGTCCATTTTAGTTGTCTCTGTCCTCCTTCTTACTAGTGAGTTCCAAAATGCTATTTTTTGTGTTGGAATGCTGGAGCTCTAAAATCCAGACTACAAACATGCACATGCAAGCTCTTCTGCACACACAGACCTGCTTACAGAAATTGCAGAAAATTACCCAATAATGTGCGCACACAGGCGCACACTCCTCCTCCCATGAGACATGCACTATCTCCTAACAGTTGGATCAAATGTTTTCTCCTGATCTCCTTCCTCATGTAACACAGTCTACTTCTCTCATATCTTCAGAGGTGGCTTATTAAAAAGAATGTTCTTAGGCTTTACATCTCTAAGCTCCCATCTTGTTATCTGAAATTGCAATTACAGTAAAATTCTGCATTACCCTTCCATGAAGCCATACTGTCAACTGTATATCAGCCTAACAGCCTCCTTCTTGAGTTCTTCTTCTGCCTCAGTCTCATGCTACTGTGTCTTTCTATCTCTTAGCACTTTCCCCATTAAATTCACATTTGCACTCCACCCCTATCCCCCCTCTGTCTCTTCCTCCACGCCTGCTCCATTCCATCCTTCTTTATTTCTTATCGCAAAAAGTTTTCAGCTGGGATCTGTTTTTCCCTCTGTAGTGTAGCCCCTGTAAGCCCCTGGGAAGGCCCATCACCGTGTTTGCATGTGTCTGTATATATGACATAGAGGGGGACAAAGAGGGAGAGGGAGAGACTGTGTGTGTGTGTGGGTGAGAGTGAGAGAGGGAGAAGCACTTTTGTTCTTATTATCATGGGTCCAAGAGTCCTCTCAGGATCTGGAATTAAAAGTACAAAAGTGGGCCCATTTTAGAGTATGTGTGTGTGTCTGTGTTTGGTGTGTGTGCGTGTCCAGTCTTCTGTCTACCATCAATTTTCTGCAGCATATGTTTGTGTGTGAGACGTTTGAGGAAATACAGGGCTGGATTTGTTTTGCATGCCCCTGCTTGGAGACGTGCACGGGACAGTAAAGGGAGATGATGAGTGGGATCTTGCATGTTTCCCCCATGACACCTCAGAAATCCAGACTGTTGTTTTGTATAAAAAAAAAAAAAAAAAAAAGCAGGCCAACGTCTCATTAAGCAGCTGCGACAGGAAACAAGTGTGACAAGATGGTAAAGTTGTCTTCCACTGTTCTGCTATAAATTAAATAAATTTGCTGATATGTTGGGAAAAAATGTAGTTTCACTTCCTTTCAGTTTGGTTTCACATGAGAAAAATGGTATGAGCACAACTCCCCCTGACTTTGTCAGTCAATAAGAAAAACTCATTTCATAAAATTAGATATTAGATATTAGTAGAAGTTGGTCCAAGTAAATGCCATATTTTCCCTCTTAACTCTTATTAACAACCTGCAATGAATAACCTTTCTTATATGGAAAACTAATGAGGTCCTATGGCACAGGTCATCATTTGTTGGCTTTGACTTCAGTTTTTGTTCTCATGTTAAGCAGGAGTGACCTGCACCTGGGAGGCAGGTTGAATAGAAACCGTGCAGAAGCCTACTTTGTGTCTTGACAACAGAGACTGAGAACAGGCTTTATGAAAATAAAGTATCAGTCAGGGAAAGGAGCGTGTCCCTGTGGTTCAGCCAGAGGTTACACTAAGTCTCCACCAAACTGACACTGAAATTCCCCGGCATTTCTTAAGTATCTCCCAAAACGTATCTATTTAACTCTTCTCTCCGCAGGTGTGCAGAACAATCCTCCACAAAGCAAACTGATACCAGCAGTGAGTCACGTGCAGGCTTCCCGCAACAGTCGCCTTTCCGTACGAGCTTTCACTGAATGTGTGCATGCATGTGGGATAAAAAACAGCGTGGGACTCCCTGAAACAGACTGTCCTTACCTTCCAGAGTCACCTCTCTGCCGGCCCGTTTCAGAGCCTGCACAGCCTCGTCGTGGGTGGCGTCCCTCAGGTTCATGCCGTTCACGGACAGGATGGCGTCCCCGACGTACAGAGCCTGCGTTTGGTCCGCTGCGAGTCCCTTGAATATCTTACTGATGAGGATGGGCATTTTATTCTCCTTCCCCCCCTTGATGCTGATCCCGAGCCCGCCGATCTCCTGCTTGGTCACCTGGACGCACCGCTTTCTGTTGGCGATCGCCTCTGGCACTCGCTCCGGGAGGTGGGTGAACTCGGAGCGCACGGCTGCGGGTCCGTTGTTGGAGTTGGCGTTGTTGTTGTCCAGGTAAGATCCGTTGGCCACGCCGTTAGAGTTGACATCGTCGGTCACGTTGTCGTTGCCTCCGCCGCTCTCCTCGCAGCTCAACGTGAGCGCTTCCTCATTCAAGTTGGCCAAAACTTTGTGCCACCGCTCCCGAACCAAAACCTCCACAAAGCCACTTTTTGGCACCCCAGAGGCACCTGAAAGTCCTGTCGGTATTACCACCGCCATCTTTGGGACATGTCTGTAAGTATTTATTGAAAAACTAAATGGAAATGAAGGCGGTAAAGTTTCTCCAGCGGCAGCAGCAGCAGCAGCAGCCGCCTCCCTGCAGCTCGGACCGGACTTCGCCCCTCACAAGTTTTCTGCGGGACTTGTCGAGCGTCCCGACCCACCAGCCGGGCTCGCCCTCTGGGCACAGGCTGCCCGGCGCTCCGCCTGCCTCAGATCCGATCTGCTGGGTGGAGTTTGCTCCCCCAGCCGTCAGCCGATCCCATCAGATCCCGTATGCGAAAGAAAAAATCAAAATAATTAATGTCTGCATCATGAAGCTTATCATCAGCTGTGACAAGTGATGCAGATGCAAATATTTTCAAGTAGCCAATAAAAAAAATAAAAGTCCTCACAGAAATCCAGCTGTTTATCAGTTTCACTTACATCATGTTGCTGAATTGCAACTGTTTAAATAAGATGATTGATTTACTGATGAAAGGAGGAAATCTGTGTCAGACAGAAAGCCTGCATGCTGCAGTGTGCACTCTTTGGGCAGATGGGACCAGAGATGGAAAAGAAAACGGGATAAGCAAATATATTCATTGAAAAAAAAAAAACACAAACAAGAAGACAAAAAGCTGTCTCTGCAACTGACTTTCACTGTCTCCACATGCCCCGAGTCCCACTCTGCTGTCCGCGTCCACGGGATTGGCCACGCGCGTACAGGAATGCGCCTGTGCCGGAGAAAGACAGTGAGCGGTTTGACTCCATCTCTATTGTTATTATTATTAATCCAAAGGACAGGCTCCTGAACTCAGAGTTTGCGGCTCAAACGGCTGCCACTGGACCCCTAAATTCCCTCCTGAGTGACAGAGACTGACAGCAGACCAGAGGCAGCTGCAGTCTATGGGTGGTGGTTTGGGGGGGGGGGGGCACAGCAAACAGCTGCTGGGAGTTCAGTGTGTGTCGAGAATGTACAGCAGTTGGACAGCTCTCACTTTGAATCACGGCATCCTTCACAAACCACTGAGATAAACCGTCTTTCACAGTCATCTGTTGGAAATGCAGCCGCGACATCTGCTGGTGACTTTGTAGGTTGATCTTTAGGTGTCTGACATGACACTAAATCCATTTAGACAGCTCAATTTTTTAAAGAATCCCTAATAACAAACAAATAGCAGCCTGGAATCTTTAAATGACATAATTTGAATAATTTTTGCTCTTATATTTATGTAGTTGGATGATTACTTTGTCTCTCAGAAAATAAAGTCTATTTTTCCAGTCAATAAATTGAAGATTAGAATTTTTAGAATCTGAATTTATTCAAATGAGCACACTGCAGTAATATTTAGGTAGGTGCTATGTCTCACCCTCCTGCATCCGTATGAACTGCAGTGATTTAGTGGACCACCTTTGGTTGGAAAAGGCCACTGCAGACCAAAATCCAACAAGGTAATCAATGCTATGTGTGTGGCAACAAATCTAGCTTGATAGCAATGGGAATTTCTAACTTTATAGGACAAGAATCCTGTACCATGTAGCAGCCAGACTTCCCCCCGTGCCTGTCCTCTAAAACCAAACTGAATCATTACAATTGAACTGCACTGAAGAGGGGAATAGTTTATTTGTTTTGAGGGAGGAACAGAAATAGGAAGAATGCTTTGGCTTAATTAGGTGTAGGAGCTACAATTGATTTTTACTTTTATATGGAAATGAGCTATCGGATGCAATGCACGCTCTTTGTTGTGGTAATGACCTTCATAACAAACACAAAGAAAGAATGTAATCTTATTAAAGGTGATGGTATTTAAAGGTTGTTGATTAATCTTTTTTTTTTTTTAAGTCCACGGACAGCGAGCATGTTGAGTGCACTTTTTTTTTGTTTGTTTGTTTGTTTTTTCATTACAACCAGGAGCAGCTACGTAGTCAGGTAGAATTACACACAAACACACAATACCACATAGGTTTTGTTTTATGAGTGTATATCCAGACTCTTTGGAGGAATTATGAGAGTCGGTATCTTGCTCAAGAGCACTTCAATCCCGGTGAAAGATGGGATTCAGTCTTCCTCCCAAGATGGTTTTTATGAACCAATTAATTTCTAAATGAAGAAAAAAAAAAAGACTGCATGATTTGATTGTTCTCTAATCTTTATTGTTTATCTACCAACTTCACACTTCAATCACCGTCTTGATTTTAGCTCTGATCTTTTGGTTTCTTTCTCAACACTCCCTGATCTCCTTGTCCCTTTCCATTCGTCATAATGTGTCCTCGGTATTTTGTGTTGCCTGTATCTTCAATATATCATCTAGGAGGAACATACAAACAGATGAGCCGCCGTTGGTATACCTTTTTTTTTTTTTGCGACAAAAATATTTTATATCAGGAATGTATTCGAAAGAATTTGGAAGAATTCTTCAAAAGAGAAGGGAGAGAAGAGTTAAAGCATCAGAAATTACACCTGTATGTATTGGTATGTTTTTAGAGTCACCTCTCCTAAGTAATTTAACTTTCTCATTTGTGCTTTCTTTAGAATTAGTTTTACTTCCATCCATTCTCCCTCTGCTTCACAGACAAAACTTAAAAAAGAAGGAAGAAAAATCTTCTCTATCTCCGCTGCTGCAGACAAATCAAGAGCTTAATCAGCAGCTCTCCTCACCAAACATTTCTGTATTGTATATAGGTGTCTTTCTGCTACAGGCTTTTGTAGGGTCCTTGGTAGCTTGAAGTTGTGTATTTTCCATTGCGAACACATTGTGCGTGAACACTGTGGTTTTAGTATTTTGTAAGTGTGGAAATGTCAGCTGAGGAATTTTCTGCCGGATAGTAGTGCACACTGTGGCACAGTTACGTACACTTTCCTTTCACATTAAAGTCACAGCTTGAGAGTTGCCGAGGCTGTGCAGACTACAAGCAGAGCAGCACAAGCACTGAGTCAACTTTGTGAGAAAATGCATTACTGGTTTGATGATATGTCTGAGCACCCTTAAATTGCTCCACATGTTGACAAGCAAACACAGCAAATACAGGCCAGCCAGGGCTACAGCTGGTGTTGTGGACTGCTGTGTGCTGCATGGGGGCCGGTTCTTGGCCTACACACCCATATTCTTAATGTTAATCTTTACAACAAACTTTCTTTCCGATTCTTCAGTTTAATGTTGCTAACGTGAGGGCAGAGAAACCAAATAGAGTTGCCTGATTTGATAAGAGCACACTGTTGAAGTTGTTGTATTCAGGTTAGCAGTTAAGTGGCTCCTTCTCATTGGTTGTGTGTAGTGGCGTCTGTGCCAGGGTTAATCTGAAGCTGCTGTGCTTTGTCTCTGGTGCTGTAAGCCATACAGGAGAAGAAACAGAGCTGCAGAAGGAAATCGATGAAGTCTAATGCAGCATCACTAAACTGAACTAGATCTGCACACTGAAGACCAGGTCCAGTTCACAAAGAGCGTCCGATGTGAGTGGTATAGAGAAACGGGAGGAGACACTAAAATTTTCTACGAGGAAAACTGTAAATGCCCATTCAGATCCAGAGACTGCCTGAAGGTGCTAAGCTGGCCATGATTCGGCAGCAGTATGAATGGGTATCATATTGGATCTGTAAATGATCTACTTTTGTTTCCAGGGAATTTGAAACAACCCTCCCAAGGTTGATTGTGTCAAGGTTTATTGGCTTTGGGACTTTTTTGGGAAAACAAACACGCAACAAGGAAAAAAGCTGAAAGCTGAAAGCAGCAACAATTGTGGAACACGGACAGAATGGACAGCATGATATCATAACTCAGTGGACAAACACATGGGGGCGCACAGATTCAATACACAAGGAGGCAGGGATAACACATCAGGATGTCACAAAAGTGGGAAAATTAAAGTGAAGACAAAAAACAAGGAGATCCCAAAGAACACAGACACAATAATGAGTCCCATCAAGTTGTTTTTTCAGTTGGGTTTTTCATTTGTTCACGTGGATATCATTACTGTGTAATGATTTGATCTGTAAATCACTCAAATTTTTCACCAGTTTTTTTTTTTTCTTTATCATTCGTTAGTCTAGTTTTCAAAGCGGTATTTTAAACACAAAGATACATGTGAACTATTTGCCTACATTGGATTTATCATATTTATATTACTATAGTAGATTAAAAAAAACAAACAAGTCGGTTGACAACAAGAGGCTACTTCATTTTAATCTGTGTGGTAATAACAGTGAAGTGATTCACCAGGGTCGGTCCCGTTCCAGCACCAGGAGCAGAGATTTGCTGCTCGTTCCTAAAAGCCCGGTTCACACATTAAGAATCATATTTCTTCTTTTTAAATGATTTTGGAAACAAACCAGCCACATTAAGATGATTTACAATGCATTGGTCTGCTGGACTGGTATCAGTGTGTTTGCTCTGCAATTTTTCCTTTCCTCTTCCAAAGTGAAGATGGTGACGGAAGCGTCATTCAAAGACACCCCATCACAAACAATCTCCACATCTTTCATGCAATCAACTTTTTGTGACATTAATTATTATTTAAAAAGGGTTGTGTAACACTGGTGTTTAGTTAGGTGGTTAGTTAACTCCTTATGTTTGAGTGTCAAAAAAAGTAGTGTTGTGAACGTTGAGTTGATTTCAGTTTGCTAAAGCATAAGAGAAGAGCTTTATATAAAACGGAGTAGAGTCTGAAACTAAGGTACACAAAAGAAAATCACTGCATCAAAGGGAAAACAATACATTTTATTATGTATTATTTATTATTGTTGATTTGTAATCTATGATCGCTTAAATTATTTTATTTTTTACAGTACTTATTGTAGCCAGAGAGGTTTCATGGCAGTACTTTCCATGCAGTGAAAGGACATCAGGTCATCAGGTCAGCAGATCATGAGGACTGGGTGACACCTGTTAGCTTACGTGAATGGTGTATGGACAGTTGGTTTGTTTTTAACAGGAAATTCTACCAGATGGTGAAAATGATTCATGAATTACTGAGCAACATGTGAACTCAAGTTATAAAATATCTCTGCTCAGAGTTTCTTCAGGAGAGAAAGGCACAGCCGAACCCTCTTCAACATAAACATGCTCACATGCCTGTTTACTCACATTCAAAGATCGCTACAGCACCTCTGATGGTGTTGAGCCCGTTCCATGCAACTCTTGCATTGCTAATGGTAAAACACAGTTGGTTTGGTGGAGCAGACTTCCATATTTTTTTAAAACTTAGGCTGAAGAAACATTTTTAACCACACCACATGTTTCATTTTACCAAACTATAATTTTGGTAAGCCAGTGAAGTATTATTATTTAATATTTAAACTGCAGTTGTATCATACAAGTGTGACATCCATTCGCATATCTCAAGTTGACTGCATCTTGAAACTACTTTAAAAATTCCAGGAGAGGGTGTTGTGGCTGTAGAAGGTGTGCCTGTCAGATATTTTAAATTCCACTCTTTGTTTGACGTCATCGGAAAAAATCTAAAGAAATCAGCCCAGATGAAAGTGTTGTTTATCCCTGAGGGCAGTTTCGTACCACAAACATTAGACGTACAGATGAGTTCTGTCTCCTAAAGATGAACATACGAAAGAAAACTATGTACATATAGTGAGCCAGCAACTCAACACATCATCTGTTCTCCATAGCATGCTTTTAAAATTGAAAATTAATTGTTGAAGTGATCACCACAAAGCCCAGACTTAAATCCAGGTCCAAATTTGTGGATAAAACTGAAAATGCATTTCAGTTCAGCTCAATACTCCAAATTCGAACAACTTCTGACACGCTGGGGTTGTTGTGAAAGAAATAACAGATGAAATCGCTCTCACCCTATCTTTACCAATTACATTATTAACTTAAGAAGAGTAATGCTCACTGGGATTACATAAGTGTGCAAAACTGAGTTTACATGTATACAGCTAAGGTATAATTATAACTTCTGCCTTCAACTGTGTATGAGTTTATCAGGTCAATAATTTTACTGCCTTGAAAAAAAGGAGAGAACGTTGGATACGTGAGAATGAGTTATTTATAAGCCTTAACGTTAAAATGGCTCCTCCTTACAATGCTATGCTGCTATGGTGGCAGCTCATCTGTGGTTGCTTTGTAACATCCGATGCGACAAATGATGAAACTTCAATCCTTTGACGTTAACCCTTTAGAAGTGCAGAACCTTACGGACAATATCCTACTGATGAAATGTCTTCATTTTAGTGTTTGAGTTAGCGCTGAAAATTTTTGTTGCAGCGTTGTTTAATCTGCCTAGAGCTATAATCACACACAAAAGTCATTGCTCAAAATTACATCTCAGGCAGTGCTGGTAAGAGAAAGTTAGGTGTTAATAGCATGTAGAGAAGCAGGTGGGAGGGGTCAAAGAGAGGCAGATCCCTACTATGTCATTTACAGAGAAATGAAACTAAGTGGTTACATATAAACCACAGAAACGATTTAACTATGTTCAGTTTCAGCAGCTGGAGCAGAGCGGAGCATCCACACAGGTGGTGAGGATCTTCTGCCTTTACCTAACAATACTTTGATGATGTAAGCTATTCATAGATTTAATGTTGTTGTTTTTTTTTTTTTTTTATTGATCACAGACTGTAGTGTGAATAATTTTACTGTTGTCTTTAAGCTATGATTCTTGCAAAAGCATGAATTTCTGATGGTTCTGTCCTACAGATATGGCCTCAGCACTATTCCTGTCTGAAGATCAGTTTCTGTGCTCCATATGCCTGGATGTGTTTACTGAGCCTGTGACTATTCCATGTGGACACAACTTCTGCAAGCCCTGTATCACCAAACACTGGGGAGACAAAAACCACTGTTATTGTCCACTGTGCAACGAAAAGTTCAACAAAGGCCTCAAACTTTGTGTCAATGTTTCATTCAGGGAGGTTGTGGAGAATTTCAAGAAACATCGGGTCATATCTGAAAATGGCATTGAAGTGAAGCCTGGGGAAGTGCCATGCGACTTCTGTCTTGGCAAAAAGTTCAAAGCCTATAAAACCTGTTTGGAATGTCTGGCCTCTTTTTGCAAAAGACACTTGGAGCCTCATCAGGTAGTTTCTGCCTTCAGTCGCCACCAACTGACTGATCCCGCACATAATCAGAAGGACAAGATATGCAAAAAGCATAACCGGATTTCAGATCTCTTCTGCAAGAAGGACCTGACTCGTGTTTGTGTCCTGTGTACAGAACATAAAGCTCATGATACAGTCCCTCTAGAGAAGGAGTACAACGAGACGAAAGCTCAGCTGGAGCAGAAAAAGCTGGAAGTGAAGGCAATGATAAAAGAGCGACAGAAGAAGGCTCAGGAGATAAAGGATCTGGTGGACACAAAGAGGAAAGAAAAAGATGAAGCATTAGCAAATAGTGCTCACGCCTTCTCCACTTTGGTAGCCCCAATACAACGAAGCTTGACTGAGCTGATGAGTGCAATCGAACAGAAGCAGAACGCGGCAGAGAGACAGGGTGACGTGCTGGTCAAAGAGCTGGAGAGCGAAATCAATGTGCTCCACAAGAGTGTCACTAAGCTGCAGCAGATCTCATGCTCTGAAGATCAGGTCCAACTCATCACAAGCTTCCTTTCCTTCCCCTCCACCCCTTTGTGCACCAAGAACTGGTCCAACGTTGTTATCAGTGGTCAGCCCTATGTGGATGACTTGAAGAAAGCTATAGTGACAATGGAGGTGACGCTCGCCAAAGAGCTAGAAGAAGCCGGTAAAGAATTCAGGGTGTGCTGCAGTAAAATCCTTGCAGAGGAAAGTGACATAGTGAGGAAAACAGAATGCCAAGTCGTAGATCTAGAGACTCTTCCTAGAGGTGCCAAGTTGGACACTATCCGACAGCAGTACACTGTGGACATGACCTTTGACCCTTGCACTGCCAACGATCTGCTCATATTTTCTAAGGATTTAAAAGAAGTGCAAACTTCTCACATTTATTGGTGCGGGAATGAAGTCCCACAGAAATTTAACAGATATGCCTATGTCCTGGGGAAAAAGGGCTTTTCTGAAGGAAGATTCTACTACGAGGTTCAAGCCGCAAGGAAGACTGGCTGGGATTTAGGGGTAGTCAGAGGGTCGATGCGTTGGAAGAAGACACACACACTGAACCCCGGGAATGGAGTCTGGATCCTTCGATTGAGGAACAACACTAAATATACAGCTTTAAATCATGCTGCTGTCAAAATCCCCGTGGCAAGGAAAGCAGAGAGGGTCGGCGTGTTTGTAGATTACAAGAAGAGGTCGGTCTCCTTCTACGATGTGAGTACTGCAACGCTGATCCACTCTTTTACTGGCTGCGCATTCAATGAGACGATCTACCCGTTCTTCAGCCCTGGCCCCCCTGAGGATGGTCTCAACTGTGCCCCCCTGGTCCTCTCACCGACCAAACACTCGACTGAAAAACTTAACGAGTTTTTCAGTCTGATTGCTGTTGTGATTGCTCTGGTTTTGTTTTGGATATTTTAAGCATGAGACTGTTTTTAACAAGGTCTGAAAAAACCTATTCTGACTGGATGTGAATCCAGTAAACTCTGATGATAATCCAGGTCAATACCAGGCAGCGTCCACGGATGTATAGACTCAGATCTGTATCACCAGAAGTAATTAAAAAGATCTTTGTTTCTTGATATTGTATATAATTTAACCACTCTGAAGCATCTAGTTTTGTTATTACAGTAAATCACATACATTTAACAAAAGCCTTTTAAGAGATAAATATAAAAGTGCATTAATTTTTTTCCCTCCAGTCACACATCTGTCAGTTTATCATGTGTAAAAAAAAAAATTAATAAAATTACAAAAATTTGTATATAGACATTTGTAAATCATGATATGTTTTTAGAGAGAGCCTAAACTTGGTTTTTGATTTGATGTTGCGTTTTCTGTGTTGATATGCAAAATGATTTGATATGGTTTCCCATGAAACATGATAGTCTGGATGGATTTTACATTTGTGTTTACGTTTATTAGTGTATTGAGTTTTAATTTTTGACTTTTGAAATTTTCTTTTAATTACAATAGGGTTTTTTTCTCCATCCTTCCATATTTTTATCGATGCAATTTCTCTATAGCTTTATCACTTTCAACTGATTTGCTTCCTGTGCTTCCTTTGAGCATTGGAAAACGCATCCTGCACCACTAGATGGTGGAATATACTCACCTTCTATACGAACAGTTGTGTTCAGTCCTCAGTAGAGGAAACATTTCATTGGTGCAGCTGAAGTGTCACAATGTAATAATTTTTCTTCTTTTTTATAGGAATGTACATTGTCATTGTTGACCGCAAAGCCTGAGAATACTTCACTTTTACTTGACCAAAGTTCTGTCTTTGTAAAACTGAAATTTAAACAGAATCATCAAAGTGCTCTGTTCTTAAACTGCAGTCTGTACATATGTTGAAGATATACTGCTGCAGCAGGATTGCATTCTGTATAATTCCATGTATTTCGTTCAAAGAGCTTTTTCAGTCATGTTCCTCTTGTTTTGACCCAATTGTTCATCAAGCACCATCACATCTGTTACGGATGTAGAGTATGTGTACAGCCGTCAGCGCTGTGTATGTGTGTGTGTCTCTCTCTCTCTCTCTCTCTCTCTCTCTCTCTGTCTCTCTCTCTCTGTCTCTCTCTCTCTCTCTCTCTGTCTCTCTCTCTCTCTCTCTCTCTCTCTCTCTCTCTCTCCCCTGCACACCTGGCCACACCTCCTTCCCGCCGATTGGAACGGCACCTTTCCACCGTTTCACCTGGACCCTCCCCCAATTCGGATTGGTGCGGCACCTGACCGACCGGCCACGCCTCCTGTCAATTGCCAGATGGCGGACTACAAGAGAGGCAACTCGTCAGTCAGTCCGGACCGTTCGCCTCGGGTGTGGTTTGGATATTTCTCTGGACAACGAAGCAGGGCAGACAAACCATCATAGTCTGAAGCCCACATCATGTACCCACATGTGTCAGAAATCTAACTCTGTAATCTCCATATATTTACAGTGAGTGCAACATAAGAGCAAGCTTCAAATCTTACATCCACAAACAAAGCCATCATGTAATCTGGTCTCACACCTGCACTCAGCAGAAACCACAACAGACTAGTATCGACCACATTCAAACCCCTGATGAAGTTTCCATCATGGAGCTATTTTAGGAATCAGGATCAATTCTACTGGGAATAAGAAGGTTTTCCACTGTGGCCCTCCAGGTGAGGTTCACTGAGAGAGGTCAAAGGTCACCACCCACTGTCAACAGGGCCCAAAGGGGTTACATAGCTAATCCAGACTGTGAAGGAAGAGATATACCCCAAATGGAGATGTGTGGAATTTTCCAGATGTGCAGTCGGTAAATACATTAGTGAATGAGCATGTGTATGCATGGAGATAATACTATATTTGAAGAGAAATAAGAACACAATAATATAATAGTAGCCAAAAGAAATACAAATAAAAAAAAACAAAGATATTGTCTTGTAAAGTTAGAGAAAGATGAGAAGTCCAGAGCGCTGATAAATGTAAAGTCATGTTGTTAGTGTTAGATGTTACTCGCTAGGACTTTGAATGACCTGAAACCTATATAGCACATCCATGAAAACTGCATTTTTAACATATCATCGTGATGTATGATCAGCCACAAATCAAACATAATCACTTGTCATTAAGGTAATTTTCTCTTCCTCTTTTCTTCTTTAGCTTTTCCCTCTCATTTGGTCCTGTCCAGTCATCCTCTACATTTTCCTGTTTCTGTCACTCTTATCAGTAAAATGTACTACAGAAGAGATAAATTCTTCATTCACGTCATGCAATAAATCCCAAAGCAACTCATTTATATTCAAACAATCCCCCTTTAAACTGGCCTAATGAATTGCACCTGCAAGATGACCTCCATTTCCACTGCCATGATAAATTAAAAATATTAAAAATATATAAAATATTTTCTTACAACAATAAAAAGATTCAAGCCTTAATAAAAAAAATAATAAACCTTTATTTTCAAATGTTGAGCTTTGCACAATTGTTACTACAGATAGAAAAGCAAGCAGTCAATAATTCAAGTAAGAAAAAATGAAAAACACATACCAAAACATACAGTTCATGTTTTCATTGTTACGAACACTGTGTATTTGATACACGCTCAGTCAAACAAGCTATACAGCAAGTACTTAACATAACTTACATTACTTTTGTCGTAGTAAAAATAGCAGTTTATGTGCACTAACTTCGAGAGAAAGAGCAATGAAATTCCTTCTAGAGCAATGAGAAACATTTGCATTTAATGATTGGAGCAGGGGACTTTATGTTGCAGCAGGACGAGGATTGCAGGTCGTTGGTAGAAATGACACAGAGTCACCACAGTGACCTCTGTTTCATGGGGAGAGCCCTTGGTTAGGACCAGGCCAAAGTTCACAGTAGCAGTTCATCTATTTCAAAAATGTTTCCAGGAGTTTGAAAATTTCCACTCAAGGTCTAATACTGTACTTTCTCTGGGCCTTTTGCTGTTCTAGTCCATCAATGCAAAAGCAATGGAGCATTACCATTTGAGTTGTTTTACATCTCAAGGTGTCAAGATGTCACAGTTCTGCAAATTATGGATGTAAAGGGCATGTAGTACTTTTGTTTTTATTACTTTTACTTTTATTATATTGCTAAAACTCTCCCTCCTGAGAATTTAGGCAGAACAAAACACAGCATGGTTATGAAAGATGCTGACTTCTGCCTGATGTCAGTCCAAGGGCAGAGCAAACCAATAGTTATTACACTGCTGCATGTTTGCCATGTCTGCCAACGCCGCCCAAAGCATTCATAAAATGTTGCCTCTGAATAAAACTTTTTCAACATAACTCCTGCAAGCTCCTGTAAGAATATATGAGCCACTACAGACCACTATCCAACTACCTGACCTCCAGAAGAGGAGCGAATCAATTTGTCACAAGGTTTAAGTGCTTTACCCAGCAGGAGAGAAAATGACACGAACTTTTCCACAGGATGTGACTTGACTAAACTATTTAATTCTCTCATCCTCAGTATGAGGGTTGCTATGTTATGAATTCAAGAATGATTCCGATCACAATAATGAGAGATGATTTCAACTTGGAAACATCATAAGTTATTCTGTACAGTTTTAGTATTTAGATATTTAGGCTCGTATGGCATGTATAATGTTGCCGTGATTTTTTAAGCTAAAATTTTGAGTCCAAACTCCAGGTGTCCCTGTATTTACAGACACAGTCATCAGCTACAATCTGGACTTAATGTTCAGTATAATTTTAGAATTAGCTGACTCTCTGACCTATGACCTTATGCCGCTGTATCCCAGCTCTGACGGCTGCCACATGGCGTTTTCTCTGGGGCAGTTACTGTGGCATGTGCAGGTCAGGATCACCATGACCGGCCTCTTGGAAGTTTTACCATTGGCACACTGGAAATCCACTAGGGTGGTCCTGGTTCTGTGGGGGGTGCAGCAGCGGCCATCTGTGCAGGTCCCACAGAAGCGAGGCGTGTATGCCTGGACGCTGGTGCAGTTTTTATAGGAGAGATGGACGGCTTTGTCACTCCTCACCATCTTCTGGCACTTACTTCCTCTCTGTGGGGAGAGAAAGAGTGATTTACTTCGTGAATAAATAGTGACTTAAGTGGAATTTTTTAACCTAGTCCTCCTGGTGATGAACAAAACGGGCATCTAGTTCAGCTGATCCCAAACCTCACAGCTCAAAAAAATATATATATATAATAATAAAGGAACCATGTTGTTCCAAAGAACTCCTGAAGAAAGTACCTTTGGTGTGAGCTGTGCCATCAGCTTCTGATCCTGCAGGTCATCACAGGGTCTGATCATACACAGCCGGCTCTGCTTCACCATCTCACACCGACGGTTCTTATTAGTCACTCTGGTGGACACTCCCACGCCACAGGTTTCAGAGCAAGCACCCCACTCTGTGGTCTGCTCAATGCAGTTCAGACTGGGGTCCCAGCTGTCCACACTCACTGTCTCTTCCTGACGATAGGCTAAAGGGGGACAGAGGACTGTGGGTTACAGATGAAACAAGCTGACAAACTTGACCAATGACATCAGCAGCCAATCCAAGAATATCCAAATTAAATAACATCCAGTGAAAATGAATCACTGGAGCAACACAAACATCAAAGAAAAAGCAACAGTTGTGGATCTTTATCTGTCTCCTCCTCTGGTCCATCTGAGCTCACAATGCTCCCAGTCCACTCACCTGCCATGGCAAAGCCGCCCAGTGCACTGGCCTCAGCCTGGGGCTCACACACCCAGGTCTCACAGCACTCCCCGGGTAACTGGACCCTCCGTGGCATCGGGCAGTCTGGCCCGGGCAGCATCACATCCAGATTGCAGCGTGGCAAACATGCGATTTGTCCATCACGACACATACATTGGTATTTGCAGCTAGGGAAGAAGGTCTGGCCATTCTGGTACACAACACCACCCAAAACACACACCTCTCCCTCATGAGCTGGAGGAGGGAAAAAATTATTCATTAAAAAAGCACATGAATGATGTCAGGAGCCATTTTTACAGTTACAAAGCATTTCCTGTATATTGCATTTATAGTGTACATTTGTGCATGACATCAAAAACACCCAGCTCACCTGTACAGATGCCAGTCCTCTTGTGGACATCAGCTGTGTAGTTGCATTTCAGCCCTTTACGTGTGTCGCAGGGGCTCATTTCAGAGCAGACCTGCCCTTTCTGACGGGCACACACCAGACAGCAGGCACAGTCATCCAGAATCAGGGGCACTCCAGGGAGACACATGGGGGGCTCCTTCGGGCACTGACATCTCCGAGGACATGCTTGGGACCAGACTGCCGCAAACACCTGGGTGGGAAAGAAAATCAATATCTGGGTTATTATGACTGATACATGACTGGCAATAACGTTTTGTTTGGTAGTATAATCGCCTGGCGTTACAATACAAAATGTTATTTAGATCAAAGTGATGGAAGACTACTCAGTTAAGGTTATAATGCTGACCTGCGCTGTCAAAAAAAAGAGGAGAAATGCCCTCTCAGAAAAAGTGGACGGCTTCATGTTTAGCAGAGCAGAATAAAACTAAATCTGCAGTCAAGGAAAGGGTTGAGTTCTCTTTGCAGATTCTTTGGGTTCAGGGTTGAAGGCTCCCTCCTCTCTGGCTGCAGCGTGGTGAGCAGAAGGTTGTACTCTCTTTGTCGATCTGGCTCAGGCACTTGGAGAGGAGGGCCTTATATAGCAGGGCTTTCCTGCTGGCACCATGACGACAAACAAGAAGGAATGTCGGTCGGATCGCGCAGAGCGTCAGAGGAAGGCGAGAGTCACATTTTACTGTGAGATTCTGTCAAAGAGAGTGTCACAAACACACTGAGAGAGGTTTCAGATTTTACATTTTAACATTCTGCTAACATTGCTTTTGTTTTTGACATTCATTTAAAAAACAATGTTTCTGATTAAACGTTTTGACACATTTTAACATATATACAGTATCTATTGTGGAGATAAATAATGCCAATCATACACCTCTATATTGGTAAATTGGCTCCTTTTCTCATTTGGTATTACTTCTGGTCCATGATGGAGTATATTATGCAGGGCTTCGGGGTTCCCTTTTTTTTCTCCCGCTGACACTGGGTGGTGCCCCTTTGACCTTTCTCCTGAAACCCAACCTCGGAGGTCATAGTGGAAAACTCTCTTATTCCCTGAAGAATCATTTCTGCTTCCTTAAATAGCAGCACACTGGAAACTTTGGTTCATCAGGAGCTTGGATCAGTGGGCAAAGACACTGTGGTCAAAAATGTGTTATGGTTTCCTCTGAGCAGTGGTATGTGGATGGATTTCAGGGTGGAATGACTGCATGTCTGATGTTCAGCCCATACAAAAAGTGACAAAAAGGGCATAAATCAATTAATTTACCTTCCAAAGTCAACTGGACATCAACCCCTGTTTATATTATGTGACATTATATGCTAACTTGGTAGTTTACTGGGGACACATAAACTTTATAACAATATACTTTATAAAACTGTAGAGACACACAAAAGCCACACAAAGCTACAATGATGTAAAGATCAGCATTAGTTAACAGCATTAATGAGTCTGACCTCTGACTTTGCTAATTAGGTTTCAGACGACGAGCTAACCGTAGCAGGAAGCGTGCAGGTGGTACAATGGAGCAGCTTTTCTACCACCTACATTAGTGTGTGTATATTAGTGTTTAAAATCTAACGGGGTTTATTTTCTGTTCTTGATATTTCACACGTACCATTTGGTTTCACTCTGAGCAAGCAGTGTTATTTATGCTGGTATCTGTTGCTACAGCAGTTTCCTTGTCAGACAGCTAAAATATGTGAGCTGGAAACTGTTAAAAGCTCCTGAGCAGCATTTTTCTTTTATTAATAAAATTTCACGTCAAAATATGTTCTTCTCCATCACAACTATCTAAAAGTGCCTCCAGAGAAAGACGGTGAAGATAAAGACAGTATTCAAAATGGCCTGTGTGATTTCTGCAGGCGGTAGATAGCGCTGCCAAAATCTTGATTCATTGTTGTTCAAACAGTTTGCAAGTGGAAGTTGAAGAATGTCAAACTTCACAGGGTGGCTGTGTTTGCAGACTTTGGATTTCTGCTCCTTTATTGCTTCCACTTTAGTCCTTTTCTAGAAAATGCTGTCCCTAAATAGGGAAACGAACCATGAGATGATACCAGACATATATTCACATCAGCTGCGCAAACAATTATATTAGAATTTTTGTTCTGATGTATTTAATCTATGTAATTGTCTTCCTTTGTTTGTACTACATCAAACCAATTATTGGAACTTTTATAATGTAAAAATGCTCTTTTCATTTTTTGGAAAGATACTTGCTTCCCTGTATTTAGCACCCCGTTTGGAGTTTAGATCTGCGTGTTCCTGATTAAATAGTGAAAACTTTACAGTTGGAGACCGTATGGCATAGGATGACATCTCCATGGAATGTGGTGGGAAGTCTACATACGCACATTCACAGTATCTGTGAAATATTTCAGAAAACAGACAGGGAACAGGGATGGAGTTGGTGTAATGATCGAGGGCACCTTAAAGTCAGGGGCCGATGAAAGACTGAAGACAGACAGAAAGAACGTGGCGTGGCTCCTGCTTTGTGTGTCTCTCCTTGCCTGTCTCCTTCACCCAGAGGGTGTCTGCGGTATCACCGAACTTGTTGAGATTTCATGTTTTTTGTCTTTTGATTTCCCTGGAATTGCACCTCGTCCACCAGCGACAGGAAATTTCAGGGTCACTGTAAATTGAGGTTTGACACAGTCCTTTCCAAACAAAGACAGATCCCACATGAAAGACTAACAGCCAGTGTGTCGGCCTGATGGTTGCTGCCGTTGAACTCTGCTGTGTGGGGTGGCCAGGCCACACAGCCCATGCTTCCCCTGAGAGCTCCTGTGATTTACTCAGAGTTTACATGGACAGTCCAACAACATTTTGCAACAATTTATATAGTTACACTTGAGGTCAACGCTCTGTGTGGTACAGCAGGTTGAGGATTGAACATCTTCTTTGTGCCTGTCCTGATGTCAGCTGGCCCCTGTGCACATCTAGGAACCTCCAGTATGCCTGCTGAAGAAACGAGCATTGCTTTTATACTTTCGGTTTATTATTAATTTTTGGATGCAAAACCCCAAATTTTTGCTGTTTTTCAGAAGACTTAGTGCTTCATAATTAATCCATTATTTAGCTATGAAAGTCATCTACTTTCTTGGTGAACAGCACCATGGGGTGTATTATACAATGATCAGATTAACTCAGATGAAGCAAATCACATTGGTGTGAGGTTGTTTTTTACTTAAATAAATAATTTAGTTCCTTCCTCACATTTCTTATTCTAACACTGTAATATCAAAACAGTGACATATATAGGTTTTACACTGTTTTGCACAGTGTAAAAAATGTATCACGCATGTTGCAAGACACAAAATGGAAATTTTGATGAGCAACACAACCAGTGAGTTAAAGCACGGCAGATGGAGCTGCAGGGATTGTTTGAAGACTGTTTCTATTTCTCGCTGAGTTCATCCAAGGTTTGGGCTTCGTTGAGCAAAAGGTCCTGAAGAAAGCGGTTGCCTGGTGGCCCCAAAAGAGGAGCACATACTGCAGCTGTTTGTGTGTAACTGCCAGAGTTCTCTGCTATTTACTGGCTGTGTCACTCACTTTGCTCTGTAAACTCAGGTCTTTACCTTTCTTTCTCCCTGCCTCTTTTCCTGCACCCTCCCACAAGAAACGCTGTCAGTTTACATTATTTCCTTCTCAGCTTCAAATATAAAGTTGAGAGCTCTTCACAGTTTTGGTTGGCTTGCCAAGTGGCAGTCGGGCAGTGAGTTTCACAGCCTGGGGGGCCACCGCAAATCTCTCACACAGTTTATTTGCTGTGTGCCTATGGATGTGAGCTGAGCCACTGGGACAGATGTGTCTTATGGTGGGTGGTAATGGATGAATGCAATCTCGTGCGTGCACCAATGAAATATGTAATATTTCTGCATGTGTTACAGCAGGCTATCGTAGGCTTTACGTTCTGTTCGAGCAGACACAGACCTGTGGAAGAGGAGGCAGAAAATGGAAATAAATCGAGAAGTGCTAATGCAACGCTTTAGCTCTTGATGCTGCTGTACAACATTTTGTCTTGCATTTGAAACAGACAACTACTGGACTGCATTGTTACTTCGTTACTTAAATTGTTGGGATTTTATTCTTGTTGCAGTAGTTCATTGAGCTATATTTTTCAGAATGCCTCTCTTAGAGGAAATTTTCAGCAAAACAAAAAAATAAATAAATAAATAAATAGTCAACATAGTTATTATTCACATTCATTAATAAACCTATTGGGCCTCTATCTGAAAAATGTGTCCATTACATTAATGAACAAATTATAAAAATATAAAAATCATTTTAGACCCAGATTTCTATTACCCTGACATTATAGGGTAATGTAAGTATATATGTTATATGGTATATTAGTGTGTTGGATGAGAAGTGATGAGAAATAACATATAAGGTTATTTAGAATCAGTCAGAATATCAATGTTTTTCCACCAAAAAGCAGCAGGAGGAGATAATGGACTAAGCTCCATTGTGTGTGTGTGTGTGTGTGCGCGTGAGACAACAAAGTCAGTATCACAACTCTATCATCAGCTGCGTCTACTCCCTCCACTTAGTTAATTCATGTCATTGTGTGTTATTCTTGGTGGAAACATTATCTAAATTCCAAGCCATCATCCAGGTCAAATACAGGGAGGTATTCTTCACATTTCTGTCGGCCACACACTAACAAAAGAATTATAATGTGCTATATATCGCCTTCAGTTGCTCTTTCCTTCTCTGACTGGACTCCCCGTTGTGTGTTCAGTTTGTAGCCACATACCAAATGTGTCTGCCCCACAATGATGTTTATTTTTACTTCTTATTAGTTGAAGACCTGAACACATGGCTGCCACTTGCTGGAATTTCATATGAAAACAAATTATCCAAATTTATGTTCATGTCAAATGTTGCAAAATCATTTTCAGTGTGTTTGTCATATTTTATGGTTGTTGCTCATTTCTCACTTTCAAACTAATTTGAAATGTTTATTTGAATTCATTATCCAGTTGTCATAATAACAAATTTCAACTTTCAGAACACAAATATAGCTTTTCATCACCAAAATAGTTTTCACATTCTCCACTGCTGTTACTGGGTTTGTTTTGGATAATGGATGTAAATGTACAGTATTTGTCAACTACATAAAACAGTCCACTTAAAGAATATGAGGTGAAGTGAGGAGACTTGCATCACACACAAAAAACGAACACACATTTTTGCAATATTTACCCAGCAGCATTTTCTGAACACAATCTTTTTACATGTTGTTCCAGTTTCAAAACATGCAATGTTCACACACTTTAAGACTCTTGCAATAGAGTTTAAAAAAGAAGAAACAGTGAATATACTAGACAACACACGATTTCTTAGACTTCACTCTTCCCATCTCTCCTTTAATAGAAAGAATGTTCTGTTTTCACACAGGATTTTGCTCTGAAAACTGAGAAATGATCAGGTTTAAATTTGGTTTTGTTTCCAGCCAAATTCATTAAAAATACTTTTAAACAGGTCTTTTGAAGTCACAGAATATTCAAGTTAAAGCTGGTTTCTATGCCCCCACTCAGCACGTCTGTCTCATGTCTCTGACTGACTGACCTTTGTCATTGAGGAATTCTGGTGAAACCATGGCAACCGGTGACCTGGCAGATCCATATATTGTGGATTATGTTTACAGTTCATCTTATAGGTACGCTGAGCTGCATTTAGCGCTGGCATTTTAGGAATGGGAGTGGGAACGTCAGGTTTCACCTAGGAGAGGAACAGAAACGCAACCTTAAAGAAGGACAGAGGGAGACTTTAAAGAGGGACAATTTACAGCACCATTCGTATTTGTTATTTACTTTGTCAGCAAACTGTGGAGGCAGAGAAGAAAAGGAGGAGACAGAAAGAAAAGACCATAAAAAAAGAAAATGGGGTCAGTGGTCTGTCGCAGTGAAGAGCCTGGTGCCATGGCCTTCATATGTTTACCTACACATTGTTCTTGGCAAATCACCCACCATCGTCATGCAGCAAGCCAGCTGTTCTTTCTTACTGGCTGCTAGCTGTTAACTTCATTAACTAACATGCCAAATTAAATGTTAGATGTTGGACTATCAGCCATACTGTCTGTGCTCAGCACTTACAGACAGGCACAAAAATGATCCCCGTATGTAGCTGTGAGTGAAGGATACGTCTACAGACAATAATGACAGAGAGGAGGCACTGTCCTATGAAATGTGGATCCTCTGAGGACGTCTGTCTAATGCTAGTTTTAAGGTGCAGCAATACTTTATTTGCAGGTTTGAACGAAAGAAGGGCACTCTTTACTTGAGATGTGAATTTAAGGTACCCACAGAATTTTTACCAGAAGAAGGAAGTTGTTTTTTTTTTTTTGGATCAATTATTCTCATTGTACTTAAAAATATGTTTAAAATGCTAAATTCAAACACTACAACATGTCAGCCTGGCCACTAGAGAGAAGCATTGTGCAACAAATGATGCTCTGTCTGGAGGGGAGAGGTTTCCATCTGCTCAGTGAAGTACACAGGCCATCTCCTCTCTCTCACACACACACACACACGGCCGCACACACATGCAAACGTATTGGTTCAAACATGTGTGCCATTAATATTAAACTGTCTCCAGCAACACATTAAAACAAGATAAGCAGTTCAGATAAATATTACCTCAATGAACTAATGGTCTGTTGGGGGAAAGGTGTTGAAAATATTAAATCCAGTTCTTCCAGTTGTTGGTATTTTGCTCTCATGTCAGTGTTCAACTGATGAAATAATATAATAAATCTGAACATGATAACTGACCAGTTGTCTCTTTCACAGCTTTGCCTTTTACATTTTTTGTAGTTTTGCATCATCTGTGTTATATTTTTGGCTTCACCTGCAACAGAAGTGATTTCTGAGCTGGAAGGGAGAAGCACTTAATGTTGATGTGGCAGCACTAAATAAATGCATCCAAGTGGGTCCTTAGTTAGGGTTCAGTTTTATCTAACTGCTTGATAACCTGTTTGGCAGACATGAGTAATGCTGGTTCAGCGCTGCTTCACAGCCACAAATGGATGTCAGGCAAAAATTTATTTGAATGGGTTTGTGTACATGTGGCTGAAATTTTTATTAACTACATAGTATATAGTCCGCTGTGTGTACATTATAATCAGCTTCACTGATGCTTGTTTTTAACACCAGACTTCCTTTTTTGTGGCTTTAGACAGCTTATTTTTTGGCTGACAATCAAGATGCTTGGAAACTGTGGACACAAAGAAATAAAAGTAACATTGTACAGATGAAGTTGTTATCCATTTATAATAGAGCTTCATTCATCAGGAGGAGTAACAGAATCATAAAGCAGTAATGACATGAACACTTTTTGCCCTGATGGGATCAGAGACAGCACCTCATCACGTACTTTTAACTTGATAATATAAAAAAGTATATCATATTTCCCTGAAATCTACCTGTGGCTGCTGCCACCATGACTGCCGAACATCTGGTGTTATTGAGGCCTGTGGCACAGCGAGGAGCGACGCTTTCAGCACAAATGGGAAAAGTGTTTGTTTTGCAGCAGCTGTGTGACAGCTGCTCTGTCCACACAACACGATCATAAGCTCTCAGCCGCACAACACAGTACACACATGCAGAAAGACTCGCAAATGTATCCGCTGACAATATCTATAAGCATATTATCAAAAACTGCCTTTAATGTTCAAGGCTGCGTATATCTCTTTATTGGATGCCAATAAAACCAGAGAAAGAAGCCGTATTGAACCACTGACCATATCTTTGGAAAGAGACGAAGGTCAATGAGGCAGAAGAAAGATTTTATGTACACACCATTAGCTCCTTTTTAGTGGTCAGAGAGGTTTCCATCTATTTAACCACATTGGTTTGCATTCTGTCTCCTACCTGACAAACAAACGCAACAGGCCCCGTCAGCCTGTTGTGTCTTATATTTGAGCAGGGTCGCACTGATCTGTGTTCTCAGTGGATATGGAACTGTTCAGTTCAAATGTTAAAACCTAAGTTAAGATCTACATTTGCAAACACACTCTAGTTTACAGGATTATGATTATTCATGACAAGATTTCTTTTTGATGCATCTATAATGATGATTATCCATTAGATTGTGTTATTTTGTATTCCTGGTCAATCATCAGAAATTCTTTCTGCATTTATGTTTGAAAGGGATCATTGTGAAATATTGAAGTGACCAGACAGCATTTCCAGTGTGATGAAAATGACTGAATTCAGGATTTGAGTTTGCATTACCTTTAAATTCTGCTCTGCTGTTATGGATGATACAGTAAATAGAATTTAATGAAACATCTCACCACCGTACAGAACATGTGGATCACATCACCATCTCCGATTATGTTAAATACTTTCAAATGACACAACACTGGCTCCTGGAGCTTATAAAATACATGTCTGTAATATCATCAGATTGGAATGAGCGCTTAAACTCAGGCTAGCCATTCTAATGTAGTTTTGAATTATATGTGTATGGGAGTCCTGTTTAATTGCTTTAAAGTATAAAAACTACATACACACCCATTAGCTTTTATTGTTGTATTTATGATCATTAATGGACAAACAACAATATCCTGTTCCTGGCAGGAAGCATGCATGTCACCAAATGTCAGTAACTGCCAATGTAGTCCAGTCCAGAGCAAGAGTAAAACCAAGAATCCAAAAGTTGTGTAGATTCAAACACTGACACACAAACTGATTTACTGATCTGACTGCACCAGACATCCATTTAAGTCAAAAAAAACAACAACAGAAAAACAAATTCACGGCTCATTTTTTCATGCACAACCTGTAGTATCCATTGGCTTCTATTGTATTCAGGATTAAATAACCATTTATGAATACTGAGCTTGAACAGCCTTAAAGGGATCTGGATCAAAACAGCATTCTACCATTATTGACTATGCTGCAAATACAGCGTGTGGTAACACAGATCTTTAACGAAGGTTTGGCTTGACTCCCAGACACAATGATAGTTCATTTTTCTGGATCTTTCCATCTTTGTTGACGTCACAGTGACGCAGTAGGATAACTCGCAGCTTGTCCAGCTCAGGACCAGTCATATTGGGCTGGAGAGGAGAGAGGAGGCAAGAGAAGGCTTTGTGAATGTGGTCTTAGCATACATGCTTTTTAGATTTTAATTAAGTTGTTTACATCTGTGATGGTAACATTCCTAATATTAGGGTCAACAACGATTAACCTCAATCACCTCTTCATCAGTGATGACACTTACACTTTTTTAAATGAAAAGAATATCAAATATGACTAAAAGAAAAAAAAAAGGAATCAAAATTTAAGGCCTCATTGTTGCATTGGGGCAAGGTCCAAAGTTCAGTGGTATGTAAGTGAAGTGATATTATCTTGCACTGCACTGAATGGAAAGTCATTTAGTCATTTCCGTGACTGTGCCCATTTGGTGTCTTGCTTACTGATGCATAGCGGAAGAACATTAATTTAAGCGCACGCAGTCAAACTGAGATCAGGAGTCAAAAAGTTTCCTTGCCCTTGTTGAGAACAGGTGAGCGGCAGATTAATAGAAACAAACTGTTTGTGCAAAACAACATTTCAGGTAAAATAAAATAAAATAAACCCTCAACAAACAAACAAAAAACAGCAATATGATTATACAGCTGGTACAGACTCTTACCCTGACAAGCCCCATCATGTCTTTGACAAAGCCGTCGACCTCAGGACCCTCCAGTGCTCCTGTCTTATTCTGAAAAAAGGGGGCGAAAGAGACAGAAAAGTGGATGGAAAGAGAAAAAGAAAATAATAAGGAACAAATCTGTTTTAGTTCATTTACATCCATGGCATTTACTTCGCCAGCGATTCCATAGTTTTCCTCTCATGGCTGTACTGCCATACCTATTTTCCAAATCCATCCTTTGTACTGATTCTAAGCATGCTTTTAGTATGTAGTGTGGTCTCTCTAGAAAAGTGACAAACTGAAATATGCACATTAAGACAATCAGTGTCGAGTGTGCAGTTGATACACACACTCATTTCCTACAAACTCCTGACAGGCTGTCTGTCAGTATTTTACATTTATTTGAAAAATTCCATTTGATTATACATTTCCCCATGAGAATATGAGAGAAAGCAATTTTCTATATTGGACTATCTTTCAATCTTTTTACATATTTTTATGCGACAGTGTGACTAAGCAGAAGGTATTGCCACAATTAGCCAGGGTGGCTTTGACCTGACAAACTATCTGCGTGATTCATCTGTAATCACGGTCCTGAAATACTGAGGATAACCACAACGGTAACCACAGGGTTCTGCTCTCATAATGAAAGGTGGAGGGTTAACTCTAACCGTTTATCTCATACATGCATATTTGACATTGAAGACGAAGGCATACATAACATTGCACAGAATAAGGCCACCGCACTGAGTGATCATCATCCCTGAATGTGACTTGACAACATAATTAGTGTTTTACACTATCATGTTGCATTAAGGTAACTGCGCTAATTGGATTCATGGTCACCATTGCTAGTCCTTTTGTCACCCGTAATGCAAATTTGAAAGTTTTACTGAATTTGGAAATTTTTAGTTCGCAGTGAGTCATCTTTAATATAGTAAAAAGAAGTGAGGGTGTACTGTGTTTAACATGGAAGAGGATAATAAAGAAATTGAAGACTCTTTCACAATCTGGTACAACACATGCAATAGCACTCATACAGTATATACTTATAACTGTGCAAGTGCAACCTACTCAGAAAAATAGAACCGAATACTCATATTTAAGACAGTGTTCTTAAAACCTAAGAAATAGACTACCATCGCCTTCATGCAGGAAGGGGAACAACAGTAATCATTAAATATGATGAAATTATGAAATTGCAGTCCTCATCTGTGTTTCATTGTGTTATTGTACTTACAACATCATAATGGTCAAAGATCTTCTCAAAATCTCTCTTCCTCTCCTCTTTACTGCAGGCCTTGGAAACAGAAGGGGGAGGTTTTTAACTAGATTATCAATCCTATCGCGTAATTTCACTTTAAATTCTCATTTGAAAGCAAAAGAGCAAGATAAAAAATGCACTTACATCCATCTGGAACTGGAGCAGGAAGTTCTCCTCTAAAGCCAAAATCCTAATTGAGAAGGACAAACAAATTTTACAAGGAGTATTTGAATTCTCACTTCATGTCTATTGTTAGAGATCTACTAATATTTCAGTGACTGGAGTGGTGACTGTTCAGCCATGTTCTCATGTACATTTCTAGAAAATTCAGTATGTCAGCATGTCAGGTTACTCTAAAGAAACTGACCAACCAGTGTAAGATCATTTTTGTCGTCTTGTTTTCTGATCAAATGTTTGTTTTAGCATATGTCCAAACATCGGATCAGTTCCTGGCAACATTTCATTTTAATATTGGAGGGCCTTCTAAAAATAGTCATTCATTTTGCTCTTATAAAATTACCTGGCAAGGTCGTTCAAATCCAAACGGCCATCCTTGTTTTTGTCAAAGATTTTCATCTGCAACAAAAGGAGAATGTATATAAAATGAATCAAAATGGCTGCCTATCAGCACAGCCAACCCCCCATTTGATCTGCCTTTAAGCATGGATCAGTATCCTCTAAATTGAAATCTATTCAATAGTAGGACACTGCTGTCTGAAGCTACAGTTAGATTAGATACACTTTGTGTGCCATCCTGTCTTTTGACGGCTGCAGACACACAAATTCTCTGGAATTGAAGATATCACAGGTGAGAAGCCTTTTAAAATCGTCGTTGGTTTTCTTGTAAAGAAAAATGGCCTCTTTTGGCCATTGTTTGGCAGAATAGTTTATAGCGGATCTCTCCACGGCAAAGATGATGTCTAAGGAGTTGTGCGGCACTCTCAATTAAGACTGGAAAACTGGAGCGGACTTATTTGTACATGAGCACAAAATTGGATCACCATGACAACCAACTGAGCACATCTGAGATAAAGAGCTGGATGTGTTTTGAATCAAAGTGGTAGATTATCTTATATACCAACCTGCATTTGTGTCCCAAGGGTTAGGGTTAGGGTTAGAACCAAGACTAATTTTCCATACAAGCGAGGGAAGCAAGCTCAGAGTATGGAACAGTTTCAGGATGACAGAACATGTGAGTGAGTTGTGTTACTACCATGGCGTCAGTGTACTCCTCCAGCTTGTCGGGTGAGACTTCCTTGTGGTGCTGCAGGAACAGGTCTTTCAGGAAAGCCTGAGAAACAGCAGTTTATTCAGTCAAATCTAATGGGAAATACATTTTACATCAGAAATGCTACTTAATTTGTCCAGATTATATAGTTAAAAAAAAACTGGGTCCAAAATAAATTTTAATGATGTAATAACATTTCTGTTAAAGTTCAAAATCATTATAATGGCTCCCATTCATCACTATTTATTTTGTTCATGAGAAGGTTAGTCGTTTTTTTATTAAATAGTTGGCTCAGGATCAAAAGCAGAGCAGTTTATGTTAAAGAAAAAGCTGCTGTCAGAATCTGGAAAAGGAAAAACTTCTCAGCGGCCAAAGGCTGCGGTCGTTCTCCATCAGAGCCATTTATTCCGGCTGTTCTTTGAATAAAAAATATGTGAAGAGGTGTGCTTTTTGTCCATGTTGACAGCCTCACCTTGAGTTCCTGAGCTGATATGTAGCCGCTGCAGTCCACATCATACTTTCTCCATATCTGCAGCGGGCAAGAGAGGGCACATCGACAAATGAGCACATGCTGCGAGATATCCTCGGAGTACAGCTGACTAAAGATGAAGCAGTGCAATTATGATGACCACTCAAGCTATGTTTTTGTGTATCAAATTAAATAATATCAAATCAAATGAGACACAGATGGCATTTAAAGTGTCAAGATGAGGATCTGTTTTATGTATTGTTGTTTGGTATTGTTTTGAGGTTTTTGACTTCCTCTTTCATTTACACGAACTTGAAACTTGAAAGTTACTTCGTACGGGCATCTTGTCTACTGCTTTGCTGACCTAATTCTGGTTAGGGTTAGGGTTAGGGTTACATTTTGGCACGCTTGTGACACTATACACTTGTCATGAATAGACAACAAACGTTTTACAGTAAATTGTACAATACAAACACACCAAGGAGTAAGACATTATTTCATTATTTACCAGG